>NC_088798.1:106384251-106708001 GCF_011386835.1 Chrysemys picta bellii
GTTTGAACTCAAATTTAAGGAGTATGGTATGAACTTAACTGTACATGGATGTTCTGCAATCCTATATACCACATTCCAGTTGTTGTCTTGTGTTGCTGCAAACATCTGCTGGTTGTACTGTTCCCAAGAGGTTAAGTCTCAAACAAGTAGTTCATGGTATTTGAACCTTTTGAAGAAGCTTTGGTAAAAAAAGAGGACCTGGTCTCAGAATAGCAAGGTTGTGGGACTCACCCTTGTAAAAAGTGCAGGCTCCAGGTCCAGCACTAAGAAGGTGACACTCCCAGAGATACGGCACTCCCCGTGGAACCACGACAGTACCATAATAATTCGTGTAAATGTAAAAAATTAAAAATATTGCAAAGAGCTGTACTATGTATCTAAGGGAGAAAACTGAACATTACATTTTGGAAATAATGTGATCATGTATTGAGACTGTATCTTAATCCCTACACCTAAGGGCGGTGGGACCATCAAACTTGCTTCCTCTCCCAGTCCAAAATATCCCAGACTTCACAATAGTCCAAGCATACTGCAAAAGCCATTTATGACATTGTGTTGGGGGGAAGGTTGAGTATATGCCCCTTGAGGAGTGGGGAAAGGTGAGAGGCTATTTTGCTGTTTTGGTATATTGGCTGTCTGGGGCATCCAGAGCTGCTCAGATGGAGCGTCTTTTTAGTTTTTAAATGTAAATGAATAAATAAAGGTAGCCCTTCACTCTGCCATGTCCTAATTCTCTTTTTAGTGGTTAACCTTGCAATCTTAGTGTTCTACAATTCTATTTTAATAGAATGTGGGTGGTCTTGTAGTGCAGTTTCACGTATCCCCACCTCCCAGAACAGTTCAAATGCATGAAAGCTGAATTCGTTTTTTTTCACCCATTCAACATCCTTCTTCGGTTTGACTACTTTTTTTGCACAGCATAATACAACTTCTTATGCCTGGGATAAACAGTACATTTTGGTTTTGAGTGATGGCTGAAATTTCATGACAAATGAAACTGTTTGCAAGAAGCCTTTCAGGACCTGGTAAATCTATTTCAGCCTCTCTAGATATCAAGCACTTCCTTTTACAATTTCCTCACAATACTGTAATATGCAGAAAAACTTATTGTCACTGCAGAATGCACCAATTTCATTCGCCAAACTCCATCAGAGTAGCATTTGGAAAGACAAATAGAATACGAGTATATCTGCTGAATTAAAAAACAGTAAATAGGGGAAATGTAGACAGTGTGATAAGCTACATATTCAAGTAACCTAGGCAACAGCAGGAAGTCTGCCTCTGAGTAGAATATGATAAATCTTGCACAGATCTACACACTTGTAATCACTGGGTACTGTGTATTAGTTTGAGCAGCAGTTAGATCTCTCTTTTGGGGGGGGAGAAGGAATATTTAAAATACCTCTTTAGGTTGTCACATTCATTGCAAAAAATTAGCATTGTCAAGTAGTGAAGCCCATAATGACTGATGGAGAATTTTGTTACATTCTTAAATATTTAAAAGCAAAACCTTATTCCATTGCTGAAAACACAAAAAACATAGTTGGATGATGTTTGTGCTCCAGATATTCTGAAGCAGGAATTCACCCTCGGTAACCATGTGATGACACTGGAGCCAGGAGCACAAACAAGAAAATAAACAAAAGAAGCCAAGCTGCTTAAGCGGATTTAGAAATATAGTCCCAGATTCCTTTGGTGTACGTGCTTTGATTTCAGTGGATTTACTCAGGTGCTTAAGTGCTTTGCTGAATCAGGGCCACAGTGAGGAGAATGACAGGCCTTGTCTGCCAAACTAGGAATAGTCCAAAATTAGAAGGGAGAGTAGCTTTACTGGGATTAAGGTGATATTGGGAGGGGAGAATGGAGGGTAAAACAGAGAAATTATACAGTTCTCCTAATGATTTGAGCTACTAAAGGAACTTTCCAATTTAGTCAGAGTGACTATTCAGGTTAGCTAGTTCAGCAGTGCAAAGCAACATGTTAGTACACCATCAGTCCTGGTGGTTAGAAGCCTGGCAGCTTAATTTATGCTGAAAATGGCTTCAGACTATTCAGAATTATGAAAATGCACTTCCAATACAGGGTCCTCCCATTCAGACTCACCCCTGCTCCACGGGTCTTCACCTATTTTCTCTGTCGTAGTGGCTCACCTCCAGCATCATGCGGTCCTTGTTCCCCATCTCGAAGACTGGCAGCAAGCAGCGCAATCCAGGGACGAGGCGCAAGCCTTGACCTCTGTTATCCCAGCTCCTTTCCTCCCTGAGGGTTAAGCGTAAATGTCTAAAAATTGTCTTCGGTTCCCACACAGTCCTTGGATATCATAGGGGCCTCCATTGACGCGGTCTCAGCACAAGGCTGTTTACCAAGAGATAGGTTTCAGGCCCTGTAGGAACTCGTCATCCGAGTAGTTTTCTGTTCCAGTCCAGACTTACCTATCCCTCCTTGGCCAGATGGCAACTTACACATACGTCACCACCTTTGCTCGCCTCAGACTTCGCTGTCTTCAGCTGTGGCTCCAGAGAATCTATTCACCCATGTGACATATCATGGACTTTCTGCCATCAGTCTCCCCCAACGTGCTCTCTTCCCTCCAGTGGTGGATGGATCCAAGACAGGTCTGTACTGGGATGCCTTTTCTCCCATCCTCCCCAGACATGATGATTATCACGGACACATCACTCGCCAGATAGGGTGAGCACACGATACAAAGGACTGGGACCTCTTGGGAATCCAGAATGCACATCAACATCCTGGAGCTTCAGGCGGTATGGAGAACGTGTTGCGCATTTCTTCCATCCATTCATTCTCATGTCTGACAACGAGACCACCGTTTATTACATTAACAAACGGGGTGGGGATGGGAATGAGGTCAACTTTGCTCTGTGCGGAAGTGGTTCTTCTGTGGGACTGGTGCATTGCTCATAACATCTGGTTGTCAATGGCTTATCTTCCAGGGACTCAAAGTGATTGCAGGCTCTCTCAGAAGAAAATTTGTGGCCAATCACGAATGGGAGTTTCACAACACTGAAGTCAACAGCATTTTCAGTCTGTGGGGGATTCTGACCAGGGACCTCTCTGCCTTCCACGCCAACAGCAGGTGCACCATGTACTGCTGTTAGGGGTGGGGGGAGGCTTAGTACCCGTTCCCAAGGCAATGCCTTTGTTCTCTGCTGATTGGACCAGATCAATTTATGCCTTTCCCCCTTACCACAAATCCTCCACCAGATTTGCCCCTGAGGACATTCCCCTTCTTTTGGAATACCTTCTGTTCTTGAAGACGTGAGGACTCACTCTCAATTCCATTAAGGTCCACATACTGGCTATCAGTGCCCCCCTCACCTGCCCCCACAGAAGGACACTCCATATTTACCCATCCATTGACTATCAGATTTTGGAAGGGTCTCCTCAGAACCTTTCAACCTGTTCAGGCAAGGGTTGGCCATATTTTTGCTGAACATGGTTGCTGTTTCCCCATTCTTTCTCCTACCAATGTCTGGTTGAGCATTTTTTATAGCGGATATGCACATCAGGCTGATAGTTTGTAGCATACTGACTTCTGACACAACCCTACCACCATATTGATTATTATTGTGAAAGATAAATAATTTTGGATCAAACCTTCATGTTCAAGCATCGTGGTCTAACTCAAACCAGGGGTGGTGGTGGTGGTTGGGGGGCGGGGTTATTTAGCTTGTGATGCAAATGCTCTAACTCCCATCCTAACCATGAATGTTCTTATGATCACAAAATACTGGTAGCCCAGCAGTGCAGTATGCACACCCAGTGCTTATAACATTCTCTAAGACTTACAGCAGTATTATTTTTTTTTCTTGTAGAAAAGACTAAAATGAAGATGCACCATTCTTCTCCCCATCTGGCTCAGTCGCAGATGGGTCTTCTTCCCTACTAGGTTCACTGGCTCTTAGAATGTTAACACAATCCTGCTTCCCAGGGTCACACCAGATTTCTAGGGGCACACAATGCTTGACCAGCTTTGCAGTGGCACTTAACTGTACTCCTCTTGTCCCCCAAGTCCCCTTAAATAAGTTTTCTCTCCTTCCTGCATCTTGAGATCAAAAAAGTCACTTGCTTCTCTCTGGAATTTGGGGCAAACTTTCCATGGAATTTGCTAAATTCCACTAGTCCTGCTTGTTTAGATACTGTTGGAAACATTAGGCTGTTTCTTTAATTTGACGGTTAAATGTATAGTAATATATACCGATTTGCTCAATTCACCTAGTCGCAGTGCTGAGTTCAGTTGTGATATGGTTATGTCTGGATACGCTGAATAAATATTTCACTCGTACAAACTTGTCATTTTAGAAAACAAAATAACGTTCTCATTCAGCCTTAATAAAATGTCTATAGATACGATACTCCGCTAGTCTTTGGAATATGTGGAAGCGCTGTTTGTAGCTGGTCACATTGATCAGTTGGCTCAACATTCCTATAATCTGTTCTGGAGTTTCATAATTCAAGCAAACTGACTACAGAATTATAAATCTCATGAATCCTGCACTTTTAATATTAATTCTTAGTGCAGATTATTCTGCATATGCAGAAACATTTGATTAATCCCATGGCTTAACTTGTAAATTTTCCAAACATGATGATGTGCTATATTCTGCTTCTATAAAGGATTGCTACAAAGAAAATATTCCAGATCATGTGCTCTCACTTGCAGATAAGTGGAGCACAGATACATGGGCTTCCGATTGGTGACTGCTATTTGAGGTGAATCAAATATGGTTTGCGAAGCAAACTGCAAAAAAGTGAACACTTGTTTCTGTGGATATAAGGCATGTCCTATTTTTAAATAGTTTTTTCAGCATATTAGTAAATTCGGTGGAAAACTCATAAGCACCTTTTGACGATTTCATAACTTTGTTTTAATTTGCAGCTCTGGAAAGAAACTAAACGTTGGGTCAGCAGACAAAATGCTACAAAAAGTTGTTTATTTGGAAGTTATATGTGAAAGCATGCAACTCATTTGACAGTTTCCAGGGATTATACAAAGCCTTTCAAACATTTTCAGAATAAACAGCAAAAAGAAAAAAAAAATCACACCACTGTAATCACCATACTATCTGAATCCCTTCCAGTAGTGCATTAAGTCATGTGACTAACATCGGTCACAGGTTCGTTCTCTCATTTCTCTCCCCTGGGGGAGAAGTGTGCAGTGGAGTGTTCTTGTTTTGGAAATTTAAAAAAATGCATGTGGCTGTGCTCCTGTTGGAGAAGGCAAGGTCCAAGAATTGTGCCTTGCATATAGAACGTAGGTGGTGAGGTTGGTGATGGGCCTTAGCTGGAGCGGGAGAACCCTTTTGATTACATCAACTACAGGAGCTGAGCAATCCTTAGTTCGGCCATGCCTCAGTTCCATTAGTCTTAAATTTTGCACCACACTTCTGGTCAACTGTTTTGTTTGTTTGTTCAAGTAATGTTTTATCTGTTTAACTCAAATTCATTTTCATAGAATCATAGGACTGGAGGGATCTCGAAAGGTCTACTAGTTCAGTCCCCTGCACTCAAGGCAGGACTAAGTATGAGAACGGCCGTACTGGGTCAGACCAAAGGTCCATCTAGCCCAATATCCTGTCTACCGACAGTGGCCAATGCCCAGTGCCCCAGAGGGAGTGAACCTAACAGGTAATGATCAAGTGATCTCTCTCCTGCCATCCATCTCCACCTTCTGACAAACAGAGGCTAGGGACACCATTCTGGCTAATAGCCATTAATGGACTTAACCTCCACGAATTTATCCAGTTCTCTTTTAAACACTGTTATAGTCCTAGCCTTCACAACCTCCTTGGTAAGGAGTTTCACAAGTTGACTGTGCGCTGTGTGAAGAAGAACTTCCCTTTTTAAAACAAAAAAAAACCAAAAAACCTGCTGCCTATTAATTTCATTTGGTGACTCCTAGTTCTTGTATTATGGGAATAAGTAAATAACTTTTCCTTATCTACTTTCTCCACATCACTCATGATTTTATATACCTCTGTCATATCCCCCCTTAGTCTCCTCTTTTCCAAGCTGAAAAGTCCTAGCCTCTTTAATCTCTCCTCATATGGGACCTGTTCCAAACCCCTAATCATTTTAGTTGCCCTTCTCTGAACCTTTTCTAGTGCCAGTATATCTTTTTTGAGATGTGGAGACCACATCTGTACACAGTATTCAAGATGTGGGCGTACCATTGATTTATATAAGGGCAATAAGATATTCTCCTTCTTATTCTCTATCCCCTTTTTAAAGGTTTCAGAGTAGTAGCCGTGTTAGTCTGTATCCGCAAAAAGAACAACAGGAGTACTTGTGGCACCTTAGAGACTAATAAATTTATTAGAGCATAAGCTTTCGTGGACTACAGCCCACTTCTTCGGATGCATATGAATCAGGAAAAAGATCTTGGAGTCATCGTGGATAGTTCTCTGAAGACGTCCACGCAGTGTGCAGAGGCGGTCAAAAAAAGCAAACAGGATGTTATATATATGTGTTTCTTCTTCTTCACACAGCGCACAGTCAACTAAGGTGCCACAAGTACTCCTGTTCCCCTTTTTAAAGATTCCTAACATCCTGTTTGCTTTTTTTGACCGCCTCTGCACACTGCGTGGACGTCTTCAGAGAACTATCCACGATGACTCCAAGATCTTTTTCCTGATTCGTTGTTGTATTCTCTAGAGCAGTGGTTCCCAAACTTGTTCCGCTGCTTGTGCAGGGAAAGCCCCCGGCAGGCCGGGCCGGTTTGTTTACCTGCCGCGTCCGCAGGTTCGGCTGATTGCGGCTCCCAGTGGCCGCGGTTCACTGCTCAAGGCCAATGGGAGCTGCTGGTAGCGGCACGGGACGAGGGACTTACTGGCTGCCTCTTCCAGCAGCTCCCATTGGCCTTGAGCAGCGAACCGCGGCCACTGGGAGCCACGATCAGCCGAACCTGCGGACGCGGCAGGTAAACAAACCGTCCCGTCCCGCCGGGAGCTTTCCCTGGACAAGCGGCGGAACAAGTTTGGGAGCCACTGCTCTAGAGACCATTCCTGACAGGTATTTGTCTAATCTGCTCTTAAAAATCTCCAATGATGGAGATTCCACAACCTCCCTAGGCAATTTATTCCAGTCCTCAACCACCCTGACAGGAAGTTTTTCCTAATGTCCAACCTAAACCGCCCTTGCTGCAATTTAAGCCCATTGCTTTTTGTCCTATCCTCAGAGGTTAAGGAGAACAATTTTTCTCCCTCCTCCTTGTAACAACCTTTTGTGTACTTGAAAACGGTTATGTCCCCTCTGTCTTCTCTTCTCCAGACTAAACAAACCCAATTTTGTCAGTCTTCCCTCATAGATGATGTTTTCTAGACCTTTAATCATTTTTGTTACTCTTCTTTGGACTTTCTCCAGTTTGTCCACATCTTTCCTGAAAAGCGGTGCCCAGAACCGGACACAATACTCCAGTTGAGGACTAATCAGCGCAGAATAGAGCATAATTATTCCTTCTTGTTTTGCTTATAACACTCCTGCTAATGCATCCCTGAGTGATGTTTGCTCTTTTTTTGCAACAGTGTTACACAGTTAATTCATATTTAGCTTGTGATCCACTATCACCCCCAGATTCCTTCCTGCAGTACTCCTTCCTAGGCAGTCATTTCCCATTTTGTATGTGTGCCACTGATTGTTCCTTCCTAAGTGGAGTACTTTGTATTTGTCCTCATTAAATTTCATCCTTTTTACTTCAGACCATTTCTCCAGTTTGTTCAGGTCATTTTGAATTTTAATCTTATCCTCCGAAGCACGTGCAACCCCACCCAGCTTGGTATCGTCCACAAACTATACATCTACTCTCTCTGTCATGAAGATGTTGAACAGAACTGCACCCAGAACTAATCCCTGCAGGACCCCACTTGTTATGCCCTTCCAGCTTGACTGTGTACCACCGATAACTACTCTCTTCCACCAACATAGTGCTGTGCACACAAGTGCTTATGTCGGTGTAACTTACGTGCTCATGGGGGTGATTTTTTAATAAATTACACCAATATAAGATGTAGTGTAGACATAACCATAGAGTGAACAAACTAATCCAAAATAATCTCTTTTTAGACAGACCCTGAGTTAGCCCCACTCTCTTGATCTTCCATTTTAGTCTGCAAGATCTTGAAAAGTTGAAGTCCTCTTCCCTCCCCACTTTTGGGGGCTGAGTCTGCCCTACAGCTCAGGAGAGAAGCCAGCCAATGTCGACTTTAAACTACATGGCATAAAAAGATTTAAAATAGTGGACAGTTTTCAAGACTGGTTCAGTTTGAGCTCAACCTTGACAGGGGCCTCTTAAATAAAGCTTTCCTGAACTCCTGTAATTCACGGCTGTTTATTTCGGTCATTAACCTGTTAACCTACTTAACATATCACTATGGCTCTACATCAAGTCTCAACTTTTTTGCAATGGTTGACAGAAGAATTCCTTCCTCCCTACGTTCTCTCTAAGCTGTGTGGCTGTGCAGCAGGGGGAGAGGCGCCTCTCCCTTGGCCCCGGGGCTGTTGCAGCCGGGAAGAGACACCCTGGGGCTGCGGTGGCACGAGAGGGCTGGGGGGAGTCATCTCTCCCCACTGCAGCCCCGGGGCAGCCTGCACCCCAAACCCCTCATCCCCAGCCAGAGCCCGCACCCCACCCTTCTGCCCCATCGCTGAGCCCTCCCCACACTCCAAACCCCTTGGCCCCACCCCCACCACACATCATTTCTGTATTGGTGCACATAAAATTAATTCTGCACATGGATGTAAAAAAATTAAGGGAACATTGCTTCCTCCCCTTATTTTGCTTTGGTCAGCACCTTCTGCAGAGTACAAACCCATACTGTAACTTACAGCGGAACTCGTGTATTTGCACTGTAATACCTGAGTATGGGGACAAAACGGATCACCTCACTGCTGATAGAGCTTTGTCTTTGTATACTGCTGCTCTTTTCTTGTTTCTACCAGTTTCAGTCCCAGCAAATGTTGCTGAACAGGTTTTGAAAACTGTGCATCACTGTGATTAGAGTATGTACTTCAAATCATTTTTCCTCATACAGAAAACAGTTGGCTTACATCTCCATCCTCTCTTCATTTATTCTGGCTGGAGCCAGGCACACTAAATAGTGATTAAACAAAAGATTAAAATTCCATTTTTGTATGTTTGGCTGTTTGAATGCTAATCGATTCCTTTGGCGGAATGTTAAGTAAAAGCATGGTAGACAACACAAGGGGCTATTTACAGCAATCTGTCTAAATCCATTTTCAATGTATTGCTTAATATGCCTTTCTACTTTAATTCATTTTCAGTGAAAATGAAGGATGGAAACAGAGGAAGGAGATTAGTTTAAGACATCGCTACAAAAATAGTCACTTCTTAGTGGTAAACAACTTTGTTTTTAAGGAAAGGAAAATATGCTTTAGGATAACCAGAAGTTATGAGCTTGCTGTAGGAATTACTGGGTGAAATTCTATACCTGTTATATGGGAGGTTAGACTAGATGAGGATCCAGCTTTGAGATCTATAAAAGGTTTAATTTCTCTTCACAGCTGACTTTTAAAAAATATATATATATAATTTTGCTCTGCCTCAGTTTCTTGTTTTACAAAACATAAAATTCCAGATTTTCAATAGGCCTTAGCCCAGCACTTAAATTTACAGCTATAGTTTGTATAGACGAAACCCCTCATCTGTAAAATGCTTATCTACCTATCCTGCATCTGCAGATTGTGTAAATACAGCTGTCAAAGAATGTCCTCCACATTTCTAAACTAAAATGTAATGTTTTAAACAAGAACAAGGCACAGTCCTATTTATTCTCTTAGGCAAAATATAGTAATGCCTTTTGATGTGTAATTGAAGTGTATGGTAAGTACTGGTGACAAAACACAAGAAAACTTAGTTATAACCACAAATGCATTTGTTTAAAAATTAAAGCTGAACTCGGTCCCAAAGATTTGTCTAGACAGCATGCTCAGACTTAGTCTAGACTTTCTGCTTATGGGGATTATCAAACTGCTTAATATCCATAATTTACTACTTAAAGATAAATTCCATGCAGCATCCCTGAAGGATGCCATTTAAAAAGCCACACAGTCTGCTCCTCAGTTGTGTTGTGTTTAGATTTCTGATGCTTAAATACTCTTTATAAAAGAATTAAAGATGCATAGAAATACATTTGGAAAAATAACGTCAACATCGGCAACACTTATTAAATGGCCCTGGTAGCAAGATTAAGAGGAATAATCTGTTAGTAGTTTAACACCCCCCTCTCCTCCCCCCACACACACACACACACCGTTTAAATCCATGACATGTAGTCTGTAGTCCCACCCCATGTGCTACTGTTAATTACATTTCATAACCGTGGAATTTGTAGTGTGTGGAGGAGGGAGATCGTATAATAAAAGGAGGTTTGACTGTTTTGGTAGAATTTATTGATAAATTCACAACAGTGCAGTACACCAAAGAAGAAAAAAAATCCCTCCCTGATCTTAGTGACTCAACTTCAGCAGACCTCTGTAGCTGGACTGATGTCACAAGCCTAGTGTATTTTGCATATGTGAGCGTTTGAAACTTTTCAGCATTCACTTGAAACTGAGGCAGACTACTTTAATGAGGCTGACTACTGCAACTAGTACAGGAGTAATAGTAGCCTTCGAACATAGGGCATATCTACACTTACCGGGGATCGATGCTGTTGCGATCAATGCACATGGGGTTGATTTAGTGGGTCTAGTGAAGACTTGCTAAATCGACTACAGATTGTTCTCCCGTCGACTCCGGTACTCCACCGGAGGAACAAGGAGAGTAAGGAAAGTCACTGGGAGAGCATCTCCTGTTGACACAGCGCGGTGTAGACACCGCAGTAAGTCGACCTAAGCTATGTTGATTCCAGCTACGTTAATAACGTAGCTGGAGTTGTATAACTTAGATTGACTTACCCCCATAGTGCAGACAAGGCCTTGACATCTAGCAGTAGATATTGCTAATGTTGATGTCATTCTTGCCAGGGACTCTCAGTAAACCTTTAAAAATAATATTTTAATGGTGACCTGTAAAACCTATGAAAATGTTGGTTGCTTGTAAGTGGCACAATTAAAGCAAATATTTGGAAACATTTATCTGAATTCAGTGAAATGTAATGTAATTCTGGCTGGGATTGAGTAATGTAATTTCTGCATCTCTGAGACCAAGAAGATCTAAAATGTAGCATATGCTGTTATGATCATTTTATATCAGCCTTGCATTTAAGATTTACCATAGCTTTTATAAAGAGGTGTGTGTGTCCAAAGCAGGTTAACATTTGCCCTTTTTGCTTGTGTGAATCCTCTCTAATGTCATAGTTTTACCGTGCATTGATGCTAGGTGGAAGAAACAAGTAGGGGGACTGGAGAGAGGGGTGGATGACAAGTAGCCCCACGCTGTCCTCTCTCCCTCTTTTGGCAGTGCTGGTGTGAAACTGACTGGACTCTAGTTGTATGTCGAAGTCTGATCCTAGTTTGTTAAATTATAAACATGAGATTAGATAAAATTTCTAGATTGACTTTCAGTGATGCTTCTGTAACAAGTATCCAGTCACAGCAAACAATAAAATGGGTCAAGTAGCATGGTTCTCTGCTGGGCTGCGTACGCCCAGAGTTTTCTAAACAGGAGGCCAGAGAGGTTACTGACACAAGGTGGTTTGTGCTCGGCAGGTTGCTGTAGTACCCAGTGCAGTACTCATGTTTGAGGCTACGTTTTAGTCACGGGTATTTTTAGTCAGTCATGGACAGGTCATGGGCAGTACACAAGAGTTCACGGCCCATGACTTGTCCATGACTTTTACTATATACCCCTGACTAAAACTTGGGTGGGAGAGAGAATGGCTCAGGGGGGACGCGGCCCGGAGGGGTGCCGTGGATGCTTTGGTGGGGTGCGGCTGGGGGCGGGGAGGAGGAATTGGCCGGGCTGGGGCAGACTCCCCATCCGGCTCCTGGGAAACGGCAACCTCCTAGCGCCACATGCTGCCTCCGCTCTGCCCCAAGCCCCGGTTCTGCCGCTCCCATTGGCAGGGAACCACGGCCAATGGGAGCTGCGGAGGCAGCACGTGGAGCTAGGAGCTGAGGAAGCAGGGTTCCTGTCACCCTTCTGGGGAGGCCCCCCCCAGGTAAGCACCGCCCTGCACCTCAATCCTCATCCCTGAGGTTCCCCACACCCAAACTCCTGCTGCTAGGGTGTGGGGGCAAAGCTGCCCCAGCAGCTGCACGTGTGACCGGCCCAGGGGCCGCACGGGCTGCTGCAGAAGTCACGGAAGGTCACGGAATCAGTGACCTCCCTGACAAACATGGAGCCTTACTCATGTTCACACGCATAGCAGTGTTTAGAAAGAAAGAAAACTACCTCACCTGGCAAGGAAACTTTTCTGTTTTGCCAACCATTTCCATGACTTGGATTGAGCAGGCAACACCCTGATAAATAGGGAGAGGCTAGTGAGCAGAACTGGCCTTTTTTTAACAGTATGCCGAGAGAATATAAATCCTGTAATATAGAATAGTGCATTTTGAAGAGAACTTTGGAGAGATGTTTGATATTGGTGGCATATTGTCTGGAAATTGGAAGTAAATACGGTAGACAAGATCAACTGTTTTGCCTATTGTGGCGGAACAGCAAAGGGTGCTTAGTCATGCTGTTTATAGTCATTCAGATTGCTCTGCCAGAAATAACTCAGCTACCCCAATTTTTCTTGCTCCTGCATCATCACTGGCCTCTCTTCCTTGTCTTCACCTCATGTTATCTGCCACTTGTTGGTAAAGAACACAAAAGGTTTGTCCCTGTAGAATGACCTTTATTCAGAACGACCAAGCTATCACACATGTCTGAGCTACAGCTCATTACCCAGTATTAAATTTTATCATAGTCATGGGTCAAATGAACGGAAGGGGAGTGTCACAATATCTGGAAGATAAGTTTTCCAGGATTTTAATTAAATGAAATGAACAGTAACTCCTCACTTAACGTTGTAGCTCTGTTCCTGAAAAAGGCGACTTTAAGCGAAACGATGTTAAGCGAATCCAATTTCCCCATAAGAATTAATGTAAATGAGGGGATTAGGTTCCAGGGAAATTTTTTTCACCAGACAAAAAACTATATATTATATAGATATACACACAGTATATGTTTTAAACAAACAATTTAATACTGTTCACAGCTATGATGGTTGTGAAGCTTGGTTGAGGTGGTGAAGTTAGAGGGTGGGAGAGGGAGGGATATTTCCTAGGGAATGCCTTGCTGCTAAATGATGAACTAGCACTTGGCTGAGCCCTCAAGGGTTAACACGTTGTTATTAATGTAGCCTCTCACACAAGGCAGCACGAACACCAGGGGGGGGAGACAGCGTAGCAGACAGACAGACACACACCTTGTGTGTGGGAGAGAGAGATGCACACTGCAGCACAGACACCGGGGGGGGGAGACAGCGTAGCAAACAGACAGACACACACCTTGTGTATGGGAGAGAGAGATGCGCACTGCCCCGTTAAGTAAGCTGACCCACTCTTAAGTGCATTGTCTTTTTAAGTGGATCAGGAAGTTGAGACAGCAGCTGCTGCCCCAGGCTCTCTCTGTCTCTCTCCCTGTGTGTCCCCTCCCTGCTCTATATGGAGAAGGGATAAGCAGGGTGCAGTAGCAGGGCGGAGGGGGACACCCTGACATTAGCGCGCCCCTCCCCCCCACCCCCCGCACAGCAAACAGGAGTCTCTGGGAGCAGCTCCAAGGCAGAGGGCAGGAGTAGCACAGGGCAGTGGGAGGAGGGACAGCTGAACTGCCCGGCAATTGATAGCCTGCTGGGCGGCTGCAGCACAGGGAACTTAGGGGAGTGGGGAGCTGATAGGGGGGCTGCCAGTCCACCCTGGTTCCAAGCCCCCACCAGCTAGCTGCAACGGGCTGCTCTTCCTGCAAGCAGTGGACAAAGCAGGCGGCTGCCCCAGATGTTAGAAGGGAGCATTGCGCAACTTTAAACGAGCATGTTCCCTAATTGATCAGCAACGAAACAATGTTAACTGGGACGACTTTAAGTGAGGAGTTACTGTATATCTGAAAATATGTTAGCAATCTCTGCATTTGGACAGAGATCAGTGGCTGATAAAGGGATATTTATTGGTGGGAGGGAGAAAAGGCCATTTTCTCCAATAAGCACTATTTAAAGTAGAAGGTGATCCATCACCTCTGGTGGTGGGAAGATATCCAAAAAAATGGACAAGATAGGCTGCAATAATTATAGAATCATAAGGTAGATGGAAAAGTTCACCTGGTCCATCTCCCTGCTGATACAGAATTTACTCCACAAGAAGTTTTCCTTACTATTCTGTTTACTTTAATTTTAAATGTCCCAAACAATAATTCTTCTGCTTCCCCTTAACAGCCTAACCAGCACTCCTTTGTCAAGGTTTTTACTTTTCTTAATTACATCCTGAGATGTAGTTATACTGCTGTGTGCCATTCTAAATAATTCCTTTTTTTTTTTTTTTTTACTGTTTGCACACTATAAATATTTTCAGAGAATGTCTCACTTCTCCGCCTCCTTATCCACACGTAAGTCTCTTAATCTTTGCTCATAAATCGACCACAGACATTCGACTCTGTTGCTTTTCTTTGAACCCCCATCAGCTTGCTTTCCATGACATCATGAACCATGAGAGTAAAGCTAAAATTGCTAACAGCAAGAGGTGAAAAATTCAATATACTACCCTGCAAACATTTTTATTCAAGGGGATTAAATGGGGTTTAGTAGTCAGAACACATAACTAGGACCTTTCTCTCTGAGATGGGGAAGTCTCAGCTATGCTTCGGTGTGCCCATCTGCAAAATAGGTATAATCTTGATTTTACCAGGCTGCTGTGAAGATTGATTGTATGTCATTTTGTGATCCTAGACTGAAAGGCTCGATTGTTTATAATATAACACATGGAAACGAATGGGTAACTATAGATGAGACTAGTGCAGCAGAACAATTAGATATGGTAAGTGTTACAATGGCAGCTGTTAGTGAGATTAAATTGGGATTTAGTCTCATGACATCATTTTGAACTGCAAGTGACATGTCTGGGTGTCCTAAAGATATTTGGTCGATTTTATATTTTATTAGTTGGATAGAGTAAGTAAGGCTTAGTTCACAGTATTAGGATGCATGTTCAGTAGTTGCAGGATTGCAGTACAATACTTTGGTGCCCATTCAATTATGAATATTTATTGGGGTAAAAAGAGAAGAATGAAATGCTCTGAAGAACAGAATTTTCCCAAGACAAATCAAGGCATAAAAATGAGTTCATAAATTTTAATTGTTTAAACAGATGAAGAGCCTCTGTTACGGGACTCCAAACAGGCTTGTTATCAGATTGTGCAAAATGCTGGGCCAAGGATTTTTTTTTTTTTGTCCAGAATGTCTTTTGATAACTGCCCCAGTAGAATGCTGTATCTACCTGCTGTATAGAGGAAGTAACCGTCAGGTTCCCTCCATTTAGCCCTATGACCTCACTCCCGTTCCTGTTTTTTTTCATTAGTTGTCCCCCGTATTTATTTGGTATCACAGACCTGTGGATCCTCCCCTTAGGCTGGGGGGAGGTCCTTTCGCAGTGGGCGGGCTTCCCCCGCCCACTTCCTGGATATCAACAGGTATAGAGGAAGTAATGAAGCTGTTAACGTTACTAATATTATGACAGCCAAAGCACTAGCTCCAGCCATGCTTTTATTTTGTGATTCCTTAAGTCTCCAAAGCTGTATCTGTCTGTGAAGTGTGGAAAGAGGACCAAAGTGTTTGCTTGTGTTGGTAAATTTCTTATTGTGACATGTAACGTGGAGTAGGTTTAGGAAAAAATCCAGCAGACTCATTTATAATGGAATAATAGAATGATAGGAGGGGGTTTGCACTTTAGGGGAAGGGGCATTACTTGAGAGAGAACAACTCTAGGCTTATGATTTGGAAGTGCTTATGCTTAATAGTCTCACTATATTTCTGCTGCAAGTATTTTAATCTAAAGACATCTTTTTTGTGTCTTACTTTACAGACTCTAAGCTCTGTTTCAGAGTAGCAGCCGTGTTAGTCTGTATCTGCAAAAAGTGGATCCGAAGAAGTGGGCTGTAGCCCACGAAAGCTTATGCTCTAATAAATTTGTTAGTCTCTAAGGTGCCACAAGTACTCCTGTTCTTTTTACTGTAAGCTCTGTCACTTCTCTGCTGTTGAACAAAGGAAATCTATCTGCGTTCTATTGAAAAGATGCCATCAAAATGACCTCTTTTCACCCTGTTACTCTCCGTATGCGCAAATATGTATATATCCCCATACATACGATCTATACTCTAAAATTTCTCCTGCATAGAAAAGTGTACCTTTTATTTTTTACTGGAATGCCTAATACTCTATTATGGAATTCACCATTCAGTACAAGAGGAATTTTGAAAAGCCAGGATTTTCTAGATACAATTTGATGTTTGTTAACAACTGTTTCTATGATGTGATTTCTACTAGTAATGTACCAATTTATACACATTGGTGTATTATCACATCATGGAGAATGATTGGCAGACAACTTTTTCTCTAACTTTTCAGATTTTATTTAGTCCCCCAAATTCAGGCGAGAAACCTGGGGTGAGATTCATTAAGTTTCTGGCCCTGCATACCACAATTTCTATGTCTTGTACAGATATCACCCTGCCCTTTATACACCCCACCCCAGAAAAATGCCTTGATTGTTCCTGAAACTTGAAAGCTACAGTGAAAAGGCTAGATAATAGGGGTCACGCTTCATGTGAAAACTTGCTATTAAGGGGAGTATTCCAATTTTATTCCAATATGATAGTATGGTAGAACCTCAGTTACGAACACCTCAAGAAAGGAGGTGGTTGTAACTCTGAACAAAATGATTTTTGAAGTGGTAAGAGAGTGGCCCATTACAGCAACTACACACCACACAACAAAAACACCAACCCAGGAACCAAACCTTGCTACAAACCCTGGTGCCAACTCGGTCCACATATCTATTCAAGGGACACCATCATAGGACCTAACCACATCAGCCACACCATCTGGGGCTCATTCACCTGCACATCTACCAAGCTGATATATGCCATCTTGTGCCAGCAATGCCCCGCTGTCATGTACATTGGCCAAACCGGACAGTCGTTACACAAAATAATAAATGGACGCAAATCTGACATCAGGAATCATAACATTTAAAAACCAGTAGGAGAACACTTCAATCTCTCTGGTCATTCAATAACAGACCTCAAAGTGGCAATTCTTCAACAAAAAAAACTTCAAAAACAGACTCCAACGTGAAGCTGCAGAACTGGAATTAATTTGCAAACTAGATACCTTCAGATTAGGCCTGAATAAAGACTGGGAGTGGTTGGGTCATTACAAAACCTAAACTTAATTTCCCCAATACTAATTTCTCCCTACTGTTACTCACACCTTCTTGTCAACTGTCTGTAATGGGCCACTCTCTTATCACTTCAAAAGTTATTTCTCCTCCCTTGGTATCCTGCTGTTAATTGATTTATCTCGTTAGACTGACTTAACACTTGGTAAAGCAACCTACATCCTTTCATGTATTTATACCGGCTCCTGTATCTTTTACTTCATACATCTGATGAAGTGGGTTTTAGCCCATGAAAGCTTATGCCCAAATAAATTTGTTAGTATCTAAGGTGCCACAAGAACTCCTCGTGTTTTTTGTTTTTTTGCTGATACAGACTAACACGGCTACCACTGAAGTCTGAACAAAATGTTATGGTTGTTCTTTCAAAAGTTTACAACTGAACATTGACTTAACGTAGGTTTGAAACTTTATTATGCAGAGGGAAAATGCTGCTTTCCCTTTATTTTTTTTTTTAGTAGTTTACATTTAACACATGTACTTTATTTGCTTTTTAATTTTATTTATTTATTTATATATTTATTGGTCTTTGCTGCTACCTGATTGTTCTTTCAGTTCCAAATAAGGTGTGTGGTTCACTGGTCAGTTTGTAACTCTGAGGTGTATGCTGATTAGTAATGATTCTGAAATATGTCGCCCATTATAAAATAGGAAATAAGGCCAGTAAACTTTTAATGAGAAAATGAGTTTTTAATGGACTTTAAAGGTGTCCTTACTAACAGATATTGCACACATTAAGTATGGTCCTATACTGCAATAAGTGATAACACAAACTAAAAAAAAAAACCCTGTTTGGCGATAATTATAGAACAATGTTTTGGGGAAAGCAAAATCTTCTGCTGGACATAGCTGCAAATAAAAGCTGCCATTTCTGCAAGTTCTGGTTCGGGCAAGGAAAGGGGGGATTGGCTTTTCTCTCTGATATGGATGGGTAAATGTGTTTCAAAGGTGTAATGGCTCTAATCTTGTATGTATTAAAAGGGCTCGCATGTGAGGCAAAGGAAAGACGTTTACTTTGATGATGGACAAAGGAAAAAGGACTGGCATGATAAAGAAGCTATAAGGAGGGACTTGGAGCGTATAGGTATGTAAGATCACTTATAAATGTATCTAATGTGGATCATAAAATGGTGTGGTCCCTTATTCAGCAGACTGAAGGTGGGGGAACAGCATGTTCGTATGTTCTTAACATTGCTCAACATCAGCTGCCTCCGTACAGGGAATGAAACATTTTTGCCAGTCTCTTGAGTAGGAAGATGGTGGCAGCATATTGGCAGTTCGAGGGTGGGTGCTGTTTAAAAAATTATAGATGCCTTTACAGTTCTGACAAATATTGCGGACCCATGAAAGTAGAAACATTTGTTTTGTAAAATCTACAAGTGCTGTCATTCTAGAGGAATCTGTTCTGTTTCCCTAGTTTGAGACACAATTCAGAATGCTTAAATTCTAATACAAAAGGGTTACGATGGGGAAGGACACTCACAGACATGTGGAAATGTAAAGTTGAGGCTGCCTTGTTTACCTTAAGAAAAATTTTCCAAGGTTTCCCTTTAAAATGTCAGTGTCTGCTTTGGGATGAGTGGGGAGGCTGAGATGAGAAATGTTTATACCATGTACATGCCCTCACATCTTTAAACCAAAAGAAACCTAATGGATCCAGCTTTGGTCCTACCAGTCTCTGTTCCTTTAATTCTGGCTTCAGAGTGAAGAGCTTAATGTTTCATATTTGCACACCTGAGTGGTGTGTTTCTAGCAAAATATACAGTACCCATTAAAATAAGTTTCATAGACTCTAGGACTGGAAGGGACCTCGAGAGGTCATAGAGTCCAGTCCCCTGCCCTCATGGCAGGACCAAATACTGTCTGCTAGACCATCCCTGATAGACATTTATCTAACCTACTTTTAAATATCTCCAGAGATGGAGATTCCACAACCTCCCTAGGCAGTTTATTCCAATGTTTAACCACCCTGACAGTTAGGAACTTTTTCCTAATGTCCAACCTAAACCTCCCTTGCTGCAGTTTAAGCCCATTGCTTCTTGTTCTATCCTTAGAGGCTAAGATGAACAAGTTTTCTTCCATCTCCTTATGAAACCCTTTTAGATACCTGAAAACCTGCTATCATGTCCCCTCTGTCTTCTTTTGTCCAAACTAAACAAACCCAATTCCTTCAGCCTTCCTTCATAGGTCATGTTCTCTAGACCTTTAATCATTCTTGTTGCTCTTCTCTGGACCTCTCCAATTTCTCCACATCTTTCTTGAAATGCGGTGCCCAGAACTGGACACAATACTCCAGCTGAGGCCTAACCAGCGCAGAGTAGAGCGTAAGAATGACTTCTCATGTCTTGCTGATGAAGTTAACCCAGTGCTGAGAATTTCTTAGAACTCAGAATATCAGACTATGTACAAACAGTGTTGTTGAAGGAAGAATTTTCACAGAAAAGATGACTACTTTTGGGTCAGTCTCTGGCCACTTAGGCTGTGATTCGCCATAATGATACAGGTTTATTTTGTATCTATCCATAGGAAATGGAGAGCAGGGAAAACCTTACCCGATGACTGATGCAGAGCAAGTGGACCAAGCATACAGGGAAAATGGTTTTAATATCTTTGTGAGCGATAAAATTTCTCTTAATCGCTCCCTTCCAGATATCAGGCACCCAAAGTGAGTATACACTTGGTATTTGTGTTATTGAACGTGTAGATGCCCTAATTTGCTATTCCCACTTGAAATTCTTCTATTTCTGTATTTCATTTTTATGTACTGTTGCAGGCTAGCCTTCGAATGTGAGGCTTCCAAAGCTGGGGGCCTGTTGACTCAGGTGTCCTCACAGCACCGTGTACACTAATTGGAGTAAAAATAAACTCGTATTCTTGTGTGTGCACCCGAGGAGCACTGCCTGAAAACCTACGTTTAGCTGGAAAATAAATGCTGCATGGGCAGAAGCAACGAAGGCTTTGCCAGTGAGCCTCAACCCTTTCGGGGAGGTGGCTACCTCCTGCCTCATAGATCACTTTTCATGCTGATTAAATTCTTGTGTACTGAAATGGCCACAACCATAGAACAATTAAAGTGAAGTCTTTATGGTGCTCTCTCTACTGGAAATGGGATTTAAATGTCCAGCCCACTTGACAACTGCACCAGAGAGCCATCCGATGGTAATGACTTTGTCACTAATTACCTGGGCTAGTTTTGCATAAGTGACTAGCTGGAAGTGAGACAGTTCCATGAGCCATTAATTCCTTTTGGAAGTCTGACACAATCTAAGTTTCACAATCTTGAAACATCTAGGAGGGAAAAACAACCTGTTTATGCTCTCTGTATGTGTGTATATATATCTCCTCAATATTTATTCCACTCTGTATGCATCCGAAGAAGTGGGCTGTAGTCCACGAAAGCTTATGCTCTAATAAATTTGTTAGTCTCTAAGGTGCCACAAGTACTCCTGTTCTTTTTGTGGATACAGACTAACACGGCTGCTACTCTGAAACCTCCAAAAAGATTGACTAATGTGAATGGTCTATGCAGTGAATTTTCTCAGATACTCAGGGCTTTATAATAAACTTCTCGTTCTAGGGATTATAAGCATGGCCACAAAGTAGCTCCAGTCAGAAACTACTTTTGACTCTTGAATTCAACTAGTTAAGATTTCTTTCCTGTGGAGTAGCATTAAATTTTACTTAGTTTTTGGATAATTGCTAAGGAGAAAATCCTTCATGTTCATGCAGTCATAAAAAGCTTGAAAATTTAAGCCTTTCCTAAACAATGCCACAGAGTGCTTTTGATTATGGGGGGTATATGGTTCTTAGTCACTTTATGAACTTATCTTTTTAAATACTCGAGTGCCAATTTCTTCCATGGAAAGCTTTTTCAAACTTGACGGCAGTAATTTCATCTAGAAGTCTTGCAAACAAATTAGAAGCTAGGACTTATTTTTTAAAAAAATCTTTCCTTTTTCTGTCTCAACTTTGCTATCTCATTAGGAACATAACTGAGCTTCAGGTAACTTTAACTCTGCTAAACTGCATTTATTTGGATTGTTTTGGGCTTTGAGAATTTGAGCTTTAGCTGGTACCAGTTTCCCTTAACCTGAGGAATCAATGTATTGACTCATGTTCCCTAATGTTTCACTAAGTTGCAGAATTAGCAATCAGAAGTTAGCTACTTTGACTTTTGTAAAATGTCTAACTTCAGACCCTGGTCCCCACTTAAAATTAATAAGTGAAATGTCTGGGTCACCAACAATTTAAGCTGTGACTAATGAAACCAATGCAGCTGGTTTTCTTGAGTTAAATTTCCCTTACCATAGCAAGTTGCAATTATGTGAGTCTCAACAAGAGGATAAACGGTATTGGATATAATTGATGCTAGAGAAATGAACAGGGTTATATATAAAGGAGACTTGAAATGAAGGCACTAATGACCGAAAGTTTCTGGTGTGCATTCTCCCCTCCTTAAAAAGATGTATTTGGAAATGGAGTATTTAGTGTTTCATAGTGAAGTGATGAGGGCAATTTATAATGAAGTTTGGGTAAGATGAACTCTATAAGAGCATTTTCCAAAGAACTGAACATGTTGTAGAATACTCTGAATTAATACCACCCCATTAATTCCTGGAATAGGAGCTGAAATTGGTTTTCTATTCAGGAATATGCCCCAGGCAGAAGGTTATAGATTTAAGATTCTCACCAGATACAGCTTGTGTTGGCCTGTTAAACGTAGAAGCTCTAGTAACGAGTGCTGGATCACCTTGAGCACCTGTAAAGTATAGCTATAGAAGCAGAAAGCTCACTTTCCTTGTGTTCTGCAAAGAGTATTTGAATAAGCCATTGTGCTAATGTAAGAGGGCTTTTAAAGCAATTGTAGAAATAATACCAGGAGAGAATAAACTTTGTTTGTAAACCTAACAGTGATAGCAGTTAAATATGACACTGATTATCCCCAGCACCTCCCTATTTATAACCTTTCACATTAAATAGCCTTATTCTGTCTCACCTGTAACGTCCCATAGTATCTGTGGGTAGGTCTATACTTACCGCCGGACCCAGAGGTAAGCAATCGATCTTCTGGGATCGATTTATCCCGTCTTGTCTAGACATGATAAATCGATCCCGGAAGTGCTCGCCGTTGACGCCGGTACTCCTGCTCCGCGAGAGGAGTACGCGGAGTCGACGGGGGAGCCTGCCTGCCGCATCTGGACCCGCGGTAAGTTCGAACTAAGGTACTTCGACTTCAGCTACGTTATTCACGTAGCTGAAGTTGCGTATCTTAGTTCAAAGTGGGGGGTTAGTGTGGACCAGGCCTGTGCCTTCATCTGCGCTTTGCCAGCTGTTGGGGGCTGCTAGTAGTAAACAGAATAGTACTTTTGTGTTGACTCAGTTCAAGTGTAGCTGGAGAGGATCAGGAAGAGTTTTTAATGAAGCTGAGCCACTAATGTTTTCAAATAAACTATTTGTAGTCTGTGTCTGCATTGTCAGCAAAGGTTTTTTTTTTTTTTTTTAATAAGAGGTAGCTGATATGCAGTCTTTGCTTTTTCCTCCCCCCAATAACTAACAGATTTAACAGTGGGGGAAAAAATGGGCAACAGATGTTTTCCTAATGCCATGGAATTTATTCTTGATCATAAAATTGCAATCACTGAATATATCTTGTACAATAGTAGTTAGTGAGTTATCTTGAATGAACTGTCGCAGTAGAAGATTTGTACTAGACTCGAGCATGAGTTTCACAAGCTTTCACAGTGATTGAAGTAAACGCAAACCTTCCATACTGTGCTGTGTAGTGATTGCTTGCCACTGTCAATGTTGTTAAATCATATGAAGACAATGGATTATACAACAGATAAGAATGAACCGTGAATCCCTGAATTTTTGTTACATTGCGATTGCAGAGATGCCAGCCGTCCCTAATTTTCCATAATCCACCCAGTTTGTACTTGTAATTACAAAATTTCTAATTTAGGCTTCAATGTGTTAATTTTGCAAGCACACATTTTAGTGTGTGTGTGTGTGTGTGTGTCTCACCACCACTCTGGTCCAATGAACCCATCAAATAGCACTGCGGCCAACAGGGTGGTGGTGGTGGAGGTGCGTGGCATTCTTCTCCGCTGCCCCTGTGGTAGATGATCAGACTGCATAGTAAGGATCTGACAGGAGGCAAGCCGGGTGATTTTGAATGGGTTGGAGCACTGCTGGATTCACCGCCCAAGTCACAGGCTGCATGCTGACTGCCCTGTGTGGACCCTGCTAGTGCACTCTAAATACCAGCTGGGTCCACATGGAACAGAATGCAACATGCTGCCTGTGACTTGGGTGGTGAATCCAGCACCCCAAAACCCACTAACTCTCGCAGTGGCTTGCCTCCTATTCAACCCTCACTGCACAGTCTATGAGAGAGGAGAAGCTACAGGAGGAGGCAGCAGCATCAGAGGAGTAAAGAGGGAATGCAACTGAGGATGGAGAAGAAGAGGAGGATCATCCTAGGACGGAGGTCCAGGCCTTAGGGGCATAGGAGGGCAGCTGTCCTAGAGCCAGTCCTCCTTTTCTCCCTGTTCGGGGGGTAGGGTTTGGGATGAAATAGGGGGGAGCCAAGACCCTCTCCTTGACCATACATGGGGAGAGGGTGGGGCAGAGGTCCTCGTTTCTGTGCGGGGGAGAGAAGGTGGGGAAAGGAAGAGATCCAAGCAATCTCCCTAATTCCTCCCTAACTTTTTTCTTAAGCATCCCATAAAGTCTCAGCACAAGGCTGGCATGTCTGCTGTCGCTGTCTACAACAAAACCGTATGTGAGTCCCTGTGAGATGATGCTGACGTTCCAGTAGGTTTTGAACATTCTTTGCTGTGTGCCTTTGTGAGAAAGGTGACACTTTGAGCGCTACCATTTTGTACCATGAGTTGCTGCAAATGAGTCTGCTTTAACAAAGGCTGTAAAGGCAAATATGCTGATGCCGTCCCCAGAAGTGCTGTTAGAAATAGCACCTCCCTCCTCGAGAGACAAAGCTGCAAGAGAAAGATGTGCAATATTTGGTTGCTTGTCCACCCACAGATCAAGGATGCTTGTTTTTATTTTCTGGATAATAAGTACTGCGGGTGGATGAGTTTGGAGAATATATGGCCACCTTCATGGAAACGTGTGTAACCAGTTTTTTCCAGTCTAAGCATTTCCTTTATTGGTATAGAAATAGGTATCCTCAGAATGGCAGATGAGTTTGCAGGATAGGGGCTCTCGGGCACAACTAGCCCAAGTAAATAGATGTTACTTTTTCAAAATCTTAAGGAAACTATCTAGGTAAAACCTCATCCAGCTGAAATACTTAAGTTTTAGCTGGATGAATATTAAAAGAACATAGTTATTGGCTGATCTTGTTTAAGCCTCTGTCTCACACTTGGAAACTAAAATAAGCTAGATCATTGTATTTATAATGACAGAGCAGAACTAAGCCTCTCACCCTTTGAAATAATACTTTCAGAGAAATCCCTCTCCTGGAGGTTGTTGGGGAATGGGAATAAAAGCAGAACTACCAGAAAGCTGTCAATAGACTTCTGCACTTTTGAGCTGTAAAGAGAACTGCTTCTAAAGGCAACTTTGACAGGTGATGGAAAGCACTAAATGACTTCTGTATCTTAAAAATGTTCTCCATTACTCTTTAATGCCACTTTTGATACTTGTAACATGACAGTATGGAAATAGTATTTTTAATCTGTGTTATATTAATTCATTAACTCATTGCTAGCTAGTGAACATGTAGCTTATGGATATATATCAGAAAGCTGTTTTTAACGTATGTAGGTAGCTGCTTCACAAGTCGTTGAGAATTAATTGAGAGTTACTTGGAAGGTAACGGATATAGACGTTATAGTGTTTAATGTGTCTGTTTTCTTGGTATGTTTATAACTTGTTTTATCCCTGTTTAGCTGCAATAACAAGCTGTACCTGGAGAAGCTCCCAAACACCAGTGTGATAATCCCATTCCACAATGAAGGATGGTCATCTCTCCTCCGGACAGTGCACAGCATCCTAAATCGCTCCCCTCCTGAGCTGATCGCAGAAATTGTGCTGGTGGATGACTTTAGTGACAGAGGTACAGTGACTTCCTATGTAGCATCTCTACCTATAGCTACATAAACTACCTGACAAAATGCACAAAAGTATAGTAAAGAAGAGCAGATTATTGTTATCTGCCAAGAGCCAGCTTTAGGATTTTGGTGTCTCCGGTAACAGTCAGTTGATGTCTCAATAAGGCCTTCAACAGAGCAAGAAGCTACATTTCCTGCAGCACTTGCATTACTTTAGGTATTGGTGACGACAGCGATTTTCACAACACTGTGATTAGTCTCGGTGGTAAATAAGGAAAGTAAGTGCTCTCAATGTATTCGTCAGCAAAACTGAGTATTGAGTTAATGATTTGGGTTCTTAAACACTTCCTATTTTGGTTTCTTAACAAATCAAAAGTGATATTTTTTTTAAACAGGATTTTCTTCCTTCATACAGAAAATAATAATTCTGTATTAAGGAAAATATTAAAATTAATCTTGATGAATTGTTTTCATCCTAGAGACTTCATGGTTTAACATTTTTAGCTTTCCAGCAGTAAAAATAAATTTGGAAAATCCATAACCTTCATAATACCCAGCTCTCATATTTCACTTTTCACCAGTAGATCTCAGTGTTTTACAAAGGAGGTCAGTATCATTATCCCCATTTTACAGACAAATAAACTAAGGCACAGTGGCATGTAGTCTTAGTTTTACTCTCATAAGAATGGCCATGTTGGGTCAGACCAGTGGTCCAGCTACCCCAGTATCCTGTCTTCCGACAGTGGCCAATGTGAGGTGCCTCAGAGAATGAACAGAATAGGCAATCAAGTGATCCATTGTCTCATCCATTCCCAGCTTCTGACAAACAGAGGCTAGGGACACTCAGAGCATTGTGTTGCATCCCTGCCCATTCTGGCTCATAGCCATTGATGGACCTATCCTGCAGGAACTTAGCTAGTTCTTTTTTGAACCATGTTATAGTTTTGGCCTTCACAACATCCCCTGCCAAGAAGTTCCACAGCTTGACTGCATTGAGTGAAGAAATACTCTCCATTTCTCTCTCCCCTTCTCCAGGCACAAAAAATACCAAGCAACGGAGAATCACACTGTCCATTTACATCCTGATGTCAATTCATACTGATGTACCTGAAAATCCTTATAGTGATAGATTAGGTATAACCCATAAACAATATTAAGTCTCCCTCCTGTATTTGCCACATTGCTCTGTTGATTCTGCAGCAGAAATTGTGCTGCACAGCAAGAATTCAACAGTATAGTTGTTGTGTGTGCAGTCATCTGTGTTCATGTCTGTAGGCTAATAAGGGCAGAAGCTGGAGATGAGCCCAACACAAAGTGGCATCAGTGTTTTACACAAAAAGGGAATGGCCTTAAATTGCCAAAAGAATTTGTTCCTTTGGATCTGTTTGGACCACCCTATGCAATGCTATATTAAACTAAACAGTGATTTAACTCCTTAGGATAAAGTGAGGGCTAGTAACCCTCACGCGTCATGGCATAAAATGACCATTAGACAGAAGAAATAATTCCGCTAACCTCTTTTATGTTGTTGCAATTTGAAGTCTCACATGGGGTTTGTACCTTCTCTGAAGCATCCAACATTAGCCAAAATCTGAGATGGAATACTGACCTTATGGGATCATCAGTCTGGTCTAGCAATTCTTAAGGTTTTTTCCATTTTAATTATCAAAGAACAAGAAGGTAATTACTTCATGCTGCAAGGTGTTTTCTTTAACAAGATCCTTCCATCTGGAATTACACAAGGAACACAGGGCTCTCTCCATGAGAGTGCTATTATGAGATGCGTTTCCAAGTAGAAATCTTGAGGGTGAGAAACAGCTGCTATGACTGATTCTGAAGCTCCAATAAAACCATGAACTCGAACACCAATCAGTGGTGCTCTGACCCATATTGACTTTGAAATGCTAAGTGCGGCCCTACAGCTACAGCACTTCTCCTGAAGTGTAACTTTCACTAGCTTGCAGGCAAAGCGTGGTACTTTGAAAAGCTCATTAGGCTATAGATATATGGCATCGGTGTTTAAAGTATTTTGAGACTGTCAGAAGAAAATACATTTTCAGCAAGCCCTCTTTTCCTCGTCTTGGCATAAAAGATTAGAAGCAGAAAAGTGAAATCAGGTGATTGGATCGACTCTCATGCTGTAACCAGATCTGCATTACATAAATAAAAGTTTCACTTTCCACACCCTACTTCATCCTTGTGGATGGGGATTGTTTCTGCCCAGAAGTAATTTTTTTAAGTTTCATTCCTCTGTTTATTCTCCTTTTCTGCACAGTGGCATTCCCTGCTGATCCCAGCTGTTTTTTCCGGTGACTGGTATTCTTTCTTCACCACACTGAAGTAATTTGCCAATCCCTCTCTGTCCCTAAATAGACTTTTTCAAAGTCTTGAGGAGGCAGCGGCAGCAGCAAATCCTTAAATGTGTGATCTTCACTTGAAAGTCAGCCACTCTGAAAGCCCTGGGTTTTTGAGGGGTGGGGGGAATGTAATTTAAAAGACTTGTTCAAAATGCTTGGCTCTAGGACTGAGAATTCTTGCAAAGTTAACAGCTGCATAATGTGCGTCTCTCTCCCTCCAATGGAGCTTTGTCTTTAAACATTGCACTTAGAAGGCTACATAGCTTCCCTGGGCTTGGATCCAATAGAACACTGGTTGGGCCACATGCTTATACCAATGTTAAGATGGACAAGAATTGAAGACCCTGTCGTATGTCCAGTTACAATAGCTCACTTGGCTGTGTCAAAAATACAACCAAACCAGTGGACACTTAAATACAGAACAGTCTTGAATTTTTTTTCTATCTTTCTAAAACATGAGTGAACTTAGAACTATAGAAGTCAAGGAACTAATGGTAGTGCCTTGAGCCAAGGATACGTGGAACTAAGCTTCTCTCTCCACTTGGTGGTCCTGGCATGAGCTCCATAAATCTCTCCCAGTTCACCTCTCCTGAATTTTGTTTATAATTAGATGCTCCAGCTGAGATCAGGACCCCACTGTGCTGGTGCTGTGCAAAGAGTGACTGACAGCCCCTGCCCCAAAGAGCTTACAGTCTAAATAAGCCAGGCAGGCACAAGGTGAAAAGGTGGTATGGAAAGTGACTTGCCCAAGATCATACAGCAGGTCTGCGACGGAGCACCAATTCTGCATCTCTTTCTAGTCCTGCAAGATGCACAAACCTACTAAAAAGTACCACTTTGACCCTTTCTCACCACAGCCTGCAATAATAAAGTATATTTTTAGGGTTGGCTTAAGAGGATTTTGCCAACAGATCACCCCAATCCAAGTATGATGAAGGTAGTAAAATATCAAATGTGTTCTGCTTGCACTTCAAAGCAAGGAAAGTTTAGAGGAGTGTCTAAACAGCCCTGCCAGATCTTTTGAATATAATTTTTTTTAGTGATATACTTCCGAAAAGCTGACAAACAGGCTTGCTAGGGTTGCCCAGACATAGTGTGAGGTACTGTGTGCTTAGCACTGAACCACAGTGAGCTTGAACTTAGCTTGAGCTGGGAAAGTCCCTGAGGATTTCCATGTATGTGCTGCAGTCTTCTCCATACCTTCATTTTAACAGAAGTTGTCTACAGAATACTGCAAGCAGTGAGACTGTCTTCTTTTCCTATCGCTCACATTTTTGGCTTACTTTAACACTGTTTACTCAGTCTCTTCATAGGTAGTGAATCTTTGTATTTCAACCTGAAAATGTTACTGTAAAGGATTCCATTTGTGACTACCATAATTGATGTGGTAACTTGGTTACAGCAGACAGGTGTTTTCCTGCCAGGTGTTAAATCCATCTTCCCCTTTTAATCTGTGTTCAGCTTCAGAAATAGAGACTGGGAATTTCTAGTACTGAGAAGTGGGATGGGAAGTCACCAGTGAGCCGGTGAAAGTAGATAAGAAATTGAAGAAATATAGGGGGAAAGTGGGGGGGAGGGGGCTTGGTGACTGCCAAATTTTGCTCCAGAGCACACCGTTAAAGGCAACTGTTTTTTGTTGTTTGTTTTTTTGCATTAGTAAAGCCCTTAGACTAGTGAATCATTATCTGGAAGTGTCAACAAAGAGCTATTTATTTCATAATTTAAGGAGGGAGACAATTCTGTGACCTATAGCAGTAAACATTTTTCAACCTAAAAAGGTTATCCTGACTACAGTGCATTTTAATATGCTTCAGCAAAGGCCTTACTAAGCAGGATTTTTGAAATGTTTAATTTATTACTCATTACAGTACCTCCTTCTTATACAAACACAGGGCACTGTCTTTTCATCCTGCTTCTTTCCCATGCCTGTAGTATGATAGATCAGATCAAAATATATTCTTATAAAGCATATGGTAGCCAATAACTAGCAAGAGAGCGGAGTTACTGCAGAAAAGGCTAGCTGTCTAAATCAGAAGTGGGCAAACTACGGCCCGCGGGCCACTCCTGCCCAGCCCCTGAGCTCCTGGCCTGGGAGTCTAGCCCCCTGCCGTTCCCCCTCCCCCGCAGCCTCAGTTTGCTCCACCGCCGGCGCAATGCTCTGGGCAGGGGGGCTGTGAGCTCCTGGGGCAGCGCAGCTGCAGAGCTGTGGCCTGATCAGGTCTCTGTGCTGTGCTGTGTGGCTGGCTCCAGCCAGGCGGCGCGGCTGCCTGTCCTGGTGCTCTGGGCGGCGCGGCTGTAGTGTTGCAAGCCACCGGTGCTCCAGGCAGCGTGGTAAGGGGGCAGGGAGCAGGGGGGGTTGGATAGAGGGCAGGGGAGTTTGGGGTGGTGGTCAGGGTGTGGGGGTGTGGATAGGGATTGGGGCGGTGAGAGGGTGGGGAACAGGGGTTGGATGGGGCAGGGGTCCTGGTGGGGGGCAGTCAGGAAGGAGAGGAGGGGTTGGATGGGCGGCGGGGGGCAGTCAGGGGCAGGGGTTCTGGGGGCTGTCAGGGGACAGGGAGCGGGGGGGCGGATGGGGTAGGGGTTCCAGGGGGGAGCCATCGGGGCAAGAAGCAGGGGGATTGGATAGGGGGCAGGACCAGGCCACAGCCTCCCCTAACCGGTCCTCCATACAATTTCCAAAACCCTGAGGGCCACATCGGGCAAAAAGTTTGCCTGACCCTGGTCTAAATAGTCAATGTGGCACTTTCTTAAAGTACACTAAACATTTTACATGAGTTTTGAGCTGTAGACAGGGGACCCTGTTTGCCATGAGCTGTAGAGCATGTCACGCTATTGTTCTTGCTGGCGCATGTCCCTTCTCTAGCCTGGGAGCCATTTCATGGCACTTTCTTTTTCACTAGACCATTGTCTCATACCTTATAAAGGGATGCCAAAGAATTCCAAAGTAGTAATTATAGTTCTTATTTTGCTCAGCTTCTAGCATCCGCCGCTGACTGTGACTGTGACTGAGACATTACTATATTGTGGGGCTGCTTCCACCTTCTAATAGCTAGTTTCTAGCATCTAAGCAGTCTTCCTGATAAGATCACTAAAGTCTCACGTCCCTCCTACTCTTTACCCTCAAATCTAGTTGGAATCTAGTTCTTGGACATGCTTGCAATATAAACATTGGCTTTTAGCAAGAATTGCTTATGGTTTTGACTTATAGAAAAATGTAACTTCCTCCCATTGGCTGCATCAAACACTTCAGAAAAAATTTGAAACATGGGAATAACCTGCCGAGGAGTATATGCCTCAGTAAAAGTTTGTTGTTGGGTTTAGAATGTAATAAGATGAAAGCGTCAGGTCATGTGAGTTCCACTGCACCATCAATCCTTATGCGTAAGCAGAAATCGAAATGCCATAAGCGTGGATTATGACTTCACAATTCCTGATAATAAATAAATACTTAGCTATGGCAGTTCTTTGGGGATTTATGGCTTTGTGTTTAATTTCATTGATTAATTCTAATGATCTGAGTAAAATTATTTAAGCTCTTTTGTATCCTGCTTGATAGGGCACTAATTATATTCCTTGTTATCAGAATGGCCCTAAGAAAACTAAGACATTATTACTTATTTTCGTTTATATCACTCCTCTCCTGGGGACTGTCAGATGTAGAATTTGCACGCTTTTTGATTACTTCATCATAGTGCTGTTGACTGGTAAATGGGTATATTTGTCCGAATAGACTATGGGGGGAGAAGTTGAGGTGCAGGTCAATTTGAAACATAGCTCGTTTTCTGCTAGTCATGAGCTTTTCTTTTTTAAAGTTGATTGGGGCACTGGATGGTTTGAGGGCAGTCAGTAAAGGTGTGGGAGCCACTCGCCTCTAGATCACAGTTTGAATCTGACTCCGGCTGCAAGAGACCAAAAGTCATGATCCATTTGCTGTTTGGTCTGTGTGAATTGAATTGATGGTCTTCAGGCATCCATGCTGTATGAATCGCCCTCACGATTGCATCTGTATTCTTGATAGGTCCAAGTTCAAAAGTGGAATGGGAGTGGCATTCTCACTGCCACCTCACTCCTGCAGGTGGTATATTGTCTTTCCAGGCCAGGGTCAGCACATCTGGAGAGGGCAACAGGTGAGTCGTTTGTGCTGCTGTTGCCTGTTAAAATGTTTTTTAAATGGGACTTTAGTTTTGAGTCCTGTTAAGACCGACTCTTTCATGAGTATTAAGAACTTTAAACTAATGAACTTAATCTCCACTGTGTGTGGTGATTTTGGTACCTGTAGTGCATGTAGGCAAAAATCATATGTCCTCTTTTCCAGTGAGTGGCTTCTCTATGGATCTTATTTATCTTGGCTTAGAAAACTGAATGTCACCTTCCCCACGCTTGTCCAGACTTGAACAACAGGCCCAGCCAAGCGCCGCTCAGCAGAAGACCAAAGGCAGGGGAAGGGCAGTGAAAACTATGACCACCTCAAATCCTGGGATGGGCCAGGGGCTGAATTAACCTCCAGTTCAAATGACAACAGTCTCAGTGCAACACCAGAGAAGGCAGAGACCAGCATTCCTTTTGTAGTGAGGTGGTGCAGCCCAGTCTGACCACATCTCCCTCTCATGCTGATTCTGCCAACAGTCGTACATAGCTGGTATGATATAGCCTTCTGCAACTGGGAGACAATCTTCTTATGCTGGCAGTCAAATTCTACTGTTCCATTAGTTGCTCTCCTTGTTCACGTCGGATTATAAGCAAAGCCTCCTCCAACTAGAGACTAGATTTGAATAGCAGAAAAATGCCATTTACAGGTAAGAAACTTCAGAGAGTTAGTGAGTTGGAACATCTTGGGAGATTACACCTAGACAAACAATATGCTTGTGGCCATAGGTGCTGACTTACACAGATCTTGGGGGGGGGGGGGGGGGGGGGAAGAGGAGGTGCTCAACCCCTGCTGTGCCCCAGGCCCCGCCCCCCACTCTACCCATCCCCCGCCCCACCTCTTCCTGCCCCGATCCACCCCCTCCCCCTACTTTTTTCTGCCCCCGCTCCTTCCCCCCAGCACCTCCTGCATGCTGCTGAACAGCTGATCTGCAGTGGGTGGGAGGCACTGAGGGTGAGGAGGATGCACTGATCCACTGATCTATTTTTTTTTCTGTGGGTGCTCCAGCCCCAGAACCTATGCTTGTGGCAGTCCATAATTCTCATGGCCTCAGTCGTCTTGAATCAGAAGTTGTCAGTCATCAGAGGGAAAGTCAACCTATGAAAGCAAAATGTTTCAATAATTGCCAGCATTTAAATTTTTCTGACTGGAATGAAACAGCATTGGATTTGTCAGCCCTTTCTTTGATGAAAAACATGGTGGGTTTTTTCCTTTCACCTTTCATGCCATTGGAAATTTTTACATTATTCAATTAGTTGAATCTTTGTCTGCCACAAGGCTGTAATGTAATTGCTGAACATAATTTAAAGAGCTGGATCACTGAATAAGCGGCCTTTTAAAAAAAATTATATGCAGAAAAAAATTGTTTATGTAACACAGGTGGTTCAGAACAGCCTCTGATAATCCTACTTACTTCACTACGTAACTCCCTAGAAGTGAAATCAGTGGCTGCTGCTCAGTGTTGAAATAATTTTATACATCAGTCACTTATTTTGATACTCAATCATCTGCATATTGACTGACAGCCCATTCTTACGCATTTTTAATACTGCTTTTGTATAAATGACTGGCTGATTTAAATAAGGTATTGTCCCTTGTTAAGGCATGACAGTCATAGCTTCACTAAAAAGTCATGCAGTGACATATCTTTAAAGCTTTTATATGTTAATAAAAACACCACATTAATGCAGTGGAAGTTGAGATCAAGCATTCAAAACACTGGAATCTCCAAAAGTTAAGGCTCCTCTGGAAAGGTTTACTCTGTCATGTTGCCAATTTTGCCATTTTTATTGGGTTCATTATTATCCTATTTCATTAAGATTTAACTTCTACAAATAACTTGTTAGATATAACTCCTGTGATGACATAATTGCTCAACCACTAATTTACCTCAACCGAATGCCTAATATTGCAATGAGACACTTGATACGAGCCTCATGTTGATTACAATATATAAAGTCCTTCTTGTTCTGGGACCCATTATCCAAGAGACATGCCTAGAGAGCAAGTTTTTTGTTTTTGTTTTGAAGAATCTCATCTATTGGTAAGCACAACGAATTGGAAATCAGGACACCTGGGTTCTATTCCTTTGGGACAGCTAGGCCTCTACTTAAGCATCCCATTGTCCTTGCACCTTCAGGAAGCTGGAACCAAATACATTCCTCTCTCTGTTTCCAAAAAGTATGCGCTGTTTCATTTGGGGTCTTTCAGTATAGCTGGATACAGAAGAGTACTTCTCTTAGATGTTTCTCTTTACCTCCAAAAATTTTGTTCACTCTGCAAATTGAGCTGTCCTGGGAATATTTATTGTCCTGGTATTCTGATTTTTCCTTCCATTTCCACCCCACCTCTTTCAGGTTTTATTTGACCAGTAAAGTGTGCACTGAGGATTATAGCTGTTCTGTAACAGGGACGCTCGTGTTAGTAAAATAGCTTAACTCCCTCTCTGGGTGGCATCTTTTAAAAAAAAAAAGGGGGGGGGGGGGAGTGTTGTGAGCGAGCTGAGAACCTTTCACAAATAGCAGTTATTCCTTCTTTAGGCATCCTCTTCAGTAGTTCTTGCTTTGTCTGTACTACACTCTTTCCTCATGTTTGGCCAGCACACACTGTTGTATCCCGTCATCTTTCTTCACAAAGCTGTGCTGATTGCTCAAAAGTTTATCTACGGGGGAGACTTCAGGTACCTTAGGTTTTAAAGCTGCAGCTGTTAAATATCGGTCTTACCCATTCACTTCTGTGCCAGACACGCTACTAGCCCCTACTAACTTGTTTTGCAGATAGGTCCCTCTCACTTTTGGTTTGTCTCTCCCCTTAATTCCCATATTTAAAAGTCATCTTGAGAAGATGCCCATATGGAATAGTCTGTATAGAAAAATGAATGTGGACAAGGCTGCTTGGGCAGAAGCAGTGCAATTTTGCCCCTTGGGTATATAGAACCCAGCAGTCATACGTGCATAGGAGTCATATTCCAAGCAACACGCTGATTGAAAGGGAGAAGAGAGGGAATCTTATTAATGTACAACTGATTTGACAATGGGTGGAACATCAGGTGCATATTGAAAGCAGCCTGGTTTCATTAAACATATCTGCATGGTTTTAATTGACAGAAATCATGCTTTTAATATCTCAAATGGGAAAGGGTTTAATACTTGATTTCTTTTTTAATCTTAAAATGGAATGGTAAAGGATTTACCTAGCTAAAAGCATTATCTTGTCATCTGTAGACACTCATTGTACAAGTCACTTTTCTCCTAAAATGCACAGTTACTGCATGAATATTAATATAGAGTGATTGTACTTGGGACAATGTGGTGACAGTCATTTGTGGTCTTACTAAAGTTTGAATGTGACCTCTCGTATTACTTTAACCCTTGAAGAGCTTTTACTCTTTATACAAAGCTGATTAAAGTAAGTTAATTACACTATCATTCACTTTTTTAGATTCTTACAAACTCTGTTTACACCAACAGCCCATTTTAGCTCTTATGTTGTATTTGTTTTCTTTAAGGATCTGGTTCATTTGAAACCTTTTCTTGTAGCTGCACCAAGTTTTAGTAACTGCTCTAAGGACCTGTCAAAAGATCAATTTACTTTAATTGGAAGTCCAAGAATGAAAATGTTTCCCCTTCCCTTTGGAAATAGTTTGAGACCCTTTCAGATTCATCTAGGCTCAGAATGTGGATATAGGATGCTGAAAATGTGCCCTCTGTCACCTGGATTTGTTCAGTGCATCACTTAATTTTTTTAGATATGTGAAAACTGGAAATTTGACCAAAAAACAGATTTTCTTCACTTTCCCTTTCATTAGAGTAGAACTCCTCTCATGTAACATACTCATGTACAATCAAATCTCACCTCGAAACTACTGCACACAATAAAAGCAATGAGATAGTTTAGAGGTTTAACACTAGCTGATGTATTGAAGTCAAATTGCAACACTGGAACTCTTAAATGCCGAAGATGGAAAGTTCCATATGCATTGGCCATTTGTGTAAAACTGTTTTTTTACCCTGGTGGAGATTTGAAAATTTTACGCTGAATCACCAAAGTGCCAAAGTAGCATAGGCACTACAGTAGAACTTCAGAGTTATGAACACCAGAGTTACAAACTGACCAGGCAACCCCAGACCTCATTTGGAACCGGAAGTATTCAATCAGGCAGCAGCAAAGACCAAAAACTCCATACAGTAAAGTACTGTGTTTAAATGTAAACTACAGTAACTCCTCACTTAACGTTGTAGTTCTGTTCCTGAAAAATGCGACTTTAAGTGAAACGATGTTAAGCTAATCCAATTTCCCCATAAGAATTAATGTAAATGAGGGGGTTAGGTTCCAGGGTTTAAACAAAATTTAATACTGGTACACAGTAATGATGATTGTGGAGCTTGGTTGAGGTGGAGGAGTCAGAGGGTGGGATATTTCCCAGGGAATGCCTTGCTAGTTCATTTAGCAGTAATTGACTGAGCCCTCAAGGGTTAACTCTCACAACACTGTACAAGGCAGCAGGAAAGGAGGGAGGGTAGACAGAGACACACACCCTGTGAAAATGTGCATTTCCCCTTTAAGTAGCTGACACCAGGCTTAAGTACACTGCCTGGTTAATTAAATCAGCTTGCTGAGACCTGCAGCTACTGCCTAGAAGCTCCCTCGTCCCCCCTGCTCTATGGAAGATGAGGTAAGTGGGGTGCAGGAGATGGGGGGGAGGGGAAGATACCCTGACATTAGCCCCACCCCACCCCTACAACAAGCAGGAGTCTCTGGGAGCAGCTCCAAGGCAGAGGGCAAGAGCAGCACATGGCGCGGGGGGCGGAGGGAGGGACAACTGCTGCAGAGGGAACTTAGGGGAGCAGGGAGCTGATAGGGGGTGCTGCTGGTCCACCCTGGTTCCAACCACCCACCACCTAGCTGCAATGGGCTGCTCTTCCTGCAAGCTGTGGACAAAATAGGCGGCTGCCAAAGACCTTAGAAGGGAGCATTTCACAACTTTCAATGAGCATGTTCCCTAATTGATCAGCAACTTAACATCGAAACAACATTAACCGGGAGGACTTTAAGTGAGGAGTTCCTGTACTAAAAAAAGGGAAAGTTTAAAAAAAAATTTACAAGGTCAGGAAACTGTTTCTGTACTTGTTTCAATTAAATTAAGATGGTTAAAAGCAGCATTTTTCTTCTGCACAGTAAAGTTTCAAAGCTGTATTAAATCAATGTTCAGTTATAAACTTTTGAAAGAACAACCATAACGTTTTGTCCAGAGTTACAAACAACCTTCATTCCCGAGGTATTCATAACACTGAGGTTGTACGGTATGGGACTTAAGTGTCATTGAAAGACCGTAGGGCTCAGACTCACAAGTCACTTAAGAACTTTCAGACGTGTTACTCACAATCTAGAAACAGTGACTGTTCATTCTCTGAATTGCACCAAGGGATAAGAGGAAAGGTTCTTTCATGGATTAGTAACTGGTTGAAAGAAAGGAAACCAAGGGTAGGAATAAATAGGCAGTTTTCACAATGAGAAGAGGTGAAGAGATTCCCCCAAGAATCTCAACTGAGAGCTGTGCTGTTCAACGTATTCATTAATGATCTGGAAAAGGGGTGAACAGTGAAGTAGCAAAGTTTACAGATGATGACAAATTATTCTAGATATTTAAGTCCAAAGCAAACTGCAAAGAGTTTGAGGGACCTCAAAATTGCGTGACTTGGCAACGTGTAGCAGCGATCAAAAAGGCTAACAATATTTTCAGCACTATTAGGAAAAAGATGAAAAAAATAAGACAGAAAATATCATGGATTTATAAAGTGGCATTATGATGTGCCCACACCTTGAATACTGTGTCCAGTTCTGGTCACCCTGTCTCAAAAGGATATAGTAGAACTGGAAAAGGTTCAGAGAAGGGCAGCAAAGATGATTCAGGGTATGAAACAGCTTCCATATGAGGAGAGAGTAGAAAGACAAGGTTGTACAGCCTGGAAAAGAGATGACTGATGGGGTTGTGATGAAGCTCTATAAAATAATGAATAGTGGGAAAAGGTGCGTAGAGAAATGTTGTTTACCCTTTCACACAATACAAAAATAAGAGGTCACCCAATGAAATTAATAGGGAGCAGGTATAATACAAGCAAGGGGAAGAACTTTTTCACACAATGCACAGTTGACCTGTAGAACTCATTACCATGGGAAGTTGTAATGGCCAAAAATATAATGGGCTTCAAAAAAGAACTGGATACATTCTTAGAGGATAGGTCCATCAATGGCTATTCGCCAAGATGATCAGGGACACAACCCCATGCTCAGGACAGCCCTAAACCTCTGACTACCAGAAACCAAGAGTGGAAGATGGATTGATTGCACCACAAATGCCCTTTTCTGTACACTCCTTCTGAGGCTCTGGTATGTGCCACTGTTGGATAGGATACTGGACAAGATGGACCATGGTCTGACTCAGTATGGCAGCTCTAACGATCTTCTGTACGTAACATAGCTTTTATGTTTTTATTGTGGTAAAATTTTTACATCCCAAATGGAAGTTAACTTGTAGTCAAATTCAGATGCTCATTTTGTCTTGCAAAGACTGTCTAATCAGTTTATTCTCCCTCACTTTCACCTCTGATCTCTGCTTTATAGATAAAAGAAGAACAGGAGGACTTGTGGCACCTTAGAGACTAACAAATTTATTAGAGCATAAGCTTTCGTGGACTACAGCCCACTTCTTCGGATGCAGGTGTTTATACCTGATGGTATGGGCCCTCTTTGAGGGTTTGAAACACCAATTGCACCACCTCCTCTCTCCACTGTTGAATGTCAGAGCTAACTTTGATTCCATTAGGAGTCTAGTTACAGGCTGCTGAGCTGAATTCACTTTGGGCCAATGGTGCACTAGCACTGGGGTGCTGTAGTCCACGAAAGCTTATGCTCTAATAAATTTGTTAGTCTCTAAGGTGCCACAAGTCCTCCTGTTCTTCTTTTTGCGGATACAGACTAACACGGCTGCTACTCTGAAACCTTGCTTTATAGATCTGATTTATTTTAGGGTATTGTTACATAGGAAATAAAGGTTTCAGAGTAGCAGCCATGTTAGTCTGTATCTGCAAAAAGAATAGGAGTACTTGTGGCACCTTAGAGACTAACAAATTTATTAGAGCATAAGCTTTCGTGGGCTACAGCCCACTTCTTCGGATGCATATAGAATGGAACATGTATTGAGGAAAAATATATATATATATACACACATACAGAGAGCATGAACAGGTGGGAGTTGTCTTACCAACTCTGAAAGGCCAATTAAGTAAGTGGGGGAAAAAAAACTTTTGAAGTGATAATCAAGATAGCCCAGTTCAGACAGTTTGATAAGAAGTGTGAGAATACTTACAAGGGGAGATAGATTCAATGTTTGTAATGACTTTGTCCTCACGCACAACTATTTCACATTTGGGAACAATATATACCTTCAAGTCAGTGGCACTGCTATGGGTACCTGCATGGCCCCACAGTATGCCAACATTTTTATGGGTGACTTAGAACAACGCTTCCTTAGCTCTCGTCCCCTAACGCCCCTACTCTACTTGCGCTACATTGATGACATCTTCATCATCTGGACCCATGGAAAGAAGTCCTTGAGGAATTTCACCATGATTTCAATAATTTCCATCCCACCATCAACCTCCGCCTAGATCAATCCGCACAAGCAGTCCATTTCCTGGACACTACTGTGCTAATAAGTGACGGTCACATAAATACCACCCTATACTGGAAACCTACTGACCGCTACACTTACCTACATGCCTCCAGCTTCCATCCAGGACACGCCACACGATCCATTGTCTACAGCCAAGCCCTAAGATATAACCGCATTTGCTCCAATCCCTCAGACAGAGACAAGCACCTTCAAGATCTCTATCAAGGATTCTTAAAACTACAATACCCACCTGCTGAAGTGAAAAAACAGATTGACAGAGCCAGACGAGTACCCAGAAGTCATCTCCTACAAGATAGGCCCAACAAAGAAAATAACAGAACACCACTAGCTGTCACCTTCAGCCCCCAACTAAAACCTCTCCAGCGCATCATCAGAGATCTACAACCTATCCTGAAAGATGATCCCTCACTCTCACAGATGTTGGGAGACAGACCTGTCCTTGCTTACAGACAACCCCCCAACCTAAAGCAAATACTCACCAGCAACCACACATCACTGAACAAAAACACTGACCCAGGAACCTATCCTTGTAACAAAGCCTGATGCCAACTCTGTCCACATATCTATTCAAGTGACATCATCATAGGACCTAATCACATCAGCCATACCATCAGGGGCTCGTTCACCTGCACATCTACCAATGTGATATATGCCATCATGTGCCAGCAATGCCCCTCAGCCATGTACATTGGCCAAACCGGACAATCTCTACGCAAAAGAATTAATGGACACAAATCTGACATCAGGAATCATAATACTCAAAAACCAGTGGGAGAACACTTTAACCTGTCTGGCCATTCAATGACAGACCTGCAGGTGGCTATCTTACAACAGAAAAACTTCAAAAACAGACTCCAACGAGAGATTGCTGAGCTGGAATTGATATGCAAACTAGATACAATCAATTTAGGATTGAATAAGGACTGGGAATGGCTGAGCCATTACAAACATTGAATCTATCTCCCCTTGTAAGTATTCTCACACTTCTTATCAACCTGTTTGTGCTGGGCTATCTTGATTATCACTTCAAAAGTATTTTTTTACTTAATTGGCCTCTGAGTTGGTAAGACAACTCCCACCTGTTCATGCTCTCTGTATGTGTGTATATATCTCCTCAATGTATGTTCCATTCTATATGCATCCGAAGAAGTGGGCTGTGGCCCACGAAAGCTTATGCTCTAATAAATTTGTTAGTCTCTAAGGTGCCACAAGTACTCCTGTTCTTTTTATAGGAAATAAACTGAGCTCTGGATCCGTAATCAAATTTAACTACATAACCTCATTTTAGAGCCACTAAATTAAGTACTATTGATTGTTTGAGTGCTTGCATATGTCCATTAAACTGTAGGCATATGCTCATCACATACACCAGTGATGGAGTTTTCCCTAGCAGTACCAATGGGGTGGCCCTGCCCAATTCCGGGTACTGAAATGAGGGTATAAAGGGCACAGTCACCCTGTTGCTCCTTCAGTTCCTTCTTGCTGTTGGTGGTTGGAGTGTTGGTGTTTCCAGTGAACAAGCATATCTCATACGTTGGATGCTTTCCTGTTTCTGTGGAACAAAAAGCTCCTCTGTGCATACCTCTGAGTACTCCAAGGTCATTGTCAAGCTTAAGCAAGATCAGGGTAGAATGATCCTTATATCTCCAACCTGGCCAGGACAGATATAGTATTCACATCTCCACAAGCTGTAATCAGAGACCTCCACAGAACCATGGTGGGGATGCCTCACTCAGATCGGCAAATGCTGCATCTTACAGCCTGGTTCATCAGTGGTTGAATGTAGAGGAAGCACATTGCTCACTGGCAGTCCAGAATGTGCTCTTTGATAGCAGAAAGCTGTCCACACGAGCTGCTTACTTGAGTACATGGGAGCCTTCTTCTATCTGGGCAGCATCCCCTAATGTATCCCTGACTCAGATGATGTCTCAATCAGCTCTGGACTGCCTTTTGCACCTTAATGAATCGGGTATGGACTTCAGCTCCATTAGGATGCCTCTGGTCGCCATCTTGACATTTTACCCTCGCACAGATGGTAAGTCTGTTTTCATTTACCCAATCATGACCAGGTTCCTGAAAGGCTGTTTCCACCTGCCAGAGACTGACACCTTTCTGGGATTTGAATTTGGTATTGTCTGCACTTATGGACCTTCCTTATGAGCTTTTGCAATTGTACTGATTTTACGCCTGACAGCACAGGTAACTGCCTTGGTGACTGTCACCTCTGCCAAGAGGATGTGAGAGCTGAATGCATCAGTCACTGATCCACCGTACAGTTTTCTCCAAAGACAAGGTTCCTCTCAAATGTGATAGACTGATTCAGGTTGAAACCAGATATCTACCTACCAGTTCTCTTCTTGAAACCAGATATATGTAAGAATAAGCAGAGGCACCATATCTTGGATGTTCGTCAAGCATTGGCATTTTACCTAGATAGGGCAAAGTTTTTTAGGGTATCTTCATCTCTTATGCAGAACGTATGAGGGGTCATCCAATTAGAAATCAGAGGCTTTGGAAGTGAGTCACTAGCTGTATTGCAGTGTGTTATGCTGCCAGGGGAGTAACTCCTCCAAATAAACTCTCAGCGCATTCAACTAGAGTTCATTTCACCTCAGCAGCATTTGTGGCACACATATCATAATTATGGACACCTGTAAAGCAGCAATATGGTCTTTCATTCATACATTTAACAGGCTTTACACACTGTCCACTGCATCACAGGAGCATGCAAATGTAGGCGGTGGTCCTACAGTCCCTCTTCTGGTGAGCCTCTGTGCCTCACCACCTCAGATAACAGCTTGGGAGTCACCTGCAGCGTAATGGACCTATGCAAGCACTCGAAGAAAAAAGTTACTTACCTTCACGTAACTTCTTGTTCAAGATGTGTTGCATATGTCCATTACACAATCCACCCTCCTTTCCCGATACATCAGAGTCTGCCATCAGTTCCGGTGCAAAGGAACTGAAGGAGGGGAGGAGAGACTCTGCCCTTTATGCCCTCACTTTGGAACACAAGGAGCTTGGCGATGGATGGAGCAACCCCATACAGGTACCACTAGGGAAAACTCTCCAGCACGGGTGCACAAGATGCAAGGACACCTACAGTGTAATGGACATATCAACTCATCTTGAGCAACAATTACAAGGAGGTAACTTTTTTCATTCTTCTATTAACTTTCTAAATCTTGAAAGTATTGATCCATTTGAGTATGGAAATACCACAATATGTGTCTTGATAAAAGGACATTCAGCTGAAAACTGCAATGTTCAGTATTTCATAACTAGCTGGAAAACATTAAAAATATTCTGTTCATGCATTTGACAGTGGGCAGGTATATAGAGCCCCCAAGTAGCTTTGTTGCATAGCAAGCCTGTTGCAAAACAAGTTCTACACAATTCATTTTTCAGTTCTCGCAATTAATTCTTGTAAAATCAAAGTTACTCACAGCTGGAAGAATGATTGGGAAAGGGGGATTATGGGGGTTGATGGAAAGGATCCAGCTTATTACAAGCAAACTGTGTTTCTAAGCTAATTACTGTGGGGTTGGAAAGATGTCTGGCTAATAAAGCAAGATTCTGAAGCAGATTTTTCATCCCTGTTTCAGTTTATCAAGTGGATCCCAATTACATTGTTTGCTACTGTGAACACCATGAAATATGTAGCTTGCATTAGCAATGGGCTGTGGCAAAAATCCCCCACCCCACCCACTTTGAAGCAAATGCCTTCATCTGCTAGGAGTGAAATATCTAGATAACTGCCAGCTGCACTACAAATCAGCATTTTAATGCTTTACAGCTGTTTCTCTGTATAAGTTAATTAGAAATGTGATTTGAGCACTGTCATCCCTCGTTATGTGTGATGTGTCTATTATTGATGATAGTTTTCTTTTTTAACAGGCATTACAGACAGCATTGGTAAAGCAAGAATTCTTATACAGGGACTTTAATAACAGGCGTTCTGTCTCCTAAGTGTTATATTTCTGTGCATTTAACAGAGGAGTATGACACACTAGTCAACTCTTCTGTGAAAAAGGAGACAATACTGCTTTTATATATAGCCTATGAAATTCTTGATTTGCCCTTCAGGAGAAACTCAGTCCTCTTGTACATCAGAGAGAGATAGTAATAAAGAAATGAAGCTAGTAATTATGGAAATAAGAGATCTGATGTGGAATCTGACAGGACTGAGCTACTCCCGACCTGGGGTCTGATTCAAAAAAGCTTCTCTATTAAGGACAGTGTTTAGGTGTTTTCCTGAGTCAAGGCCCTAGTAAAGTTATTAGGCTCTTTGGTGAGGTACTTGCATGTTCAAGGCTCAAGTCTTAAAGACAGCGGCTCTTTCCATGCGCTGCAGATATGCGGGCGTGCTTTCCTTATCTGGGATTCTCTGTCCAGGGAAAAACCCCGGCTGCGCGCTGGTTCTGATTGACTGTAAAGTGGAGAGTAACATTGGGTGACATCCTCACAACAAGGATTTTAGTGTGTATTTGAAGCAGTGCCAAGGGAAATTGTTTGTTAGAACTCATGCAGAACACTGGCCCAAGTAGAAGTCTGAGTGGGGCTATCCACAGTCTAAGCTTTGCTGCTTATCCGTTTATTGTTCAGGTACAAAACCCTGGTTTACTGTGAGTAAAAAAAGGCTAAGACTATCCTAAATCACTCATTTCTCCAAACACGGAATTGTCAGGACAGTTCACACACTTCCAACAGGAATAGTGTTTAGCAAATTATGCTTAGGAAGGTGTCACTGTTATATAGGACCCTTCTTATACGCATAATGGATTTTAACTAACTATTCCCAGAAGTTGAACAGGTGTTACCCCACCTTCTTTCAGTGCCTCAGGATATTGAATCATTGTATTTATATTAGTATTTTTCTAAAATCAAGTTGCCAAATCCTGCATTTTTATTAGTGAAAGCTAAGAGCTTATTGCCAGTCAAATGAAATGAAATGCAGATGCTGACATGTGAGCATGAATCGGATTGCTTGCCTATCTGACAGCTGGTTTTAGGACTGAGCTGCCACTTCATAAGTTTGCTTAATTCTGTACTGACCAGAATAAGAATTACAACTTCCAGGCTGAAGATCAGATTTAGACTGCAACAAGCTCCTGCATTCTGGGAACAAAAATAGTGAGCCATCACAAAGTTTACTCATAGCTAGAGCTGGGTGGGAACAGTTTTCCCATCCCATAAGAATTTTTTGAGATTTTGAATAATTTTCCTATCCTGAACTGGGACAAAAAGTCAACTTCAAATTTTCACTAATCAAAAATCTGAATTCTTGGGTCAAGTTAATCAAAACATTTTTGTTTTTTATTTCTACCTTTTCTTTTTCGACTGTAGATTAGATTAGTTTAAATTTCAAAATGAGGTCATTTTGAAACAAAGTTTTCACTTAAAAAATGTCTCACCTTCCTGTTTTGACAGCTTTTTTTGAAATTTCAGAAAGATTCAAAATGGGAAATTCATCAAAACCAACCCTTTCCTAGATACAAACTGACCAAGCTTAGGCTTGAAATTAGACAAAGGTTTAGACAGAGGAGTGAAGTTCTGGAACAGCCTTCTAAGTGAGGCAAAAAACAAACTTGTTTCAAGACTGAGTTTGATAACTTTGTGACAGGGATGGCATGATGAGGTTAGATACAATGGCGCATGGCCCATCTGCATCTGTTAGGAAATACACCTCTACCCCAATATAACGCAACCCGATATAACACAAATTCGGATCTAATGCGGTAAAGCAGTGCTCTGGGGGGGCGAGGCTGCGCACTCCGGTGGATCAAAGCAAGTTTGATATGATGCAGTTTCACCTATAACGTGGTAAGATTTTTTGGCTCCCAAGGACAGCGTTATATCTGGGTAGAGGTGTATCTCCAATGGCTGGAGATTGGATACTACATGGGGAGGACTCTGAGTTATTACAGAGAGTTCTTTCCCCGGTGTCTGGCTGATGGGTCTCATGCACATGCTCAGAGTCTGTCTAACCACCGTATAGGGGATCAGAAAGGAATTTTCCCTCCAGGTCAGATTGGCAAAGATTCTGGGGGTTTTTTTTGGTTGGTTGGTTTTTTGCCTTCCCATGCAGCATGGGGCATGGGTCACCTGGTGGTTTGAAATAGCGTGAACTGTGGATTCTATGTAATTTTAAAGTCTTTAAATCATGATTTGAGGACTTTAGTAACTCAGCCAGAGGTTATGGGCCTGCTTCAGGAGTGAGTGGGTGAGGTTCTGTGGCCTATGATGTTCAGGAAGTCAGACTAGATGAACATACATGATGCTCCCTTCTGACCTTAAAGTCCAAGTCTATGAACAGTTTTTGATGTTTTCCAATGAAAATTTTTTTTGTCAAACTCCCGACCAGCTCTACTTGGAGCTTCTATAGTTCAATTCATAATTGGCTTCAGGACCACTGTTGCTTATTACAAAAGTGCAGTGCATGTGATGGTAATGTGTCTTCCATGGAACACAGTGGGTCAACAAGCTGGAGAGTGCAAGCCAGAGCAGGGTTTAAAAAAAAAAAAAAATCATTGGAATCACCAACATTTAGCTACCCCATCCTACCTTCTGGATTCTCTCTTCTACCTTCTCCCTTAGCCTCCCACCCATACATGAGGCAGTTAAAACAAGTATGGCAGTTGACTGGGCAATTTTAATGTCCTTTAACTTTGGGCATTCAATTCCGATATCAACACAGCTGTTAACAGCCCTAGATTTATACTTTAGGATTTAGTAGTTTACTAAATGGAGGCCTGTCTTGGCAGATGTCCAGTACTTCATAAGTTTCTCTTGTACTGTCTTTCCATTTTCCAAACATTAATCAGGAACTGGCTAAAAGGAAAAATCTTCTTGAATATTGTCAAGTGCTTCTAAAAGCTACAAGATCATGCTTTTAGCACTGTGGAGTTTGCAATCACATCTCAAATGTGTGACCGTATTTCTTTTTCTCACACCAGATTGGTCTTCTTTCCATTTGCCAATTTTTTTTCCTACTCTGACACATGGAGCACAAGCCAACATGGCTTTGCTTTGTTTACTTCTCATTTGTGGATATTCATTATGTTAGCACAGTTAGAGGAATAGGGATTATTAGATTGTGCTCTCCCTAATTTCAGCCTCTGATGCAACTGTAGAGCAAAACCATTGCAGGTCCACAGTGGCGATCTCATCTCTTGTAGGTTTCATTCCTCTTTAACTACACTACTTGGTCACTTAGAAATTTAAAATAAAGTATTTAGACTCCAGAGTACATTCTGCACCAGCTCACAACAGTTTTAATAAAGGTTTAAAATTTGAAATTAAACTTCATCAGACTTGCTTTAAGATTAATAAAAAAAAAAAGTCAGGTATCCTAGGTGAGGGTCTGAATGGATTTCTTCCTTTCACTAACATTTGCACTGTTTGAGATGATCCATTTCTGTATTGTCCTCTTGTACATTGCACCTTTTTTGTATAAGGTGTTCGTTTTTAACCAATAGGGATGGTAAGAACAAACAGTTAAATCCTTAAGGATTGTTTTGCAGCAAACATCTGCATCATTGAGGTTTTGAATCCCAAAGAGCTCTGACATTTAAGAGCCACATTTTCTTTACACTTTCAATCTGTTTATTATTCTGAGGGTGAAGTGCTGAATGCTTCAGCCACTTACAGATCTTAGTTGATGTGAATTTTTTCCGGTCGTGGACTTTATATTTACATGTCTTAAACGTCAGTGTGTTCAAGCACAGTACATTGCTGTTATAATGGTGAAGTTAAAATCAACATAGCTTGCAAAGTTCCAGTTTGTTCTGTCTCATACCACCATACGGCTCTGCCACAGCACCTCATTCCTTACTTGCACCCTATGCTCCTGGTGTATTCCTGGGCCTGTCTACTAAACCCGTGACTGTTCTGCAACATGGACAAATATTCTGGAGTGTTTTCTGACACTTGATACTGTCTCAAGACTTCATTTTAACAAGTGCAGAAATTGGTTGCTGATGCAGGGTAAGGGTGGGTGACCTTTTCGGATCTGGTCTAGCTTCATTATCTTTTTCCTCGTAACCCAGTAAACGAAGGTGTTGAGGGTTTTGAAGATTAGCCAGCACTGGGTTTAGCGTATGCGTTGCATCTGTCAGTTCCTGGTCCTCAGAAGTGTTGATACGATTGGCATGAAGGCATGTCTTGGTATTTTTGATGCATTAAAATGTAGCTTCATGTGTTCAAGGTGTTTAGCCATTGGAAGGGTGGTATCATTGAATGGGAGTTTGTTTCCCCTAGTTAGACAACCGGCTGATCAAGAACAGCTGTTTGAAAAAGCTTGAGGGATCGTAGCGGATAATCACTAAGTTGAGGGCTCCAGCTGAAGCAAATGGTGCCTTTTCTGTGCATTGTCACTGCTATAGGAATCCTGAATTAAATATTTAATAGCCTGTATGCTAAACTCTTCAACTGAAGCATAAAAACCTGTGCTGTGTAGCCTGAAAACAGGGTATGTTTTTATGGCATCAGAAAACTCTCTGAAAGATGTTAAAAGCAATCAACAAGGAAATGAGACTACAAGCCATCGAAGATCATGTCTTTAGAATAAGTGTAGTCAGAGGAAGAGGAGAAACTTTGTGTGTGCTTTATCTTGATGCATATTTAATACAAAAAAATGGAAATAAACTAGATGACCTCCTGAGGTCCCTTCCAACCCTGATATTCTATGAACTACTAAGAATCTGTTTTGTGAACTTGGTTTTCAGAGAAGTTGGTATGTAACAGGAGGAAATGCATGGTGTTACTATGTGTTAACTAAAAAGCAAAGACCTCTCTTAGCGATGTACTGAACTTGTGTAAACCCCTCCTCAACGCACACGAATAGGCTCCCTCTGAAAGAAAGGAGAAAACATCCTGGGAGTACATCCCCTACCCTTCTTCCTTTACTAACAGGACTTTTCACAGCGAGATTGAGATGGCAGCAGGGTGAAGTGTTATGCTAAGGGGCAGACGTGGTTATGTCATGCAGGTGGGAGTATTTTGAACTGCAAGCTTTGTGCCTGTCTAATAGACTTTTCCTGTGTGTAGATGCCTTTATATACTAGGTCAGGGGTCGGCAACTTTCAGCATGTGGCCCATCAGGGTAATCCACGGGCGGGCTGCGAGACATTTTGTTTACATTGACCGCCAGCAAGCACAGCCCCCTGCAGCTCCCAGGGGCCGCGGTTTGCTGTTCCCGGTTATTGTGGGGTGGGTGGATCATTAACCCATGGCATCCCCTGCTGAGCTGGGGCCATCTCCTATCTGCAGGCAGGTTCCTTGAGACGATCCAGGGAGTGACGGGGAAAGGAGGAGGAGGAGCGAGCTATGGGGGCGGGGCCTTGGGGAAAACAGGCGGAGCAGGGATGAGGCCTTGGGGAGAGGCCAGGCGGGAGCCAGGGCCTTGGGGGAAGAGGTGGGGTGGGAGCGAGGCCTCGAGGGTCCGGTTACCAGCAATTAGAAAGTTGGCAACCCTGGCCAGCACTCCCAATTTCCTGCCACGTATTAGCAGTGTGTCGTCTAGGCATGCAGATCCTTTGGAGGACTGGGTTTTTCATAAATGCATTTTTTGTAGTGAAATCCTTTTCATGGAGCAACAGTAATTTCCCTTTCCGGGGCCTGTCTGGTTTTCAAACAGATTTGGCATGGAAGGTTAAAAGAAAATGGGGAAGATAGGAAAGGCCGTGATTAGCTTAATGGTGTAGCTGCTACTATTGAAAGTGTTGTGTGGTTATTAAATCGATTTATTATCCTCCCACCACGTGAACAGAGGATGGAAAACATTGAAATAAAATTAAAACTAGTGTAAGTGCTGCCTGTTTAGATAAAAGCACATTTTTCTGTTTAAAAGGATTATTCATCTTTCCCAAAACAGGGTAGAGGAGTTAATTTCAATGATGAAGTGCTTTCTATCTCAGGGAGCCCTGACTTGCAGAGGTGATTGATTCAGGAAGGAATGTAATTCATTCTTAAATTGTTAAATAGCACGTTAGGACTAAATAGCTAAGTAAAAGATGAATGGAGTCATTTGTAATCTTAAACAGGAGCGTGTGTGGGAGGGGAGGGAAGGAATGACGGGGGTGGGTGTAATTTGAAAACAAATGTAAGGCAAACAGTTACCTTAGGGGTTTGGGCACTTGGAAGGTGGCCAAGGTAACCTCTGGAAAAAATACATCTGAGCTTGCTTTCTGTACCAGTTGCTTAAAAGGGAATTATATCTCTCGTAAACTGTAGTGGAGGTTTTAACCACAAATTGGGAACCTTTTCTGTTCTGTTACCTCAGTTGTGTCCTTGATGCTCTTCAGCTGCATGGGGAAGCAATTTTTTGAATTTTCAAAGTGTAAGGGGTGGCTGTCTCTCCTCAAATGCTTATAACCCCACTGCTCCCCCTTAGCCTTGTCCAAATTGCATCTAAAATGCTATCTCGCCATGTGGCAGGAGACTGGCTGTTGTTCACTGTAAGAGCAATGTGACCTTATATTGCCAAAATTCTATTGCCAAAGAAATATTTTGGGATTCAGTTATTAGCTTGGAATATTCATGGTGGGTTTGAATTGGTTTAAGAGGGTGGACCGTTCTTTGTGCATGTGTGTGCAAGCACATACTAAAATCATGCACTCCATGCTTTCTATTGGGTGAACCTTGAAGCTCAAATTTGATGAATTAAAACTGATTTTAAACTAAGATCTCTTATTTTTCAGTGTCAGAAGGAAAAGTGACTCCTCCCCCTTATTCCCATTCCCGCACAGAAAACTTCAACATAACTAATACCTTAACTAACTCATACAAGATTTCAGACCAGATCTGACTCAAGATCAAGATTCTTGTAAATGTCAGTCCCATGTTTCCTGTCAAATGGAGCAGCTGTGCAGTGCAAAGGACTGTCAGTGTTGCACATGTGCTTCAACTTTGTCCCAACCAAAATGCTTCCAGAAGGCCCTGTCTTGATCCTTTCAGCTCTGTGTCCCCCTCTGAGAGGATGTTTTCCTGATTAGACTTCAAGTGTCTATGGCACCTTCTAAGTGCGCTCGTTATTTATTTTTTTTAATTAATAGGTTGAGCACAAATGAATAAATTCATCACCTTTCCATGGTGGAAGCCATTAGTGATTTCACTTTAATGGCTAACAGCTTGAGCAATGACAAATTATTCAGAGCACTTAACTCTCCTCCTTCAAAGGACAAAAACAGCAAGTTGTGGTGATTCCTTGTCTATGGCAGTCTTAGAATTCCAAATATTCAGGAATCCCTGAAGCTGTAGCAAAAAGTTTATCTGGCCTTGCCTCCCCCTTCTCCATTGGGAGTCTTTTTAACTGTCCTCTGAGATTTTGTTCAGTGTTAAGTCTCCTCTGAAAGAGCCTGCTGTCTTCCCAGTCAGTGCTGACTGAAGAGAACTGCCTACTAAGTCACCAGCTCCACTTTCTAAAGTGACTATCTCTTCCTTGAAATGTCCTAAGCACTTGCTAAGCCTGACACTAGTTTGAGGACTTAAAATAATTGCACCCTAAGGTGGTGTGACTGCAGGTCACTCTAAAAACAGGGTGTGCATGGTCTGTGTGGTGGGAGGAGACGTGAGTAAATGTACATCAGACAGGCAACTGGCTAATTTACTATCGCTGCTAAGTATGTGTTCATGCTATTTATTATTATTGGTCTCCAGGTCTCGGTGTGTGGTGGGATGAGGTATAAAGAACGGGCTAGGCATTTTCTACTGCTATGAGCTGTGTTATTACAGTGGTCTGCTCCTGTCTGTAAAGTTGATTTAACCTGATCGGCATGAGTTAAAGTGAATAAAGTCCTTTTGTAGCCCCAAAGCAGTCCTTGTGAGGAGGAATATCTTTCCTAACTTAAAGAATATCTGGCGGAATTGTATTTAAACCCACATCATAAGGCTAAGGATTGTTGGCTATCTCTTCCAGCTGCTTTTATAGGAAACCAACTTGTTCCGAAAACCCCGTCACACTACAATAAGCTGTAAAATCAATTGGTGGATTTACGCAGGTGTCACTGAGGGCATAACTTGGCCTGGATGGTGTTGATGCATGAGATGGAAAGAATCCAGATCAACTGTGCAAGTGCAGAGAGAGTTTGAGCAATTGCAGGTTTAAAAATATATTTTTACTGGCAGACTGAGCAAATTTTATATCCGTTATAAAATTGAGATCCAATGAATCTGAAACTTATAATGCCATTTGTAAGAGTCACTTTTTAGGACAGAAATAATTCAAATTGCCATGAATTCTGGTATGCTTTGGTTGTTTTAAAGCAATAAAAATAGTAATCCCAAAACTTTACTACTTTTCTCTGCACTCCATGTATGTTAAGTTCATGAATTCTTTTTCTGAAGAGTGGTGGCATTTCTGAGCAGTGAAATTCTCCCTTCTCCCTCCTCCTCATAGCTATGGGCCACTTGACTGAGGAAAGAGACAGTAGCCTATATGTAAACTCCAGAATTTTTTTATTCTGGAGAGGTTTTTCAGTATTGCAAGCAGTCAGCAACTTCATGCTACTTGGAAGCAGTTCTTATGCTTGGATACTTTGTACACAGGAAAGAGAAGGGATGAGGAGTCCACAAAAATTTGAGCCAAGAGAAGACATTAATCAGACAGCATTTTATTAGTGATAATTTAAAGCAACAATTTTATCAGAGCTCCGCCTCCTTAGTATAGATCTTTATTTACAACTCAAAATAAAGAAAGCAAAAGATTTTAAGTCGTTCTGACTAGTAATGTTAATATATTAATTGTATATCAAATTTATTAGTCTGCCAGCAAGCTTCCAATTTATTTTTTAATCTATATATAATCTTATTTATTTATACAGCTAAATTACATTCCACATAATATGTGCTGTCTCTGGAATTCATCCAGTTTACCTTTCATTAAAGTAAACTGCCCTTGTAATAAAAATCACTCCATGTCAAGGCGCCATAATATTTTTTTTAAAGCACCATATTTGTAGCAACTTATGTGATAACCTCAAACAAACAAGTTAGATATTCTTTTAAAAACAAAAATATAAAGTATTGTCATAATTTTGGTAGAAGATGGTTGTCTCATTCTAAATTTTCGTATCTGAGCATCGTGTGGTCCAACAAGTAGAGCAAAGGAGAGCATGCCAAGGCTTTCCTTATTCCCTTCTCTATTTTTGCCCGCTTTTCCGTTAGAAAAACCCAATTTTTATTGCAGGGTTGCTCATGAGTGTTGTCGTTAACCCGACAACACCTTTTTTGGTAGGGGAAAACACATCCATAAGCATAATAGACCCTCACTAGTTTACATGTCAGTAAACCACAATCCTACACTTGCAATAAAATGTTATGCTGATGTGTGAAGTTTCCTGTGGCTGCTGGAGATGGGGCAGCAGTGATGCATCGCTTTGAGTTGGGAAAGGGGAAAGTACTGCATCTTGTTCAACCTCAGCAATACTGCATGTGCTATTGTGCAACATTAACTTTCAGTGCTTCTCCCATCCATTAATGCAGTTTAGGGAGGTTCCTAGCATCACATCTCAGGGCAACTGCACCTGTATTCCCTCTCTGTGGCCCACCAAGGGCACCCTCTCTGACTTCCAGCTGCCATCTCTCTTGGAAAGGTGTCTCACTTCCACTTGTCTGGGGTATTTCCAAGCTGCACAGTTCCCTGCCTATACTTTGAATTCTCCAGCAAGCCAGATTGGCTAAGCAGGCCTGTTTCTCTTTCTCCTCAGAGGCTATAAACAGCATAATTGCCCACAGTTACACTTATTCTTAAGGTGAAAGCATTACAAAGAAAACATTAAAAGCAATAAAATAACCTATACACATGCTAAAAAGCTTACCAGAGATCACCCAAACTCCAACAAGAGTTCTGGCAGGTGATCAGTCCTTCCAAACCCACCAAGAGGTTTTCTGAAATCAGAAGTTCATAACAGCTGTTAGCACAGAACAAGCATCCCCATGAATCTGTGAATTGCTCCTTTATGCTGTTTGCACCTCTGATCCTGTCCTCATGTAACAGGTGATCAGCAGACAAAGGTCCCCTCCTCAGGGGAGCTGAGTTCTTGCATAAATGGACAGGGTATGTTTGCATACACCTCCCTCTAGAGATTTCTTGGGAAACTTTAACTTCAAAAGCTCATTCTTGTCTGGCACCTGGTTTAAGAGTCCTTTTGAAGCTCATAATGCCTCTTTCCTTCCCCTCTCCTGAGACCTTACATACAATCCTTTAATAATACATAAACGTTTTGCATTTTTAATACAATAAACTCCTAAGACACTTAAACTTCATTTAATATGGTTTGTCCAGGAAATTACCATCTCTGTCAGATCTAGTTTACAGTGCTTTGCCTGACAAAAGGTAGTTCAGGTTCTGGTACCAGCAGCTAAGCAGTTATGACCAACCCCACAGTAATGCGTAGCTTTAAAGATATCTAACAAATGGAGAGAGAGACTTCCCAAATCGTAGGTTTCCGAGGGACTGTTACAACCAGTGAAGAAAAGCACCTTTGTATTGAGCTGATAGCTCTAAGCTACTGTTCTTTGTTTTTTGTTTTTTGTTTTTTCACTTTATTGTTCGATCGTAGGGAATGAGACACTCGTGTGCCCAGTCACATGCTGGGAGGACAATAAACACAACTGGAAGGTGTTTCAAACATGGTCTCCTGCAAGCCAGCTTTTCTTATGAATGCAGCCAAACAGCAGGACACTGTGGTGTTCTTCAAAACCCACTTATGTCTCTGTCGTTCAGATAATGCTACCCACAACGTCACCTATTGGATTGCATCTTGGTTGCATGAAAAGATAAATTTCACTGCTTAAATTATTTGACACAGAAGGAGTAAAGAGCTCAAGGCTCTTTATCCTGAGAACTAAATGGAGGGTGAAGAATTTGACCCTTTAATGTTACAGTGAGGGTGCAGTATGGGAATCTAGATGGATTAGAACAGCTGATGTCTTCTGGAAATTTGGCTACTCATTTGTCCTTTCTCTCTCTTCTCCTAGTAGAGTAACGTCACAAAGTGTTCTTAATTCTTAACTGTTCATTTATTAGCTGTGGCTAATTATCCATCTCTCTTTGACATCATGTTTACTATAGAAACAATTTTCACATCTCATATGGAGAAATATGCCTATGCTATGTTCTTAAATTGTTCCGTGGTTGCTGTAATTCCTAGTTCAGCTCTACCAAAGTCAGTGCTAGAATAAACTTGACTGCCTTTAATGGATCCGTCTCTCAGCATTGTAGGTGACGTGGTGGGGAAATGCTGGAAGCTGGTCTCCACTAGTGTGTCAGCAAGTGCCACAACTGGTGAAACTGCACTGATTTGTAGAACAACTGTAAGACATGAAGAAAAAATGCTAGTGCATACAAGGCATTGGAATGCCAGTGGGAGATAAACAGCAGGCACAAATTCTTTAAAATGTTTGTTTTAGTCACCTGTGCCTCATCATAAACAATGAGACACTGTATAATTACCTCTGAACATTTAAGATTCTATGAAATTTCAGCAGTTTTTCAAGACCCGCTAATGTTTTGTGGAGGAAACTGATTTAGATGCAGTAATTACCATAGGGCCTGATTATGAAAACACTGCAGTCCTATGAAGTCAATATTGGGAGGATCAGATGCATAGCTCCTGCTTTTCTCTTTTTCTTTTATTACTGTGTAACTCAGTATCAGATGTTTTGATGATGATTACCTTACTCTGATTTTAGATTACTGGAACCAAGGTACAATTTATACCTTGAACTTGGTTTTGGGTAACTCTTTTGGACATAGAGTGGGGAATTTTTTCTTTCCAATTATGGCAAGGAATGATACGGCTGCACTAAATGAGTGCTGGTTGTGGCTTTTTACTATTTTTTTAATTAACAGTCACTGCCTACACAATGCTGCATGAGGAATGAGTGTTAATATCTTGTCTGGTCTCCCAGAGAGTTGCTTTTTTGAAAGATTTATCCATTCAATTAGAGAAAATTGATTCCTGGTTGCTGCAGAGGATCTGTTCAAAAGTTATTTGAAAAGGGTGAGGGAAGGGTATTAGCCTTAGCTAGAAAGCAATATTTTTTTAATTTTTTAAATTATTTTAATTGCTCCAGCTGTACAGATAGATCAGACACACACCTAAATGACTTTGGTCTTCTTAAAGCTGTTGGAGATTTTAAAATCGGGCTCTGAAGAAAGAAAAATGTCAAGTTTGCACAAGGAATACTCTAAAAATATTTAAAGGGAATTCAAAAGCAGATTTTGGCTAGTTCTGAGTGACTGCAGCTGCTGGCAGCATCAAAGGTGAGATGCAAAGTATACTGTAACTCCCGAGATTATCTCCACCTTTGACCCCCTACCCCCAAAATAAAATCCAAGATGCACAAAGGGAATAAGCAACAGAGAGTCTAGTGGCACCTTTAAGACTAACAGATGTATTGGAGCATAAGCTTTTGTGGGTGAATGCCCGCCCACCTAAGCTTATGCTCCAATACATCTGTTAGTCTTAAAGGTGCCACAGGACTCTAACACAGCTACCCCTCTGATACTTGACAAAGGGAATAAGCTTGCCTTCTGGGCACCAAATGGTAAGCAGTATAACTAGATTAAGATGCTGTGAGAACAACCACTCCTGCTCTGTTTACATACACTCTAGCATGCAAGATCAGTCCCAGTTGAATTATATGAATGCTTTTAGCCAGCCACTCCTGAATTATATTGCAGAATGACACCAGCAAATTCCCTGTCCCAGACTTGTCCCTAGAAATGTGCCCAGCTCTTTCCTTCTGTGCAGTACAAGCTCATAGAAAGTCCATCATTTCATTAATAGACATGATATGCACAAACTCAAATGGAGGTTCCAGACACTTCAGACCAAACGCACACTGGTTTAGATGAGACAATAAAATAAGTTTATTAACTACAGAAAGATAGATTTTAAGTGATTACAAGTAATGAGGCATAAAAGTCAGAATTGGTTACGAAGAAATAAAAGGTAAAATGCAAACTAATACCTAAATTAACAAGCTGAGTGAACTTAAAGCAAAAAGCTTTTCCTCACCACATGATCACAGCATTCTGGCTGGATTCTTCAGCCAGGATCCCTCCCCCAGCTCACTGATGCTCATTTGGTCTTTCAAACATTGTTTATGCCGTGAGTAGAGGTGAGGGGGGAGAGGTGATTTTGTGTCCTCTGTTCTCCCTTCTTATAGCTTTTCTCTTCTTTGAGAATCATCTCCAGCTGGTGTTCAGGTGACCGCAGGGTTGTTTGCCAAGATGTAAATTTCTCACTCCCACCCCTCTTTTCTGCCAAAGAATGGCCGCTTAGCCCGGTAATAGTCCACTTGATTATACTGACACTTGGCTCAGGTACTGGCTAATCTTTTGTTTCTGGAAAAACTGATTTGGGCTGTTTTTCTAAACTTGGAGCATGTCTCAGCAATGTCATACAATAGAATCTTATAACTTTACGTACAACATTGCTACACGCATTTTACCAGGATGATGATGATCAGTAGATTGAGTTTTCAAATGATACCTCACATTTTGTACAAAATGTATCCTAATTTTGTGAAAGTAGTGAACATAGGGGTAGTGTATTCAGTAATGATCTCCATACCTTTCCAGCTTGTAGAATCAACATCACTAGAATTTTTTTTTTTGCTTGTATATATGTGTGAGAGTGGATGTGTTTTGTGTGCTTGAAGAAATTCAGTAAAAACTAATTCAGTAAATGTTGTATACAATTCTGAAAGTGCTCTTTTTGTGCTTTTGTGGCATAGTGAGTTACTCAATCCAGATCCAGTTCCTGAAAAAGTTTGGTCTCCTACTCTCATGAGCATCCCTGCTATTGGTCAATCGTTCCATTGTTATCCCAAGGGTCTGTCAATTAGCTTTTGCTCTGTTGTGTGTTCTCTTGTCTCGCAGCTTCTTTCTAGTCTTAAGCTCCTCCATCCATTTGTTCTCTTTCTGAGTTCATGGAAACGTCAGAGATCCAGATCCATGAGCAAACTTTGAACCCACAGTTTAAAGATTACTCATACTTCATCTTGCCTGGACTCTCTCTTTCCTGTTAGTTAAAGGCTGTTCAGTACCATGTTCAAAAGACAGCTAACAACTAAGGAGGGAGCTACATCTTAAGGAGTGCTTCTTACCTTCTTTAACTTTACTCTTTTACCCAGAACACCTGAAGAAACGTTTGGAAGACTACATGGCCCAGTTCCCAAATGTCCGAATCCTGCGCACTAAGAAGAGAGAAGGGCTAATAAGAACTCGAATGCTGGGGGCCTCTGCGGCAATTGGAGATGTTATCACATTCTTGGATTCTCACTGTGAGGCCAATGTGAACTGGCTGCCGCCTCTGCTAGGTAAGGAGGTTGTTTGAAGTGTTTCCCAAAACTGATCTTCAGCCTGGTAAAAAGCTGGTGACAGATGTCGGCATATGGTTTATTGTATGTCCAGGCTGCTGTCTTCTCATTCAGAAATGTCCAAAGGCGAAAATAAATGACTATTTGGAAAACTGACTTTCTAAAGAAAATCCTGGGAGAGCTGTCGGCGACCTGTAGTCTTCAGTACAATGCATTTCTCTATGCAAGAGTCCTAAAACACAGAATTTCCCCCAAAACAGTTGTTTTTGTTTAATTAAAAGCAGAGATCATGTTCTGTTACCCCCCGCTAAGAGAACTCTTGCATAATTTATAGTTTGCTGGAAGAGCAAACCATTCATGTAGTCATTCAGCAGCTCGTAAAGAGAAATTAGTTGTAGGACATAAAGCTAAGCTTGTAGTTTTTAAATAGCTCTTGACTGTTTCTATGGAAATATATTTAATCTGCAAGCATGTGGAAAATCATTTTTTGTGGCTAATATGGACAGGTGCTATATACACCTAGAATGCGTGTGATCCTTTACAAAGTGGTCTTTAAAATAGTCTTTAACAAGATTGGAGCATGAGCTTTTGTGGGTGAATACCCACTTCGTCGGATGCATGCATGTTAGTCTAGAAGGTGCCACAGGACTCTTTGCTGCTTTTACAGATCCAGACTAACACGGCGACCCCTCTGATACTTTAACAGGATTGCGGTTTCATAAAGTAAATTCTTTCGCATGTATCTTATTAAATGGACAATGTTCTCTTTTTCAAGGGAACTGGCTTTTTTCCTGTGCATCTTAATTCTGACCTGCAGCACCCCACTCCCCTACTAATCTAATTCTGGCCCTACCTTTAGATGAGACTACTTGTGCCGAACTGCAAGTTAGTTTTGTGCAATGCCCAGATAGAAAGTGGGATGAGACCATTCAACCTCGTTTTTTTGCATGTGCCAGGATCTGGACTCGGGACACTTGTAGGACCAGAAGGACTGTGCTCGCTAAACCAGCCACATGACTTACAGTGGGCATCTGGGAGTATCCAGTTTACTTAAGGTTGCAATGCAGTTTGTTTATATAGCGTCTTTAATCCTGAAGAATATCAGACTGCTCTACAAGACTGTTTCAAGTGACATATGTGCCATTGGAATGCAGCCACCTCTGGGGTGAAACATGGCATCTGTCTAGCAAATAATGACAGTACACACCAAGAGGTGGTGAAAAATGCAATCACAAGCTGAAATGAAAAATTGTCTGCTGGGTTCTCATAGAGCAATGCTGTTACTTTCACAGCCTGTCCATTTGTGTGTCTGGTATTAATTCTGCATGGTGTAAAACATTTGTGACTTCCTGAGCCCCAGGGAATGGAAGCAAAAGTAGTCCAAATGCCTTTTAAATGAGAACATGTACAGTATGCTTCAATTTAAAAACATAAAACATTTTTTGTTACAAATGTTCCTTGGAATCTAAAATATATTATCTGTCACTTTGGTTCTTAAAGTTAACTTTTAATTAAGAAAACTTGTTGTTAAAATGAATATTGAAGAAGTTCCAGATGTCTAGGTTGGAACTAATCCTGTCTCAGTATTTTTCAGCTGGAATTAAAGATTGAGGGGAGGCGCAGATGTACGTTTCTAGAGCCTGCCAAGATTAGTTATGCCATTAGTCTGAATCACTTCCTGCTAGATTCTGGCACGAGACTTCAAAGCTTATTGGGGTTAGGTGGCATAATGGGTTATTGCACTAGCTTTCAACCAATGCTGAAGGGGGTCACATCCAGGTCACTTGTTAAAATGAGTTTTGTGGACTCCACAAAGTCCTTAGAACATGCAAGACCGTCTGTTTAGTCTGGCATTTTAAGTGGCAGGGGACCACTGAGAAGGGTGGGGAGATATCCAGGTTTTTTGTTTCCATTTGTGATGTGTTCAGTTTTTCTCTCACACCATAGGGTGGCTATTACCGGAGTGAGAGCCTAATTTTTCTATATCATGTAGGTATAACTTATGATAAATAATTGGTTGATGTCATAAATACACCAAATTATCTGGTGTTATATGTAACATGGAGCCTCTGTCCAAGAAAAGATTTAGGATGTGTCTACTCTGCAGTCATGGGATGTAACTGGAGCTCATATAGACATACCTGGCTAGCTCAGGTAATGGTAGCAGTGAAGCTGCAGCAGTGTGGGTTTCAACACGGGCTGTACATGCTCACCCAGATCCCTGGGTAATTACTTGGTTGGCTAGCCCATGCTGGCATCTGTGTTGTGTATCTTCACTGCCACCTGTGCCCATGCTAGCTAGATTAAAGCTAGCTCAGGTGTGTCTACAAAAGCTGCAGTTTCTTCCTATGATTGCAATGCAGACTTGCCCTTTTAGTTTGAGGGGAAGCGATAGCACAGGTCAGAACTGAGATGCACATTATGTGGAAAATATAATTCTAACCTAATTCTGGCCAATATAATTGGTTCCTCATGCTCGTATATACTGAACCGACGTGCAGTTTTTAAGGAAAAAATAAAAACACAACAAAGCAGAAAAATCACCCATTCTGTAATGAGACAGCTTCTCTAGATCTGAAGGTGTTTAGTGGTACATTAAAGCTGGGCTTTGGTATTAGAATTCTAACTAGTTGTATGGTAGTTGTTCTGTGGTAATGAGATAAAGTAGGCTCTTGTTTTAATATTGGCTTCATACCTGTAGACAGGGCCGGCTCCAGGCACCAGCTTAACAAGCAGGTGCTTGGGGCGGCCAAGGGAGAGGGGCGGCATGTGCGGCAATTCGGGGGCAGCAGGTGCCTCACTCCCTCTAAGAGCGAAGGACCTGCCGCCGAACTGCCGCCGCCGATCGCGGCTTTTTTTTTTTTTTCCCCCATAATTGCCAGCTTTTTTTTTTTTTTTTGCTTGGAGCGGCAGAAATGCTGGAGCCGGCCCTGCCTGTAGATACTTTCCTTGTAACTATTGGTAAAAGGGGCCACTAGCTACATGCTTACTAACTTTTTCTCTGTGATCCTCAGACCGCATTGCTCGGAACCGCAAGACTATTGTGTGCCCAATGATTGACGTAATTGACCATGACCACTTCGGATACGAGACCCAAGCTGGAGATGCAATGCGAGGGGCATTTGACTGGGAGATGTATTACAAGCGGATCCCTATCCCTCCTGAATTACAGAAACCTGATCCTAGTGACCCCTTTGAGTAAGTTGTTGAAATGCAGAGTGATGATAGATGGCTAACAAAAGGTGCCCTGTTATAAGGTTGTTTATGCCTTGTTGTACTGGGAGTCACAAGTTGGTGGTAAGCTACCCTCTGTTTCTAGCAGCTATTTATTTTTTTGGGTAATACGTTTCATTTAGACCAAGAACTGTGGACACAGTCTCCTTCTATGGCTACTTTTTGGAAACCTAATCTCTGCAGAAGTTTAGTTAATGAAAATTGTAATGTGTAATATAGTCATCTGTTACCAAGATCCTTGGAACATAAGTTTGTGACATGACATTAGGGACACTAACAACTAACACATAGCTCATATGTCATTCTCAGGTAAAACCCTGTAGAATAATTAGACCAATTTTGATGATTGTTGTGGATTACAGAAACAATCATTTGGGATCAAACTGTTTCATTGGGCTATGCCTGCCAGCCTTAAAGGGCGATAGAATTGTGTCAAATTTCTGCAAGCCCAATAACTTTGCAATCATGCTAGGAAACTTGATTTCCAGTCTCTTGCTTCCCAGGCTGGCAGGGCCAGGAGGACTGTATAGGTAACATGGTGGGGTCCCTCCAGAAGAGGGAATTCCTTGTGTCACTCAACAGTGAACCAAGTAGCCAATATGAGGAGTGGCGTTGACTGGTTCCGAAGGGAGCCCTGTCCAATCCTCCTGGGTTGCAAGGAGTGGGAAAGGGTTGTAAAGCAAGGACAACTGGTAGATGCTCTGACAGAGGCGCAGAGGCAGTAGGAGTGGGTGGTGAGAGAAATATTAATGGTATCTTGTTTTTCTTAATGTTCGGCTGGAACGCTGTATCTTGAATATGTTTGTAATACGGAGTCTGGTTTTTCCTTAAGGTCTCCTGTAATGGCTGGAGGACTGTTTGCAGTCGATAGAAAGTGGTTCTGGGAGCTGGGAGGGTATGATGCAGGTCTGGAGATATGGGGAGGAGAACAGTATGAAATATCCTTTAAGGTGAGCTATGTTCTCTGAAAATTACTTTTGCTTTGAAAAGATCTTGAAAACTACGAAGCTCTCTGGGGCATGGAACACAAGTTATCTCTTGTGTATATATAACAAGACATTTGAAAGGTATGGGTGGCTGTAAGTAGGTAAGAGGGATAGCACTGTCATGAATTAAACTGGCTAAGACACAGAAAACAAAGCATTAGTGATAGTCAATTTGCAATGTGACAAAATATTACCTGTGTGGTGCCACAGGATCCATTTTAGGATCAGTATTCAATATAAGCGAGGCTTGTAGTTCCGCCTATAATAAGGTTGCTTGACATTTCTCATTACAAGGTCCTGTTTTCAGTTGCTTATAACTTTTTCAAACTTTAACTGTTTGTGCTGGAATTTTCCATGCCAGGGTATCTTCCTTAGGATGATGCTTTCTGGAAAATTCCAGCCAAAATAGTTCACTTGCGTTCAAGAACTAGGTTAGGGGAAAATACATTTTGCCCATGTTGTTTAAAACAGGGGTCTGACAACATTTTCTTTGAAAAGCTCTAGTGTCCCCATGCTTTGGAACAGGACTTGAGGGATGTACTTTTTGGTTGGATTTTCACAAGGAGAGCAAATTTGGCCAAGTTAGAAGCCTTTGAAAAATCACACATCTCCGACTTCTTTGATTTTTTTAGCAGCTAAAATTTCCAAAGATTCCATCCTCACTGAGCATGCTCCATTCCCTCGCAGGTTCTAGGGCTGACCACACTGTGTATGTACCATCTCCACAGAACAGATAAGTGCTCCCTCCAGGCCAGGGCCACAGGAGCGAAGCTGGGCTTCTCCTGCAATGGTTGCTACCAGCCGCTGCAGGCCAAAATGCGGCTGTGCACTGGAGCTGAGAGCAGGGAGTCTCTCCTGTGCACTCAGTGGTATCCCCTGCTGGAGAATAAAGCCATCTGTGTTGAATGCAGAGGAGACAAAAACTGAGCTAGGGGAGGGAGTAGGGTGACCAGACAGCAAGTGTGAAAAATCGGGACGGGGGTGGGGGGTAATAGGTGCCTATATAAGACAAAGCCCCAAATATCGGGACTGTCCCTATAAAATCGGGACATCCCTAGGAGGAAGGAAAAGAAGTAGATTGGGACTGAAGGAGATCGGGGGGAGGGAAAGGACTGGGAGCTGGTGAGAGAAATGCAGGAGGAATGTGAGAACACTGAGATTGGACGAGGAGAAGTGTGGAGACTGGGACTGGCTGGACAAGGAGACTGGAACTTGGAACCAGCGGGGGGTTGAAAGGAAGGGGAACCTTTCAACTTTATCAGTAAAGGAAGCAGTTAGTCCTACAGACCGCCTCGTTTACTATCTAACCTGATTCATCTCTAGAGTGGGCCTGTCATGTGCATTTAATGAGGCAGAGGTCCTGTGGAAAAAGTAGTATGTGATCATGTAATTAGACTAACATAATGAATAAACACAAGGGGGCTGAACTGAGATTGCACAAACAACTTTAATTCTGGCATTTCCTAACTGCTGGGTGCTTGACTTTGCAACCACTGTGGGGGGGCTGTGTGGGTGTGTGTGTAAAATATTGGATTGGAAAATACTGAACAGGAGTTTGGTAGGATTCCTAAGAGGGTTAGGTGTGTGTATATATACAGACAGTAAGTTGTATTGCAATTTTTTTTACCTCTAAATAAATTTAAACTGTCATGCTTCAGGGCACAAACTGAGATCTGATGTGTATTAGGAAGACGTTTCTCCTTGCTATGAGGTTTCTTGCATTTCCTCTGAAGTGTCCAACTGCTGCCAAAGGCCAGATATTGGTCTAGATGGAGAACTGGTCTAATCCAGGATGGCAGTGCATATGTTTTTGAGGCTCTGACAATGCTCATTTCATATGAATGAGGCTATTTTTTATCCCAGTTGTGACTGTTAAACACTTAGACATTTGAGGATGACATAAGGAAACACTCTATTGGCCATGATTTAATGCTGTTGAGATACCTATATCTTTTATAATCTTCCATTCTTCTGAAGCCATGGAAATGTGTGAAAATTCTCACCTCCCACACTGATATGTTTTCTCCTTACTGACATCTGCAGAACTCTGGCTTCATTTTGTTTTCTCAATGTAGAACTCCTTAAAAATGTTGGATCTATAGACTCTGATGAATGAAGTCTTCTTTTCACAGAACAGGCACAGTATGGGCAGTGGCTATGCAGACATCTCCACACTTACCAGTTGGTGGTTTCAGTCCTGAATTAGAGAAGCCAGAGTTGAGAATGGTTTAGTCTCTAACCAACCAGTCCTGACTGCTAAGAGCTAGACTAAGACCGCTCTCATTTCTCATAAGCCCCAAACGTTTGGAAAACTAAGTGGCTGATGGTGATGACTCACCTGGCTTGGGGAAGGTTCTGCTAACCACTGCTGATTGCCTGAGCCCAAGACACAGGTCTCTGTGGTGCATGAATTTGTTGAGCAAAAGTGGTGTCATTGCGACCAATGAGACTCCTGTTATCTGTGTTGCCATGAAATGATGCATCCTGAGATCTCTTCAGTGAAACTGGAAGTGGCAGTGGAGTTCATAAACAGAGGGAATGAATTTTTAAAGGTTAGTTAAAATGTATTTCTATACAGAATGCCCCTTTACGCCCTAGAGGGAATTCAACCCCATATCTGCGTTTAACTCAGTTGTGGATTAATTTGCAATTTTCCTTTAACAGATTGCATTAGCATTTTGATTTTTATAGTCCTAGGTGTGACTGAAAGAAACTACCTGGTGTCAGTATGGGTCCAACAGATTGTAGCAATGACCATGAAACAATGCACAGTTCAGCTGAGGCAGCCTGAGTCCCTGCTCCAGTTCATATCTTCTTTGTTTCTTTCACCAAGTAGCTTCACCAATCTGCACGACTTTATGCTGTTAAGACCTATCAAACTCTGTTCATCTGGCAGTTATCTTGCATCTGAAGAAGTGAGGTTCTTACCCACAAAAGCTTATGCTCCCAATACTTCCGTTAGTCTTAAAGGTGCCACAGGACCCTCTGTTGCTTTTTACAGATTCAGACTAACACGGCTACCCCTCTGATACTTCACACCATAAATGGTATTGTCCTCCCATTGTTTATTTACAAAAGGTTAAGTAATAAAACCATATTGGAGGTCTCTTCTCTTCTCTACTAGAGAAGGTGGGGGAAATCTCCCCTTGGAGATTCCATTACAGTTGGATCCATTTATCCCTTTCAGTGTTGTGTAATGAAATTGTGTAATATTGTAATTCTCTGCAGGAGAGGGCATAGGCAGTATTCATCTTCTTTCTCTTGGTCCCCTTTTGAAAATGCTGGTTTCCAAGAGCGATGACAGTGGCTATGCAGTCCCTTTGTGTGTCTCATGCCGCAGCAGACAGTCACACTGCTTGATCTACAGGAAACAAGACTACTTCATTCATCTGTTTGCTTATTCTCTCTGAAACGCAGTGTGTTTTATTTCAGTCCAGAGGGTAATTTATGAAGGGCTAAATTTACTCTAATTAATCTCAGCAAAGACCCCTTTTTCTTTCTTTGTGACAGAAAATGAAGTTTTAACTGAAAGAGGCTCACTGTATTTCAGAAATTAAGATAAATTGATACATTCATCTGTGGCTCATTGATTTAATAATTGTGCCGGAATTATAAGAATAGAAGGTTTGTTCATAATAAGAAGACATGCAGATAGAATTTTGAAGCTATGAAATTTCTTGGCAAAAGGGACATTGTCAAATAATTAAGACCCTGATTTTAAAGCTAAGGTACCTACCTTCGGTTTATTTGTTATTAGGCTCGGCAGAATACACTTTTTATTTTTATAATTTCAACAGATTTGTTTATTTGTTGTGCTAGATAGCAGAGCAGGCCCATGGACACAGTGACGTAGAATGCGGGAAAAGAGAGTGGAAACTGGCCTTTTTCGTGCTTGTGTTTGGTGAAAAACGCAACTGGTGGCTGGATTTTTGTTCTTAAGTAGTGAAAAAATCTTAAATAGCAGGAAGTAGTTGCCCCTTATTCCAGTCAGATCCCTGGTTGCAGTCAAAACATCACACACTGACTTCCTAGTTGGCCTCCTTTTCCTGTTATTTCCTCCATCCCTTAAAACAAACAGGAATTGCCACACACAGGCCAAAGAGCCATCTGTCTAACCCAATAGTCAGCCTCCTGTAGGAACCAAGAGGAAAGTGTTTAAAATAAATAAATAAAAAATCTCCCTTCCTGTTTTCTGTTCTTCATTTTTTCTCCTCCACCCACCACCAATGAGAGGAATGTGTATCCTTGCACCAACTTGCATAATACAGTAACCCCACTGTGTCAGCCATTCCCATGCAAGGGAACCTAGATACTACAATGATGAGGGCCCTAGAAATACCTCTTCTGATTCCCTTTTGTTAGTAAGGCTACGTCTACACTACCACTTTTGTCTGTATAATTTATGTCGCCATCAGGGATGTGAGAAAACCACACACCCAAGCGTCATAAGTTCCATGGACAGAAGCGCCGACGTGAACAGCGCTGTCGGTGGGAGAGCTCTCTCTCAGCTGCATAGAGCAGCTATCCAAGCGATCGAACAGCTGCAACGGTACAGCTATGCCGCTGTAACCTCGCTAGTATAGATATGGCCCTACTCTAATGCCCATGCTGTCCTGTCTCCTTACCTCAGTCACAGATAGTGCCTCTTGCGTTTATTCTGGTGATCACAAATTGCTGTGCTTCTCTAAGCCCTCCTCCAGAAGCATCAAACGTGAACACTTTCCCAATGTCCAAAGCATGACACAGGTTGCATGTTTTACAACAAGTCCAAATACTCCGCAGTTGCTAGCTGCATGATAAGTGTCTGTGCTTCCCTCCTGCCACCCCGCCTCCTACGTTAGCAGCACGTTTCTGATTTACGTTTCACCGTTGGCCCCGCTGCAGGTGCTCAGCATAGGGCACAGCTGCAAAGGGGTTGCATCTGACAATGTGGCTAGTGTCATTGCTCAAATTAGCACTCATTGTGAGCCTTCGCTGCTTATTCTGAGCGTGTATTCAGGCAACTCTCCAGCAGCTCACATGTTTGCCCACAGTGAAACAGACCAGGCATTCTACTGCTTTCTCTTAAGTCAGCGCAGAATACTTAATTCTGGAGGGGCTCCGCTTTGGATAAAGGGCCACCTCTTTCCCTTCTCCCACTCCTTTGAAAGGCAGAGTTGATCTCCGTTTATCACCTAGCATTGCGGTCTCTATTCATCCCTGGCTACCAAATGAAGCCCGGATCAGGCGGCAAACTAGTTTCCTACCAAACACCAGCAGGAAGGTGGAAAACACCCCAAAAGGAGATACTGGACACGGCTGTTGTCGCTCTGTCAAATACTCCAGACGGGGGGAAGGGGCCCCACCGATAATGACTGCTGCAGGAGGGGACTGCTTTGTGCAGTCACACACAATTCCAAATTTCTTTGTTATTTTAATCCCCTTTAGAGAACTAAGTTGCAGCTTTGGTAGTGACGGATGCTCACAGTAAGTGGGACTGAGATCTACCCATTTGCTCTTTCCTATTGCTTCCTTTGCTCTTACCTTCTTCCTCCTGTACAGAGAACTCCCTGATCTATCCAGTGCTCCCTTTCCCTCCCACCTGCCTCGGAGACAGCAACCCACTCTCCTCTCCACCCACTTGTTCCTTACTTCCCTATTCCCCTTGTAGATAGTAGAGGTTGGCTTTCTTTCCAAGATCTGGCTGATTCCTTTGCTGCTTCCCAGTTCTCGTGGGGGAGCATGTGGTCATTCCGGCATATTCTCTGGAAATTGTAGACTTTGTACATCCAGATAGTTTGGAATTATACTCTAACGGTGCTGTTTTTTCCTAAAGACTTGTATGACATTGCTACTTGGAGCAGCAGACCAAGAATGTACTAGCATAACGTGAGGATAGTGGAGAAGGGGTGAAATATTACTTTGTTTCCCTATCACATTCCATCAGAAGTTCTAAATTGCAGATAGTGAATGAAGCATTACAGTCTGCCAGAGAAGACTGGGATAATATTACCTATTGTAGAGTTAATCTGCCTAGGTGAGAAATTCTGGCCCCATTGAAGTCAGTTGCAAAACTCCTATTGACTTCATTGGGGCCAGGATTTGACCCCAGTTCTCCTGATTCCAGACCACCTTCCCTCAAGATCCAGGATTGCAGGAGTTGTGAATATTTATTTCCATTACTCCGGAAAGAGATGTGATTAGATCACCAGATGAGTTACTAGCTCCCCTGACTGCCTTTATATGTAGTCCTCAAGGAGCTTTAGTGATGGCTACTAGACCCTTGAAGCTCATCTCCTCAAAATGAAACTTTGATATCTACTGTCATGGTAGCCCGGGAAGATAGGAAGTTCCACATTATATCAACTCCACTCAGAATAAACACAGAACCATCCCAGCTCTGTTTTTAATATGGAAAAAGGCAACAGATCATGACAAACATTCTTGTGAAGGCACACGGTCCTGCCTTACAGAAAAGGAAAGTTGACTCAGCACTTTACTTTAAAATGGTGTATTATTAATGTTGTATTATGTCTCATACAGATTAACTGTATGCCTTACTTAAAACCACCTGACATGGGTAATTGATTTCACCCATTCTCTCAGCTGGCACACAGCTATTTTGAATTTGTTTGTCTTGCAGTTATTACTTGACAAATCTTTGATTACCGTATATATGTTTTTCCTTCAATGCTAACTTTCTAATTCTTTCTGTTAGCCATGTTTTGCTGATGCCTGTCACACCTCCCCTCCCCCCCCTTTCCTCCAGTTTTATAGATAAGAGCTGGTAATTGTCTTCATGCAGGCGGTAATGAATTCTGTCATCACACAAAGAAGCTTGCTAATAAAACACATCAACGCAGCAATGAAAATGAATGGGAAGCATGCTTTAAAATTAGATTTGTACTTCTTGAGTGCCACATTGTCACTTACAGAATGAGGAAATATTTAAAAGGCACCAAAAGCTGAGCTGAATATATTTGAAAGCTCCTTGTGGTACGTCAGTGGGACTCACCAAGTTTGTAGCTTCATTCCCAGAGTGCTGCAATTGCACAGAAGTCAGTAGGCAGCCAAATATTTTAAATCATGGTCAGAAAAGTGGATGTAGAAATTACTATCTGTATGTTCCATGTTCTTTCAGCAATTTACTTGGCTTAATAGTCTGTCTCCTCTTGGGATCTTTTGTAATGATGTCTTCTACTGTGATTGTAATCGTCTCTGATGCCAGGTGACGTCTTACATCAATGATACTGATACTTCACATCCTTGTGAAGTGCTTTGAGATCTACTGGTGAAAAGTGCTGTATAAGATGTAGGAATGACTACGGAGGTTCAGTCTAAGCCTATTTCTCTGGTCTGTGTAGGTTCTCACACCCTGTTCACCCCCATAGTATCAGTGCTAGCCAAAAATTGTAAATCTGTGGCCTACCTTAGCTCATCTAGCAAGGGTGTTCCAGGGCAGCTGATCTTATTCCTACTGACTGCACGCTGCCTGAGTCTGTGGTCCCAGAGAGGAAGAGTGTCTTTGGATAGCTTGGTCCCAGTGCACTGAGTCTTGAAGATTAAGACCAGGACTTGGTAGCACATGGGCATATAGTGTATGGATCCAAGCCCCAAAGTGATGTGCTCCTGTCAGTCTGCATGTTATAAGGTGGCAGCTGTATGCTGAACCAATGGAGGTTCCTTAGATTCTGTGGATTCACCCAGACGTATGATGTGTTATAACAATCTAATGTGGCAGGCATGTGCATGATCACTACGGCCAGACCTGTGTCTGACAAGATGGGATGCAGTCTTCTGTCCATTACTGTTATTGTGGGTGACCTGTTTTAGGAGTCCAAGGATGATTGTGTCTTGGAGGCAGGAGAAGAAAGGGCTCTAGGGCACGTGTGCTTTGCTCTCTCGCTCTTTTTTCCTTTTCCCTTTCATATCTCCCACACGTGGTGAAGGTGAGGCAGGAGGAGCTGTGCAGTGGAAAGGAGATGAGTGAATGTAGGGCATGGAATGATGAGGCAGGAGAAGGGAACAGGGGTGTAGTCGTTTAAAAAAAGAAGTGGGTAAACTAATCTAAATTAAATTCCATATTCCCTAATGAGAAGTGGGTAAACTCATTTACTTGAGTTTACCCTTGACTACGCTGCTGGGGGTGGGAGAGACTGCTTATACATTTTAAACTTGGGTTCAGGCAGTCCTTTTATCGGCACACAATGCTAATGCCCTGGGATGAGGAAGAGCACAGCTGGTGGAGCCCTCCCACAGGAGTAGTGCCTTAGGTAGAAGCAAGGTACCATTATTTCTCGGCCTTAGTGGGACCTTCAGCCTTATTGATCACTAAAGCTCTGCAGGCTTTCTCTGGCTCAGAAGACTCTGCAGTCCTCCTACACAGACTATCTGCACTGGGAACTCCTAAACTCCAGGTTTCTCTCGCTGCTCCTGCAGCCATCCTTGCTTCCCAACCAAGTTCCATACATTGAATCCTGCTGTCTGTCCCAAAAGCCTTGCAGAGCTGCTGAACCCCATAGCAGAGCTGCATGTTGTGGGCTTAAAATATCCCTGTATAATACTGAATTCTTGGTCCCTAGGTCAATAGAAATTCTGATTATGTCCAAGTAGTGAAATCCTATTCCAGCCACTGCTGCAACCTGCTACTAATGTAACTTGTCTTGCACAGGAGTTAGAGTAAGGAACACCACTCTAATAGTACCAGTAGAAAGGACAACTGAAAGCACTCCAAAAGTTAAATGGAGTACCGACTTTATTCATCTACAGTAACTATCCTGTCCTCTCAAGATACAACAGTAATTAAAAAAATACTAAAGGAACAAAAATCCATAGACCAGCGTTTCAGTCAAAATTCCTTTTTGTATTCTTTACAACAACAAACATTTGATTAAAATATTCTGGGTTAGTGGAATTCTGGTCTCAGGAAACTGATAATATAAAGAGATGAAACTTCATTAAGCTGTACACAAGAAGTGACAATGATTATTAAATGGCGTGGGGCCAGTAGATAGAGATGAAACTCCAAAGGACGTTAGTGTTATAACTAGTAATTATGCAGCAGCCTTGGCCAAATCTTTCATTCCCTTTCTAAATATTTAATATTGTATCCGTAGAATGTTAATGAATTGCCTTCTCTGCATGAAGCTGTGGACTAAACTCATTGTACAGTGAATTGCAGGAGTCCAAATTAACCATGATGAAGACATGGACCAATAATGCTGCCTTACTTTGCAGGCCCTTGGTCACCATCTTGTAATATATATTGATGGGTTGGATCACAGAAACCCCCTTGGGAACTGCCAACTGATGTGCCAAGACTACTTCTGCTCCTGCTTTCCCTGCCAGCTCAGGACTCCAGCCCCCCTTCTTGCTGAGCCAGACATGCCAGTCTGCTCCAACACAGACCCAGGGTCTGAACCACGTGCCCCAAAGCTGCAGACTTAGCAACTTATAGAAGTGTTCCTGTCTTTACCACTCAGATGCCCAACTCCCAATGGGGTCCAAACCCCAAATAAATCCATTTTACCCTGTATAAAGTTTATACTGGGTAAACTCATAAGTTATTTGCCCTCTATAACACTGATAGAGATGCACAGCTATTTGTCCCCCGCCTCCCCCCCGTATTAATACATACTCTGGGTTAATTAATAAGTAAAAAGTGATTTTATTAAGTACAGAAAGTAGGATTTAAGTGATTCCAAGTAATAGCAGACAGAACAAAGTGAATTACCAAGTGAAATAAAATAAAACACGCAAGTCTGTCTAAGAAAACTGAATACAAATAAAACCTCACCAGTTCCAGTAAGCTTCCTTTTACAGACTAGTCCCCTGCTAGTCTGGGTCCAGCAATCACTCACACCCCCTGTAGTTAATGTCCTTTGTTCAAGTTTCTTTCAGGTATCCTTGGGGGTGGAGAGGCTCTCTCTTTAGCCAGCTGAAGACAAAATGGAGGGGTCTCTCACAGGCTTAAATAGACTTTCTCTTGTGGGTGGAGACCCCCTCCTCTCTCCTATGCAAAGTCCAGCTCCAAGATGGAGTTTTGGAGTCACATGGGCAAGTCACATGTCAATGCATGAGTGAGTTTCTTACCAGCCAAGCCACATTCCTGGAAAAGCTCCAATGTGGATTGGCGTCTTTGAGTTCATTGTTGGCTTACGTGGTTCTTGATTGGGCAGTTAATTTGCACATTCCTTTCTCAAGAAGCTGACCAAATGCTTCACTAAGGTTATCATGCAAGTATACAGCCAATATTCCTAACTTCAAGTTCAAAAATGATACATGCATACAAATAGGAGGAATGTATTCAGTAGAACATAACCATTACAGAGCTATGTTACATGGCATATGTAGCATAAAACATATTCCAGTTATGTCATATATACATTCAGAAGCATATTCCCATGAAGCCTTATGGGGTACATCGTCCTATATATATATATATATATATATATATATATATATATATATATATATATATATATAATCACATCACATCTAGAGCTTTTGGGTACTGAGGTGGGATTTGGGTATCAAATCAAGGGCAAGACAATGTCAAGTGTGTCCTACTAAATGAAAGCAAGAGAAAATAGAAGAAGCTGTTTGAAGATCAGTAGGAACCAGGAATATACCTAATGGAGCCTCCGTCAGGTAGTTAAATGTTTGTCTGCCCCTCCTTTGCTAAGACAAGCACTTTATATTAAAAAAAAAAGCCAACTGAGTCGGAAGCCAGTCCTCTAATAAAAGTGCAATATCTTATTTTTAACTTATAGATTAGATGTTCTCTGATTGGCTGAAGCACCAAAACCTACTGGAATGCATTTACTCACTGGTACAGAAAGCAGCATTCACTCTCTTGCATTCACTTAGTCAGGCAAAAAGATTACATCCGCATTAATCTAGGTATAAAAGAAAGATGTTAAAGGATGTTGGCACAGAATCAATGTCTCTGCATGGAAAATAAACTTCTTGGCCTCACCTTGACACTAATCAAGCATCAGGTCATTATTCTGCAACTAATGCTCTGTTCCATTGACTTTCTCTTACTTTTTTTTTTTTTAATGTAATTGTTTTCACCAGACAGGGACTTCCACTAATTGGAGGGCTGCAGAAGCTAGGAGTGTGTGTCTGCATTAAAAGCATAGCATTGATCTCCTAGACCTAGACTTTGCTCTGATACCCAGCGACAGTACAATAGCATGGGAGCCAGTATTTTCTGGTTTGAAGCTTAGACAGGCTTGTGAATAATTCCATCAAGGGTGTTTGTGTAGCACATGATCTGACCTATAGTGTTCTCCCCCCAAGTTACTTTTGCCTGACGCAGAGCACAGGATTTGGCATGGGGATCCAATTTTTAATCCCTATGTGCAATAATACACCATTCCACCTTAATTTGGGAAATAATCTGTCAGAGCTGTGCTGTTCAGAAAGAGTCCTTAGCTTCTTCCCACCTGATGGCCAAGGATCTAAAGCATCTCTACAGCCAATATGCTAATCCTTTGGCTAAACTGAAAGATGCCCCCCTGTGAGCAGCCAGCAATCAGGTTTGAATCAGTCTGTAAAGTACAAAGCTTCTGTAAATTTTCCTATATTGAAAGTGTTTTGCTTTTCAACTGAAGTGAATTCCAATTGTCTCTGTCCCTCTCTGCCATCCTACAGGTGTGGATGTGTGGGGGTCGCATGGAGGACATCCCTTGCTCCCGAGTGGGTCATATCTACAGGAAATACGTTCCTTACAAGGTTCCAACAGGAGTCAGTCTGGCGAGGGTAAGTGTTTTTTTCTAAATAACCTTCCTTTGCAACTTTAGAGGCCCAGGGACAGGCATTTTGAGTACTCCACAAGCCTCAACTCTCCCTAGCTTGTATCATGCTTAGAGACGGAAAAAGACTTACTGGCTTAGCAAATTTGTCCCTCTGTTAGGGCAAGGTACATTCATTCTCCCCCACCCCCTCCAATAGAGAGGAAATCTAATAGTAACCAGAAGCTACTCTGGATCTTGACCAAAATTCTCAGGGCATTTGGAGTTATGGGGCTGTGTGCTTGGCTGGCTGTCGGCAATACAATCCCAGTAAAAGGTACGGTATGCTTTTATCATTGTGTAAAATTTCAATGTCATGATAGCTTAGGAGACATTCTGGGCAGTGTGGTACAGGATGGTGATTCAATGATAGAAAGACCTTTCAGCCTCATAGCATGTCACAGGTGTTCTCGCTCCATAATATGGTAATAGTCTGTTTAAATAAAGGGATCTCATTATATTCCAATATAATTAATATAAGCTCCTAGGCCCGTCTTACGGAGGTGGTGTGCAGGTTTCCTTTGAGGATGAGGACTGAGAGGTCAGATATGGTGTGATCATTTTGTGAAAAGTATTCAGCCATGGGCGATATGATGTTTATCGTTTTTCTGTGTGAATTCACCCACGCATAGTGATTGCTTCGTTTCACCCACATAGTTGTTACTGGGGTGTTTAGTGCACTGGATGAAGTGCACCACATGTTTTGATAGGCATGAATTTTGAAGGGCGTATTGTGAGTATTGATCATTGAAGCAGCGGAGATACAACTACGGGTTCAGACACTCAGATACCACTGAGAAAATCCAGGATTTACACTTCAACCCACTTAAAAACACCTTCACCAAACAAGGACACTCTACCAGAGAAGTACATCGCCCCATTGAGCAAACCACCCTTCTACTTATCTACAAGGGGAATAGGAAAGTAAGGGACAAGTGGGTGGAGAGGAGAGTGGGTTGCTGTCTGAGGCAGGTGGGAGGGAAAGGGAGCACTGGATAGATCAGGGAGTTCTCTGTACAGGAGGAAGAGGGTAAGAGCAAAGGAAGCAATAGGAAAGAGCAAATGGGTAGATCTCAGTCCCACTTACTGTGAGCATCCGTCACCACCAAAGCTGCAACTTAGTTCTCTAAAGGGGATTAAAATAGCAAAAAGAAATTTGGAATTGTGTGTGACTGCACAAAGCAGTCCCCTACTGCAGCAGTCATTATCGGTGGGGCCCCTTCCCCCCCCGTCTGGAGTATTTTACAGAGCGACAACAGCCGTGTCCAGTATCCCCTTTTGGGGATGTTTTCCACCTTCCTTCTGGTGTTTGGTAGGAAACTAGTTTGTCACCTGATCCGGGCTTCATTTGGTAGCCAGGGATGAATAGAGACCGCAATGCTAGGTGATAAACAGAGATCAACTCTGCCTTTCAAAGGAGTGGGAGAAGGGAAAGAGGCAGCCCTTTATCCAAAGCCGAGCCCCTCCAGAATTAAGTATTCTGCGCTGACTTAAGAGAAAGCAGTAGAATGCCTGGTCTGTTTCACTGTGGGCAAACATGTGAGCTGCTGGAGAGTTGCCTGAATACACGCTCAGAATAAGCAGCGAAGGCTCACACTGAGTGCTAATTTGAGCAATGACACTAGCCACATTGTCAGATGCAACCCCTTTGCAGCTGTGCCCTATGCTGAGCACCTGCAGCGGGGCCAACGGTGAAACGTAAATCAGAAACGTGCTGCTAACGTAGGAGGCGGGGTGGCAGGAGGGAAGCACAGACACTTATCATGCAGATGGCAACTGCGGAGTATTTGGACTTATTGTAAAACATGCAACCTGTGTCATGCTGTGGACATTGGGAAAGTGTTCACGTTTGATGCTTCTGGAGAGAATAGAATAGAATGTCACGGTTGGAAGGGACCTCAGGAGGTCATCTAGTCCAACCCCGTGCTCAAAGCACGACCAATCCCCAGACACGTTTTTTTGCCCCAGATCCCTAAATGGCCCCCTCAAGGATTGGCCAATGCTCAAACCACTGAGCTAGCACAGCAATTTGTGATCACCAGAATAAACACAAGAGGCACGATCTGTGACTGAGGTAAGGAGACAGGACAGCATGAGCACTAGCGTTACTAACAGAGAGAAAGCAGAAGAGGTATTTCTAGGGCACCCATCATAGTAACTAGGCCCCCTTGCATGGAAGTGGCTGACACGCAGGTTTTTTTGCAGTGGCGGTGTAGCCGTCTTGGTCCAAGGATATGAGAGCCACCAGGTGTGTGAGGAACTTCTGTTTGTGAAAGACAAGCTTTTGAAATTATACAGAGCTCTTCTTCCGGTCTGGGAAAGGTACTCAGTGTGTCACAGCTAACTACAGTTTATTTAGACTAAAGAGTAAAACACGTTTCAGGAGACCATTTAAGAGGAAGTGGGCAATTAACACGTCTTCTGTCATAGGACATCACCTACAAAAGACGAGCCTGGGAACTTGACTTCATAAAATCATGCTATCAGAAATATTGGTTTCATGAGTACAACAGTCCGGTAACTCACTAACCTCCTTTGTCCTGTGACTACAGAAGTGTTAATTGCCTACTTCCTCTTAGATGGTCTCCTGCATCACTTTCCCCTCTTATGCTAAATAATTTGTCACCTTGTATCTAGCTGTGACACTTGTCTGTACCTTTCCCAGACCTGAAGAAGAGCCGTGTTTTAACTCTGTCTCGTTCCCCCCAGAAATTGATCCAACAAAAGATATCACCTCACCCACCTTGTGTCTCCAATATCCTGGCACCAACACGGCTACAACACTGCAAACAATGTTGTAATGATTGGTTTTGTGTTTGATATTTACATGGCAAATTTTTGCAAATCTATTAAAACTTCCTAAATTAATAGTAAAAGACAAACAGAGCCCCTTCATCCTCATACCTCACACTGTACTGGAAGAGTAAGTTAGAGGAAAGGCCTATCCAGTCAAATTTCTTCAATATTGTAGTTGAGAAAGAAGGAAGATTACATCCTTAGCACTAACAACGAGGAGGCCTTGTGGCACCTTCCGATGAAGTGGGTTCTAGCCCACAAAAGCTTATGTCCAAATAAATGTGTTTGTCTCTCAGGTGCCACAAGGACTCCTAGTTGTTTTTGCTGATACAGACTAACACGGGTACCCCTCTATGATGTTGTATTACTCTGAGCAGTTTTCTGTGTTTAACCCGTTTTGCTGTGGCCAGGGAGAGGGGGATTCTAACCTGGTGGGAAAAAGCTGTTTGTCTATGAATGGAGTTTCTGAATGTCTGTCTAATGTCTCAGAAGTGAATCTGGAATTAGATCAAGCACAGAAAGATCTCATTGGTCAGGAGAATGTTTCTCAGGAGCTGATTAAAGTGGATGGTCAGGTTGAAGCCCTAACTGAGGAAGGAAAGGGGAGATTTTTGATGGGTAATGGATTGTTGGCTAGTACAGCTTGTAAAAGTGAAACCTGTCGTCCTTAGCACTATATGCTGCAGGTTTCTAGCTCTGGTTTCCAAGTAAATTGAAAAAGGGTAGTAGCGCCCTCTGGTGGGAAAAGATAATAGAAACAGAACGGATACAAAACTAAACCAAGAAATAGTGCTCCTACCTGGCTATCTCTACATCAGAGGGTCAGACCATATCTCACTTGAACGAGACTGTGCCCTAATGATATATTTGGAATGTATTAAAGTAATGACCTCAGAGAGAGATGCAGTGTTCTTCTGTTCATCTCCCCTGCAATGTTAGAATCCTCCGATTCCTTGTTAACTCCTCCAGGATGTCAGAGGGAATTAGGGGGCGAGGGGGTGTCCTGCTGGAAACCTTGGAATCACCAGACTTGGAGAACATTTAGGCTAAGGTTTACATTTAGTTGGTGGCAAATCAGATCATAAAGTGACGCCTCAGGAAGGGAGGGTGTTGGACTGTATTTGGAGCTGGATAAGAATGTCACTTGCTTGCAATTACCTTAGCTGGTTTTGCTTCTAATCCTCCGTGGCAAATGCATTGCTGCCAGTTGTGCATTCCATTGGAAGTGGTACGTCCGGTGTACTTGCGCTCGGCAGTCCAGCGAGTTTATTCCAGTGAGAGTGCCTAATGTTGCCAGGCAGCAGCGAGGGAGCTAATGACATATTGTACTCACTATGTTAGGTAGCACAGCAGGTGCTTTGTGCTGGATGTACTGGGGGTGTTTGGCAGCAGTCAAGAAGCTGGGTATAGCTACATTGTGGATTTAATGCTCGCTAACTACCTGCACTGAAATGATTAAATTGCTGGTTTAGTAATGTATTGAAACTAAAATTCAGGGTGTACAGTTACCTGCTTGATACTTTTATCAATATATCTGAGTTTTTCTCCCAAATGAAGACTTGAGTCCCATTTTAGAGCCAGTATGGAAATCGAGTTGGCCTATGAGAGGCTTTGCTATTGTTGTTTTTTTAAGTGACTTGGTCAGAGGCAAACCTGTGATACCTGTATTGTTATCAGGAAGCAAACAGTGGGGGACATTCTGAAGGGACTGCATCTCTAGTGTGTATAGTCTCCCACTTACTGTGCCTCAATGTTCAGTTTCTCTTAGTTTTGTATATAACAGAATTAACAGTGGAGAGGAGAGAATTCTGTAAAAAGATGCTTTCCAAAACTGGGTGCTGCAGATCTCATTCACAAAGGATGTGGCAGGGTGGATCAGAGAAGTAGGAGTGGGAAGTTGTCATCTCAGACCTCAAAGTGTCCAGTGGTATTTACAATCGCTATCTCTGCTCGGACTTGTATTTAAAACAAGTTCTGGCTACGTGCTATTTCCACAGCCACAAGGAACCATGTGTAATAGCCAACCACCAAGGATTCTCTTTTGACATCAACCAAACAGACCTTTCCCTATAACTCCCCTGGAAGTAGAGAATAACACTAAAAATGATCTTGCTCCTAGCAGCCCGAGAGAGCGCCTGTGTTAATGGAAATCCTTTCTGAGCAAAAACATGAGACCTGCTCTGAATTCTAATGCAGAGACTTTGAATGGACACAGTTTTTCATGCCCATGTTTTCCCCCCTCATTCCTTCCACACATGCCTGCTACCTATGTAGAACTTGAAGCGTGTGGCTGAAGTGTGGATGGATGAATACGCAGAGTACATTTACCAGCGTAGACCTGAGTACCGACATCTTTCCGCGGGGGATGTGACTGCTCAGAAGGAACTTCGCAACAATCTCCACTGCAAGAGCTTCAAATGGTTCATGAGCGAGGTAGCTTGGGATTTGCCAAAATTCTACCCCCCAGTGGAGCCCCCGGCAGCTGCCTGGGGAGAGGTGAGTTCATTTAAGGAACTGCTAGGGTTGACAAGCCAGAAAGATCTACCAGGCTATTTTGGATTGTAATAATAGAGCTAATCATGAGCCCTGATACCTATTCGCTCCATTCCTATGAACAAACATTACATCTTTATTCAGAAAGATCCTGTGCTGAGTGCGTCAGAGATCAGAATTCCTGTGTGCTTCATTGTACTGGCTTGCTCAGGAACAGAGCAGACCCCTTGGCTGACAGATTCCATTAGCACATGATCATCAAACGAAATTGTATCCTGGCTTGTTCTGTAAGATTTCAATTAGTGCACCATGTTTTAGGGGAAGCAGCATAATCCAGTGGATAGGACATGGAATTGGGGAAGTAAGAATCAAAATAGAAATAAAACCCAGATGTCCTGTGAGACCTCGGCCCAGTCAGTTAGCTTCTCTGCACCTCCTCTTTCCCATCTGTAAAAATAAGGGTGGTGGTACTCCTCATTGTAAAGTGTCTAGCCTAGGGATAAGAAGCCCATACGTGTTAAGGCTTGTTCCCCTAATTATTATTAAAAACAGGAGGTCCCCAGTATATGTCTCCCCCTTATCTGTCATTTTGCGTATCCGTCGCCCATCCATAGGGGAACGTGGTCCGATTCACATTGGTCCCAATTCGCATATCCGTTGCTTGACCTTTTGCGTGGCCTTTCTTTGGGTGCTTCCCTGGCGTTCAGGAGGCGCTGGGAGGGAAGGGGCGGAGGTGGAGGCGGGACGGGCCATTATTTCTTTTGGGGGGGAAATTCCCCAGTATCAGTTGCCCTTTTCAGGAATGTAACCGCCAACGTATACCGGGGACCCCCTGTAACAGGCTCTGCCGTCCTCTAGTGTATGTTTTCTTTTAAGTTAAATGCAAGGCACTTACAACAGATTACTGTGCTATATACGGTCATCCCTATTTTGACTTACAAACTTTGTGTGCCTCTTTTCAGCTGTAACAATGTCAACTCATTGTATAATGTAAGACATTGCACCTTTGTACTAATAGCTACCGTTTGAGATAACTTCTTAAATCATTCTGCCTCTTGGCTGTCACTTGGACAAAAGTGTAACATAACTAATTAATAATTTAATATTGCAGATCCGTAATGTAGGAACTGGTCTATGTGCAGATACGAAACACGGAACTCTGGGCTCCTCACTCAGGCTGGAAACCTGTGTGAAAGGCAGAGGAGAGGCGGCTTGGAACAACATACAGGTAATCGAGTCTTCCTCATAACACATTTGTTTTTAGAAGGATCATGATGAGGACAAGCAACATTAAAAATAAAAACCTTTGCCATGATCTAAATTAGGACCTAAAAATATCACAATGGCTTCACCACTCTGGGTAACGAGGCACAGTGCTGTGCCAGGGGAGTGAAATGTGGTCTGTGACCTAAGTACCAAATGTACTGATGCTGTTCCTGGTAGACTGCAATTGTTAGTGTAAAAGCAAATAGCAGGAGGGAAAGGAACTGGAGCCTGGAAGGCTCCTTGTGGAGCTTTTACTTTGTAGTCTTTGAAGGGTTGGAGTGAACAGAAGAGAATAACAAAGGGAAAGAATATACCAAAACAATAAAAGAAACAGGTAACAAGGCAACTGTGATATGTAACAAAGTGAATATTAACTTCAAAGCATCTGCTGAAAGAAGTGATAGAGGAACACCATACATATTGATGAACCTGCAAGCACGTTCAATAACCACTTACTATCGTTCCTCTGACAGGAAGCAAATGCATGATTAACATCCCAACCATTGCTGGGGAGAGGGATTAACCTGGCTGGGCTATCGATCCACCCTCCTGATGCATTAGGGGCGAGAAATGACAGCTTTATTGTAACGGGGGGGGGGGGGCAGGGGAGAATATTAGTCTTAAATGTAGCAGCTGAGTTGCGGAAAGATCAAGAACACAATGCATCTATTACGGAGCAATACATAACTCCTCAGTGAACTGGATTTGGTATTAGCAGATAAAGGTCTGGTGCATATCAATTTTGATGCAGGAAATCTGGAAATTAAACCAATTTACTGTGCGATCCAGTCCAAAAAGACAAGACTCCAACACAGGAGATCGGCCCAGGTTTAAAAACCTGTATATTAAGGACTGCAGAATACAGTGGGGTGAGAAAAACTGCTTAATCTAGTTGCTGCCCAGTCTAATAGGGTTGAAAGTTTAGACTGCGTGCTTATATTTTAGTTCTTTTGGTAACTAACTGACTTTTTGCCTATCACTTAAAATCTACCTTTTATAGTCAATACATTTGATTAATTGTTTATCTTTACCAGTGAGTTTGTATGCAGAGTGTGGTTAATCTGCTCAGGTTTGCAAAGGCTGGTGCATGTCCACTTTCCATCGTTGAACTGGGGAACCAATTAATAAATTTGCACTGCCCAACGGTATATTCCTGGGGTACAGTGCTGGGAGCTGGGGGGGTTGGTTTTGGTGCCTTTCTCTGGGTGATTCATGAGTGGCTCTGGGAGCATTCATGCAATCTAGCTGGGTGCGGGGCTCCCACAGTCCCAGGCTGCACCCCGGGGGATCCCGTCACACCCATCTAGTGTCCCATCACTGGCCATTGGAGATATTTGCTGCTAGCAGTCGCAGATTGGCTACGTGCCACTGTAGGCAGTTTTATCATACCGTCCCTTCCATAAACTTATCAAGCTCTGTCTTGACGCCTCTGTACCCTCCCACTGGGTGGCTCATGCTGCCCCTAGGGAACCCCATGTGGCCTGAGGAGCACAGGGCTTGAATCTTAGATTCCCTGAGGCTCTGTGCAGGCTACCAGGGCAGATCATAGAACCATTATTAACAAGGGTGTCTTGTAGCTCTGCTGATTCTACCCTCTGCACTGTCAAGTGTTCTAATCAGTGAGTTGGTTATAAGCGTAATACTCCCACTGAGAGATCCACATACCAAACTGAGGAGCCACCAGACAGTGGAAGTGGCTTGTTTCTAAAAGAGTTCTTGACTTGCCATCCCCAGAGAAGTGCTGTCCAGCTGAGCAGTGCTACGCCCTGTGGGGAAACAGAAGAATTTCACCTCTTCAATCTGGATGGCTTCTCTTCATTCGCGCTCATTCATCCCATTCTAAGAGGGTCATGTTTGTCCTGGCAGGTATTCACTTTCAGCTGGCGGGAAGATATCCGTCCTGGGGACCCTCAGCACACCAAGAAGTTCTGTTTCGATGCCATTTCCCACAGCAGCCCTGTGACCTTCTATGACTGTCACGGAATGAAGGGGAATCAGCTGTGGAGATACAGGAAAGTGAGTGCCTTTACTTAATGATGTGTCACATCATTCCATGAACACCTGAGATTCCTTGTAATAACATGACTCATGTGGTGTTCTCTTGTGATTCGTGTAGCTGTGACAAGAGAATGTATAGGAATCCATTGTCATTTAGCATTAATAAAAGCAGCATGGGCAAGATGGGGTAGACATATCTTTTTTTCACCTACCTGAATGGAAAAGGACGACTTGAACAGCCCATGAGTAAGAAGAGGGTATAAAAACCACTAGCTACAGGAGACCACAAAAGCAGTCTGCTTCTCATGTTTGTTCTGCAGAGCCTGCCCAAGGTTGCGCTTTGTGTCATAGTCTTGTTAGTGTTGGCACAAGAACCACGTTTCATTGACGGCATAAGCAGCATCACTCCAGTGACTTCCATGAAACTGCATCTGCTTGCCCCAGCTCTGCATCTGGTTCAATGTGGGCTTGTACACGAGCCCAGTACTTGGATATACGAGAGGCAGTGTAAGACCAACTTCTGTTCTTGCCTGATTGCAGATTGGTTTCAGTCAGGCTGCCATCAAGCCTGCCCCGCTTGCTCACAGATGTGCCAGGCTCCTAGTGTCCCCTGAACATGCCCTTATGAGATGGCGCTGGCTCCCTGCCTCTTCATTTAGAAATGGGAAGGAACAGCATTAAGTGTCATGCCAACAAGAGAGAGCAAGCGAGGAGACCCTCTGTTAAACCAGCTGCAGCTTGCACCCACAGCCCTCTGGCTGTGCAGTAATGCCATACCTGCCACGCACAAAATTGTACTAGAGCGTGTCAGGTTGGTGTTTTAATAATGCGGATGGTCCTGCCATAAGCGGATGTGACTTATTAATTCTCTACAAGCAACAGGTGAAGAGGTTTTTATTTAGAATGCTCATCTCCCACAAACTCCCCATCTGTAATGCCCAGTGTGACTGGAGGGTCAACAGCAGAACGTGAGCCTGCAAGCTGAAGAATCTAGCTTTAGTTTGCTTTTGCTTTGCCTGGCAGATGTTGCAAGGGTTGAACTGGCTGCCAGTGGCAAGGAGAGGAAATGTGGACAAACACAGCCAGACACATGCCATGCTAGCATTTCAAGTATGCAGGCAGGGCTCCCCTGGAAATGTTGATTTCTGAACCGGTTCCAGCACTCATTGTTGCAGAAGTGATGCATTCTACTGCTCATCCAGAAAGCACTGAGAGAGGCAGACAGCAAAAGTAACATTAGCGTTTGCTGTAGAAGTGGGAGGTGGGAGATGTCATGGTCTCCCCAGGGAATGTTGGAACCCCACTCATTGAGAAATTTAAAAGCAGCCTGCACAGAGCACTATAAAATGGGAGGAACAATCTTACATTGGAAGGGGAGTGGACTGTTTCTTAATATGTGGAATACCATAAATAACTGGTTAGAGCACCACGCACATGTAAGAAACTTTCTGTCCAGTTCATTAGATGTTAGATTAGATACATAAATCCTTTCCATTTCTAGCTCATGATTCCATGAGTTGACTGCAACCAACAGTAGGTCAGGAGTAGGAGTCAAGGGTGAAAAAAGTATGCAGTGGGTAATGTATCTAGTAGTGAGAGACCAAACGACGCGCACACCCTTCCGTTGAAAGATTTGTATCGAGATGCTATAGGGCAGCAACTGGGTAAAATGTGCTCAGCCTTGTTTCCTCAGTGGGACTTTCCCTTTACTTCCCCGTAGACCCCCAGAATGTTCCCCAGTCAAGCAAATTGATTTTGAATTTCTCTTCCTCAGGACAAGACCCTTTACCACCCAGTAAGCAGCAGCTGTATGGACTGCAGCGAGAGTGACCGCAAGATCTTTATGAATACCTGCAATCCCTCTTCTCCAACACAGCAGTGGATATTTGAACACACAAACTCAACCGTCTTGGAAAAATTTAACAGAAATCTTGATCTTTAAAGACTGCAAATATATATATATTTATATATATATTTTACAGTTATAGTTTTTACCGGGGAGGGTTACAAAAAAAATTTAATTTTTTTTTTTTTTTTTTTTTTAAATAAGGTAAAAGGGAGAATCTCAGGAGAGGGTGTGACTAGCGGGCCAGTCTTTATTTTGAAGATGCTGCATCTTTCTCTTTTGGGGATGATGGAATTCCATGAGGCTTTACCCAAGTCACTTGCCTGTCAAGATGGGATCAGAAACTCTATTTTTAAAGGATTATGAACCTGGTTCGTCCTGCATTTAGATCACGTGTGGTACTTTCCCAGATGCTAAAGCGTTCCCAAATAGTCACTTTACCTCCCAGAATCCATCCAAGCAAAACCTGCACTCAAAATTACAGTGCAAAGTCAACATAACAGTACCTGGCAAATACACTGACTTCTAGTGCATCAAAACTTAAAATGCAATAGAAAAATGAAAAGTGTACGTCTCTTCTGTGCACCAAACCAAAATATGCTAAAAGCAGCTTCGCCTCGTAATGCCTGCCAAAGGAATAGATCTGTTAACAGAAAACAGGTTGAGTGAACTAAGGGCAGCTGAGACTAACGTTCCAGTGAGTACAAGTCACTGGTAGAAAAAACACAATTTCAGGTCCATGCACCTTGTTCTCTGCTACCCATTATTGGGTCTCTTCAATATGAAGGAATAGAAAAAAGGTTTTCCAGTAAGGTGACAGCCTGCAGCTAAAATAATTATGGTGACTCTCACCACAGGTTCTTCGATGGCTAATATCTGAGTGCACAGTCACTTATAGTATGGGGTGGCTTTAGGAGAGAAACATTCCAAGGACCCTTGCCATAAAATCTCCAGTTTTCCTCTAGAGACCTGGGGCCAAATACACCCTTAGCACGAGCAGCTGCAATTCCACTGAAGTTGATGGATTTGAGACTGCTACCCAGGGTTTAATTTGGTCTGTGGTCTTCTGTGGCCAGCAGTCCATCTGTCTGAGGTAACCCCAGTGAGTGCAGGGCCCATGCACAAGGCCATTATGCTCTGACAAATGACTGCATAGTTATCCTTCTGCTAAGATGCTGCATAAATCAACCAAACTTACCATTTGCCGATCATCACCCAGCTGCTTGACTTGTCCACCTATCCCAGCTCTGGGATTGTGAGACATGCAGCAGCATGAGGGGCGGAAACGACCAAAGCACTGTCTTGGGAAGAGCAGGGAGACGTTTGCAGGCTGCTCTCTGGGGCTCCTAAGCAGCACAGTAATGGATCTCTGCTCCTGCGGCGGCATGAAGCTGCGCATTTCAGGCATCTTCCCTGCTGTGTAGCTCCTAAGTTTCACAAGAGAGCTTTGCTCTCGTCAGGTTCAAGAGGCCCACATGGCAGCTGCTGTGTTCCAGGCCTCCTCTTGCTCACCACAAGACAGTAGTCAGCCCCTCTGTTGTTGCCTGCCCCCTGCTGCACCAGTTCAGGAGCTGCAGAGGTTATCAGGTGACTTGGTGATCTCTTAATGATGGTGCAGAATTGATGCAGCTTTGCCAGGTAAATCAGAGTGGGCGTGCTGCCTGGCGTGCAGAATCTCAAAAGTAGTAAACCCAGACTTGACTTCTGTGATGTTGCTCAGTGCAGCATTGTTGCAAATGATTCACAGCCCTTTGAAGTCAAGCATTGCTTCCTTTGGAGGGGTGGGAGGACAGAGACTTGACTGCCCTTTGGGATAGTCCATATTTTTTCTGTGATGCCAGCACACCACAGCAAGAGATGCTGTACAAACACGACCAATGCCACACTGGGTTAACATTCTTTGATTAAAATATAATTTGATATGTTCTAAATATCTGCAACGTGTCTCTCATTAGAAGCACTTTTTAATACCACAGGGGGAAGCACCAGTTTCCAGTACTTGGCAAGTAGCTGACAGATGTTCTCCTTAAGTTATTAATGCTCTCATTAGTCTGGTTGTACTGACTGGATCACTAAATGGCCCGTCTAGATGTCTTTATGAATGTTTTAATACCTGTGGAACAAGACGCTGTACATGAAGAGCACGAGTTGATTATAATTGGAGCACAAGGTCAGTACATGATCTGTTGATCATTCCGCTGCAGCTAGCAGTGCTGTAACGTTAATGCCTGCAGTTTAGTTTTCCACTTCATTAGGGGATCAGCTTCTGTTTAAAATACATGGCTTTCGCTGTACTTGGACTCACCTTGTGAGCAAAATTTTGGACACTTTTAGCTGCTCAGCATGTTGGACACAAGCTTCTGAGATTATTGGTCATGGGATAGGGAGCCTTTGATATCTAGGTCAGCGATTTGACTTTGGCTCAAGGGCAGTTGTTTGGCAGCATGCACCAAAAGACTAGGTGATCTTAATGCAGTTCCTACTTGACTGATATGGGTCACAGGACCACTATCACAACTGGCACCTCTGCTGCCCGGCTCAGCACAGAGGCCAAGAATTGAATGGGCCAGGAATGTTTTAATCTCTTTTAAGGGTGGTCTCTCCAGGTCAGTTGCAGTGCTGTCAATCTGGTTCATTTCACAAAGTTATGGATTTCAAAACATGAATGTCCCATGAATTCAGTGCGCCTATGTCTGATTGTCTCAGTGGTGTTCCTTGAGCTATTATTTTACTTACATTAATTATACATTTCAATGCCCCAGAGGCTTTGCTGACTAATGGGAAGTATTGCCATAGTCTGCCACCTACTGATTGAGAAATAGAAATTATATTTCTCAATCTTCATCTTTAATTGAGCTTTTGCTGAGCAATCAGGCTAATTAGTCCTATTATGTTTAGTTACTTATAAGCAAAAATCACCAAAGCATGAATCCATAAACAAATCCTCACATTTGCATGCAAGTCAAGATCAGGTCTCAAACGCCATCAATTACCTATTGGAAAACGCATGCTTTTCACATCCAGATAGTTTTCAAAACTGTAATTTAAAAAAAATCTCTGCCCTTGGCTTCATAAATTCTCTAGTTTGTGGCAAGACTGCATATAAGAATTCTGAAGTACAGTGGGATGCTGTGTGGTGTGTTCACGTACATTTCAATACCCAAAATGCGCTTCCATCTCTTTCCTATTTCATAGTGGTGTTAATGTCTGACCTCTGTGAGCAAACTACCTGGGTTTGAGCCCTGCATGTGAGTGCAGGGAGTTTTCCTGTAGGCTTTGGCAACAAATCTCTCCCCCTTCCCCCGCCCCCGTGGAATGTTGTGTGCGGTTTAATAAAAGGGGAATACAGCATCGTTAAAATAAAGATGTGCCTTTTTAAATGCAAATGTACAGCAAATGCCTAAACTTGAACATTTCCTAGTGCCTTGCTGGACAAGAGTGAAGTGGGCCGGGGAGCAGGATGTACAAGAGAGTTTGATGCAGTGTGCAATTACCATTCTGGTGTGTGGTTTTGTTTTTAAATGTCTGATTTTTAAGTACAAATTTTAGGACGACAGAAGGTAGCTGCAGGGGCTCCAGGGTTTCTTATTAAGAGTATCTATTAATGGCTGTGCTTTTCTTCACACTCAGTATGAAATCTGGAGATGGAAGCCTCAGTCTTCTTCGAGTGGGTCCCTATTGTATCCATTGAGGGTTACGCTTGGGACGTAGAGTAGGAGTTCAATTGACGTTAGACCAGAGGATTTCTTGGGCTGGTTGCTGTATGTTTAATCCCTGATAAAGGCACATATAATATCTGTTTAATCAAGGGAACAGCATCCAGGAGTTCACAATTCCTACTCAATGTATTCAAATACAGAGCTTTTCATAAATAGTTCCAACAGCATATCAGAATCTAAGTGAAAGGATAATGTGGTAACTTCCATAAACTCAACACCATGGATCAGTGGGGAACAAAACTGTAATACAGAAGTAGCAAGAAAACAATTCCTTAGCTGATGTTCTTATGTTCTGTGGTTATTTATACCTATGTAAGGCCAGGTCAGCAAGTTTTCCCGTTTGCCTAGCTGGATGTCTGTAGCGTTAAAAAATTAATATTGGAACTTAAATGAGCACTGAGGTTTCACAAGTAACTGGTTATTGGTACAGTGGAGCTCGGTGCTCCTGCAGCTACCACCGTATCGTTATGGTAATTGCACATCCTTTTAGGAGTGAGGAAGATCACATAAGAACCATGTGAAAAGTCAGAATGCATCACTGGGTGAAAGGAGAGCAGTTTTCATTTGTCTTTCTTTTGAGATGTGAGCAGGATGTTGAAATGTTTGTGGTTGCAGTGTGTGGACAGCTTGCTGCAGCCAGCCAGTAATACATGGTATGAAATAAAACTGTCAAGGCTAACAGATCTAGAACAGTCAATGGCTGTAGGATTGGCTTTCTAGTATATGAGATTCAGACATGCGTGTCATGCCACACTTTCATTCTACCTGGCTGCTACATTCTCATAAGCAGATAAGTAATGAAATACACAAGTCACATTTCAGAGTTAACAGCCCACAGCAAATGGGGCATTAAGTGCCCAAGCCAGTCATTACCTGACATATAAAAACCAGCGAACCGGTTGTCATTTCCACTACAAAAGGATTGTTTAGCATCAAGTGTTCTTAATGTTTTGTATTTTGTTTTATTTTAAACAGATGAATATTGTGGAAAGCGAGTTGGCAAAGCACTGTTAACCAACAATGAATAGCTTGAGGCTAATTTCTGTGATATCAGTGTCTTTTTAAAAATAAATAAACTCATTTCTTTACAGGGGAGGCAGTGTGGGCTAGTGGGTAAGGCACTGGACTGGGAGTCGGAGACCTGGGTTCTATCCCCAGCTCTTCTGCTTGACCTGCTGTTTGACTTTTGGCTTCCCCTCTGTGCTACGTTTTCCTCGTCTGTAAAATGTGGGTAATGTATACCTTTGGTAAAGTGCTTTGAGATCTACAGATAAAAAGCATTATGTAAGAACAACTTAATATTGTAATACATATTACAGTTCTTCACAGACAAAGCTTTGAATCAAAGACAACATTTCCTTAGGGAAATAGGGTAGTGAGTCGGGTATTGGAAAGTTGAGAGATGAAGATTCCCACCAGCATGGAGTACTTGTTTTTCAGTTGTAAATTCATTTCATTTTACTGATTAACCAGTCAGATTGCCTTATCTAGATGTCACCCACACTAACTGAACTCACACTGCACTTGTTCCTTTGTCGTGAGATCCATGTATAAAACTAGACAATGACAGGTTTATGAAAATCATAATAAAAGACCTTTGTCTAGTTTTTCCTGTGACTCTGCCTTTGCTAGTTGAGTAGGCTCTTTATTCGCTTGGTGTTCTGAGCTTTCCTGATGCTCCTGCATTACTCGGAAGGCTTCAGTGATTCCAACAGATGTGTGGTTTTTCATTGGGAGCCATGCAGGTCTTAAAACTGCTCATTCAGCATTAAGAAGGAAGCTCTGATCCCAATTAGCAAGCAGGCAAATGTGAACTTGGCTTACAAAAATGACATGGAAACTAATCAATTCAACAGACTAAAACATTCGCCCTTAAAATAACAGTAACAAATAGCTTTAGCGTTTTTAGGATGGGAGCCCCAAGGTATCTGTGATAAGGTCTGAGTTGGTTCACTCCTTGTACTGCGTGCATTTTAACTTATTTACTTCAAAACTGGATGGGATAGTGCCTCGTAAACCAGTGTACATTTATTTCTGGGCACATTAGGACCACACTCCTAATATTTGGGGACAGTAAAGGATGTTTAGCACTTTAATGTAGTAGCTTTCATAAATTGGAGTCAATCAGAGATAATGCATAGTGTTTTTAAAAGTTGAATGGACTTCCTTTTATAATATTTAAAATAAATTTTTAATGTTTTTCTGAAGATCTGTGTATGCAGAAATGACTCTCCTTTTTTTGCTTTCCTTCCTTCCCCCCCTCCCCCCTTCTTGTGAGAACAAAATAATTATCCTGGTTCGGGACTTACCTGGAGCATAGCGAGTTTCCCATCACCCCACATGCTTCCTTCACTGTGCACTCTTGTCCTGCTCCTCTGGGATAGTCACTTTAAGCTGCCCTCCTGCCGAGCAACATTGGAGTTCAGAGTAGCAGCCGTGTTAGTCTGTATCCGCAAAAAGAAGAACAGGAGGACTTGTGGCACCTTAGAGACTAACAAATTTATTAGAGCATAAGCTTTCGTGGACTATAGCCCACTTCTTCGGATGCATATAGAATGGAACATATATTGAGGAGATATATATACACACATACAGAGAGCATAAACAGGTGGGAGTTGTCTTACCACCTCTGAGAGGCCAATTAATTAAGAGAAAAAAAACTTTTGAAGTGATAATCAAGCTAGCCCAGCACAGACAGACAGTTAGATAACAAGTGTGAGAATACTTACAAGGGGAGATAGATTTCAATGTTTGTAATGGCCCAACCATTCCCAGTCCTTATTTAAACCGGAGTTGATTGTGTCTAGTTTGCATATCAATTCTAGCTCAGCAGTTTCTCGTTGGAGTCTGTTTTTGAAGTTTTTCTGTTGTAATATAGCCACCCGCAGGTCTGTCACTGAATGACCAGACAGGTTAAAGTGTTCTCCCACTGGTTTTTGAGTATTTTGATTCCTGATGTCAGATTTGTGTCCATTAATTCTTTTGCGTAGAGACTGTCCGGTTTGGCCAATGTACATGGCAGAGGGGCATGCCTCCGGACGGTCGAAACAACAGACTGGATTTCTACATAGAGTGCTTCCGTCGACGTGCAAAGGCTGAAATTGTGGAAAAGCAACATCACTTGCCACATAACCTCAGCCATGCAGAACACAACGCCATCTACAGCCTCAGAAACAACCCTGACATCATAATCAAAAAGGCTGACAAAGGAGGTGCTGTCGTCATCATGAATAAATTGGAATATGACCAGGAGGCTGCTAGACAGCTCTCTAACACCACATTCTACAGGCCATTATCCTCTGATCCCACTGAGGATTACCTAAAGAAACTACACCATCTGCTAAAAAAACTCCCTGACAAAGCACAGGAACAAATCTGTACAGACACATGCCTAGAACCCCGACCAGGGGTATTCTATTTGCTACCCAAGATCCATAAACCTGGATATCCTGGACGCCCCATCATCTCAGGCATTGGCACCCTAACATCAGGCTTGTCTGGTTATGTAGACTCTCTCCTCAGACCCTACGCTACCAGCACTCCCAGCTATCTTCGAGACACCACTGACTTCCTGAGGAAACTACAATCCATCGGTGATCTTCCAGAAAACACCATCCTGGCCACTATGGACGTAGAAGCCCTCTACACCAATATTCCACACAAAGATGGACTACAAGCTATCAGGAACAGTATCCCTGATAATATCACAGCTAACCTGGTGGCTGAACTTTGTGATTTTGTCCTCACCCACAACTATTTCACATTTGGGGACAATATATACCTTCAAGTCAGCGGCACTGCTATGGGTACCCGCATGGCCCCACAATATGCCAACATTTTTATGGCTGACTTAGAACAACGCTTCCTTAGCTCTCGTCCCCTAACGCCCCTACTCTACTTGCGCTACATTGATGACATCTTCATCATCTGGACCCATGGAAAAGAAGCCCTTGAGGAATTTCACCATGATTTCAATAATTTCCATCCCACCATCAACCTCAGCCTAGATCAATCCACACAAGCGGTCCATTTCCTGGACACTACTGTGCTAATAAGCGATGGTCACATAAATACCACCCTATACCGGAAACCTACTGACCGCTACACTTACCTACATGCCTCCAGCTTCCATCCAGGACACACCACACGATCCATTGTCTACAGCCAAGCTCTAAGATATAACCGCATTTGCTCCAATCCCTCGGATAGAGACAAGCACCTACAAGATCTCTATCAAGCATTCTTAAAACTACAATACCCACCTGCTGAAGTGAAAAAACAGATTGACAGAGCCAGACGAGTACCCAGAAGTCACCTCCTACAAGACAGGCCCAACAAAGAAAATAACAGAACACCACTAGCTGTCACCTTCAGCCCCCAACTAAAACCTCTCCAGCGCATCATCAGAGATCTACAACCTATCCTGAAAGATGATCCTTTACTCTCACAGATCTTGGGAGACAGACCTGTCCTCGCTTACAGACAACCCCCCAACCTAAAGCAAATACTCACCAGCAACCACACATCACTGAACAAAACCACTAACCCAGGAACCTATCCTTGTAACAAACCCCGATGTCAACTCTGTCCACATATCTATTCCAGTGACATCATCATAGGACCTAATCACATCAGCCATACCATCAGGGGCTCGTTCACCTGCACATCTACCAATGTGATATATGCCATCATGTGCCAGCAATGCCCCTCTGCCATGTACATTGGCCAAACCGGACAGTCTCTACGCAAAAGAATTAATGGACACAAATCTGACATCAGGAATCAAAATACTCAAAAACCAGTGGGAGAACACTTTAACCTGTCTGGTCATTCAGTGACAGACCTGCGGGTGGCTATATTACAACAGAAAAACTTCAAAAACAGACTCCAACGAGAAACTGCTGAGCTAGAATTGATATGCAAACTAGACACAATCAACTCCGGTTTAAATAAGGACTGGGAATGGTTGGGCCATTACAAACATTGAAATCTATCTCCCCTTGTAAGTATTCTCACACTTGTTATCTAACTGTCTGTCTGTGCTGGGCTAGCTTGATTATCACTTCAAAAGTTTTTTTTCTCTTAATTAATTGGCCTCTCAGAGGTGGTAAGACAACTCCCACCTGTTTATGCTCTCTGTATGTGTGTATATATATCTCCTCAATATATGTTCCATTCTATATGCATCCGAAGAAGTGGGCTATAGTCCACGAAAGCTTATGCTCTGATTGGAGTTCAGTCTGCCCCACACGCATGGACCCACTGCCAAGCTATAGGCTCACTCTCAATTGACAAGTGCTACGGGTCTCTTAAGTTGGCAAACTTTCCTGGTAATCGAGGGGTGCTAATTTTAGAGTACTTTAAAAATGGGTTTTGAAGGCTGAATGCTGTAGAGTCCCACAAAGGAAACTGAATGGGACGTTGTCATGGTTAGAGGGTGAACTGTGCTTTCGACTCTTTTGCAACCGCCTTTCCAGTGCACCCCTCGGATGACAGACTTAGCTTCCTTCCTTCAAGGTGGAACCCCATGGTTCAACCACTCTCACACTGGACCTCTGGTTTCCCAGCCATGTTAACGTAACAGACCTAACTATATTTGGCACCAGTGAGAAACTTCCCTCCGGGACATGTGGCCAGCAGCTGGTTAAAGTGATACAAAAGAGTTCTAAAAAGAAACGTGATGTTTGTTCACCCAAAGGTACGTAGCCATCAAAGGAGAGGGTTAAAACAAACGCCTGCACATCTGGTCTGACATAAACTTCACGCTTTCCTTGCTAGTTCAGGAAGCTTCTACTTAACCCAGATACTGCTACCTGTGGGCTGAGAGACACACTGTCCTCCTGCAGTCGTTGCCTGTCTCTCTCCTGCATCAGCTCCCTGCTGCTGCCAACTCACTCCCCCTCCCTTCCTCTCTAGACAAGGGCTTTTAACTACTTAATGTCCTTTTGATTTTAGGCCCCAGCCCTGGAAAACATGCCCTGCCTGGAACCAGGCAGGAGGGCATTTCTCAATTAATAGCCCACTCATTTTTCTCTTAAGGACCCTTGGTATTTTCTCTGGAGATAAATTATCTCTAGACATCATTTTGTTTCCTGCTTGCTCTTACTAACAGCCCCTTCTTATTTAACTCTATGCAGGCAGACAGAATAAAATCAAGCAAGTAAACTGAGGTACATATAATACAGGTATCTCCCTCGCTCTCCTCAGATGCAAATACTCCCAGAAAGAGGGAGTAAGTTTTTCAAAGGGAGAGCAGACAACATGCAAGAGATAGTACCTGGATAAGTAAACAGCCCCCTTTCTATGCTGAAGTGGTTTCCGGATGTATGCACGCTGGCCCTCAGGCTGGTGCATGGAATAATCTACATATAGGACGTGTCTGTCAAAGGCATTGACATAATAAAAGGCTTTAAGCAATGACCCTACCCAAGCCCCAACCTCCTCCCCATTGGAAGCACGTCAAAATGTATCAATTGAGCATGCTCGCCACTCATCAGAACTGCTTTGAGGGAGCCAGACCTAAACCAAACATATATGCTCTACTCTCAGGGCAAGCAAAGAACCTACCTGAACAAACTAGCTAAACTGCATTAAATGGCCAGGAATTTTTCCCTTTCAAGATTACTCCACAGACATGGTCTGGAAAAGAAAAGCTTTCTCAGGGTTAGCAGGAGGCTAAGGGTACAAAGCACCTGTCTTGCTCTGATATATCCACCTTTTCTCACTCATGCAGGTGGAGGAGGAGGGTGAACTAGTCCTTGATACAAATGAGTCAGGGGAATCTTATGCCCAATGTTCACTTTTAAAACACATGGCATGGGCAGTATCTTCCCTGGCTTCTTTGACTGTTGGTAAGGAGATCAGAACCCTGAGCTCTGCTTAGGCTTGGCAGTTCATAGCCATAACACCTCCGGACTTGCTGCATCAGTTATGAATGTAAAAAAAATTGCTTGAGCCCAGATATCTCTTCCATTACAAATTAAACCCTGTCTGAGCTATCCTTGCCATAGAAGACTAAAGGCCACTACTCACACACACAAACAAACTTCGATGACTGCAAATTACTTCAGTACCTTGTGCAGAACGTAGGCCACAGGGACAGATCCATAGCTGATAAAATTCCAGATGCACAATTTCCAACGTAGGGAGCAAAAGTAGGGATCTGTCCAGCAATACAATCAAAGGGATGCATTACTCCGACAAGTTTCATGAAAAGTTAGCTGGGATATTGACTGAACACAGCAGTTCTGGATTTTTACTCCAGTTCCTTATCTACATAGATGTAGGGAGCCAACGTTAGGCTCTTTGGTCTTTTTCAGATTGAGGTTATCAGTTGTACTGGTCACCAACACTTAATATGGATAGAAAAACCATGGCTAAAAATCCAGCAACAGGCTGAGTTCCCTGATTTGAGAAGGCCAAACCGCTTCCTGCTCATTAGATGCTCTATCAGCCACCTCAATCATCTACCTAGTGTATTCTCCTATGCAAGCTTTCTCCACCAAGAAGCCTGGTTCATGTGTTGAAAAGGTGTTGGACTGTGTGGAGTGGGCCTACGAACTGGCAATTCTGACCAAGGTATGACTAATGCTGTTGGATTTAGGAAATGGACTAATATTCTGTAGAAATCTCCCACTTCATACTTATGGCTCAAACTGACTTTAGGCCTGGCACTTTTCAGATGAGGATTTCTAGACTGAATTTTTTCCATGACTTGGGTTTTTCCTGTTAGATATTTTTCCCAAACCAGTGTCAACAATTTGCGAAAATACCAATGGAGGAATTTGCTTTCAAAACTGAACAAGATCCGCTGGAGCCTACCAATGGGACCCTTTGGGGTCAAATGAGAGACTTTTTCCCGAAAGGTAGCACTTGGCCAAAGACTTCGCTCCTTTTCCTGTACCTCCCTGTTAAAACAATGGCATACAGCCAGAATACAAGGTAAATGATGGATTCTACTACACCGGTGTATTTCTTCACTGTTAAAGTCAGTTGTTTGTGGTGCATATATTTTGACACTCATTTGGGACCTGCATTACACACTGTTGGCCTCACAATCAATGGATAGGACGCCTGTCCCAAACTGAAGCCTAACCTGGGCTCCCTGGACAATACACTAAACATAAACAACAGAAAAGCAAATCAGTTAAAGAAAACCCACCCTTGTCAGAAAATGCACTGCAAGCAAAGACCCATTGCCTCTCACTCACCCCACCCTACCCCCCCAAAAAAGAGCACTGGAGCATAGCCTGGAGACCAGCAGACTCGGGCTCTCTCACACCTGGGAGAGCAAAGTTTGGGTCCCTGGAGGAGAAAGCTCTGCCTCCCAGTGCCTCTTTCACAGTGAGGAAAGTCTGGTTCTAGCCCTTCTGCTAATCATCGCTGCAGCAATAGCACGCGTCTGTGTGCTTTTAAGTATATCCCACATATGCTGCCGAAAACCTGTTCTGCAAAAATGATGTTGGGCCTTGATCAGAACCCTCTGCCTGTAAAGCTAGATGTCCCCGTTACCACAAGGTCCGTTACCTGGACCTGTGTGTCCAGGACGCTGAGACCCATAAAAACCTCAACAAGTGACGTACAGTAACTTTTCTAAACATAAAGGGTTGTGGATTTAAAGTCAGGTCTTGGGACCTTGTAGGACTAGAAGCAAGTGCTGAGTCCTATTGGGAAGCACAGGGACTCTGCCCTCCCCAGTGGTCATGTAAATAAACCTGGAGTTCTAAACTCCTGCGTCCAACTTCCAGCTACAAAATGGAGAAGTGCAAAGCAGGAATTCCCCAGACGTGACTTGCATGGTGATTTTTCCTTCTCTGCCAAATCAATAGGCTTAATATAGGTATTGCTGGGGTGCTAGGCACTATGGTAATACAAATAATGATAACAATGTGGCAGACAGAAAAAGTTAGCAAAACAAAAGTGTTTGTTTAAAGGCTGTTTTTTTGAGAGAGGCCACAAATCCACTTATTTAAAGAGAGTAAATATTTGTTTTCTAAAGGGAATAATGTAGTGAAAATCCAAAATACGAGAGACTCTCAACTCAGCAAAGAACAGTGATCCACAGAGGGGTTTTCAATGAGCGGTTCCCAAACTTCGTTGCACCGCGACCCAATTCTGATGACAAAAATTACTTTGTGATCCCAGAAGGGGGGACCGAAGCCTGAGCCCTGCCACCACAGGCAATAGGCCAATGCCAACGCCCCAGGGCTTCAGCCCTGGGTGGGGGGGCCTGTAACCTGAGCCCCGCCACCCCAGGCAGTGGGGCTTGGGCTTTGGCCCTGGGCCCTAGCAAGTCTACCACCAGCCTTAGAGACCCCATTAAAACGGGGTCATGACCCACAGTTTGAGAACTGCTGGAACGTCAAGTTTGACAGTGCATTTCAGTTTCAAGTTTGTCTTCTGTTCTATATCCCTACCTAGGGCATCTATTGCCATAATATCTAGATGCTTGGGGGGGGGAACCGTCCCCTTTGGGAATTGAACCCCCAGACCAGGGTTCAATCCGAAGCACTTCTTGCAACTGCTCCTCATGCTCCAGGCTTCTTCCTACGACACTTGACACTACACCGCTCCTTTCAATGGCCTTGTGCACGAAGCCTTCAGTAAGAAATAATTAACAACTCAGTGAAGTGGGGTTAGTTTACTACTCCGGGGTACTATGCCCAGCAGCCTAACTTTCCCATGTTCGTGTACTCGGGGGCTGTGTGCACTACAACGCATTACGTGCTGCCTAGAACCCATCAGACCAGCTGATCCAACTTACAGCGACAGACCTTGTCAAAGGTAGCAGAGTTATGGGAGCGGGTTTGGAGTCCGACGCAAAATCAGTGGGACAAGAGTTGCGTTGTCCTTCAGTACCTTTTATGTGCAGTTGGAACCATTTTAACAACGGCAAATAATTCCCAACCTGACCCTGAGTGACACTTGGGTTCCAGAACAGATCCACACGAGATTTATTTGCTTGTTATAACAAATGCTTTGTGGCCATGGGGCCTGTTTTCGTTTCCTCTTTGGGCAATAAAAGCAATGTGTGGTGGTGATTTCCCACAGTAATAGATTATCACAGATGGAGAGAGGTTCTAGAGAGAGTCCAGAAGAGATCCAGTATGGAAACTGAAGTATCTTACCGTCCTCCAGAAAGGAATGGAAGTGCAGGCACAAGGTGGCAGCAGACAGGTTCTCCGCAACGCTGTTGAGTTTTCAATAAGTTTAACAATGTGCTAGAACTGAGCCCAGGCCTGGAGAGTAGGGACTGCTGCAACTGGGGGTGGGGTGAGTGGGGCTGGTGAGAATGCAATACCCCCTTTTTGTTATCCCGCTCTTCAAAGCCTGTTTCTCCCAGCACAAGCCCTGAATTTGTCTCCTGGAAGTGGAAACTGGAAAGATCTTGGGACAGGACTGAGGTCAAAGGGGCTCTTCCCCTGATGACAGTGAGCAGGATGTGAGGCCCTGCCTAGCAAACCCTGAGTACGTCTATACAGCAAGCAGAAACCCGCAGCAGCAAGTCTCAGAGCCTGGGTCTGTTGACTCAGGATCACGCTACAGCACTGAAAACAGCTGTGTAGACGCTCAGGCTCTGAAGCCCAGCCCCCTCATTAGGCTTCAGAGTCCTTGCCCCAAAGACTACACAGCTATTTTTAGCGCCGTAGCCTCAGCCCCCTGTCTGCCGTGGGTTTCCGCCTGCCGTGTAGACATGCCTTCAGACAGGAAAGCACCTCAGAAAAGCAGAGTGGGTGTCCCAAGGATTTTGAGTGAGTGCATTAAAACAATGAGTTCTCAAGGAAGGCAGCTGTGTGGCAGGCATATCTTTTTGGCCATTAGTCAGCATCTAAATGAAAGTGTCCCAGTCAGAGCTCTGTGCAGATAGGGAGGCTTGGATGAGAAGACAATAATTACATCTCCAAAGGCGCTAAGCTGCCTCCATTCTGATAGGTTTATGCAACATCATTTCTCACCTCATTGCTGTTTGCACAAGGAGCTGTTAGATCAGGCTAGTGCTGTGAACCCAATAAAGGATGGATATCTCCATTAAGCCAGGTATTTTACAGCCAGCTAGTTTTAGCCTCGCAGAGTGACACCGCTCATGAAGATAAATATGCTGGCGCGTACTGTAATTGTACAAGGCCACCGTGCTTTTTCCAGATAGATTTTCAATCAATAGAGCATTGCATTTGCAGGTACTTAACATTTAATTTAGCAAAGACAGAGACAGCAAGAACACTTCTTTCCCCAGCAAGTGCTGAGGGTCAGCACGTGAAACAAACATTTCATATTGTCTCACCAAGGCAAAAGGAAAAGTAACATGTGCCTAGCACTGACTGAACCTCTTTCTCCAACAGCCTCCTATGCCCGTGCACACAGCAGGTTCTATATCCTCTGGCCAGCAGAGGGAGATGAGGAAACAATCCAGGCTCTTGTGATGACATTCCCTCTGTCCACTGCTTGCTCCTTCATCATCTGTCCCATATGGTCTGCTCTCTGTTTTGGCAGCAAGAACAGGAGTATTCTCTGCCAGCCAGCAACCATGTAATAGAATAAGCTTTCCTCAGCCAGCTAGTAATAGAAAAGAAAAAATACCAGAAAAGCCCTTGCCTCTAGGCCGTACACAGGAGAACCACCTGCCCAGACCCCTCTCTTTAATAATGAGGATCAGGGGCATTTGTTGCAGGGGACAAGTGGTCTTTCAGGTACTACACAGGTACCAGGCCATATGGGTGTTACTAACTTTGACAAACCCTTTAAACCCTACCCAGAGATCAACATGCAGCCAATGGACATCCCAGAGCTCTGGTGTCATGTAATTCCAGCAAGTTGCCCCACTCAGTATATGAGCTGCATCATTCTGCACCAGCTTTGGTCTCCAAAGGATATGAAGTCATTGACCCATGCCTTGTCTTGATGCCAACTGGCAGAGGGCACAGGAGTGTATAAGGGTTACAGAGACGCTCTGGTTTGGCATCTACCTACTAGTCTGCCCAAGAATGTTATGTAAGGTTTCTAGTGAAAGCCTGTGTCACACTGGTCATCATAATCCTTGTGAGATGTATGTACAGGAAAATGTGTAGAGTTACATGTAGATATACTAAAAATTATTTTCTCTGGGTCTGAGTTAAGACAGGGCACCAAAAGGTGACAGGCAGGGGGGAAGAGATGCTTCTCACTCTGGCTGGACATCTGAAAATGAAGTACTGTGTGCTTCACAACAGACGCCCATTTACAGTCTGAGCAAAATGGTGATCAATAGATTGCGGAGATGGCAGGGAAAATAAAACCAGCAGCGGTTAGCTCGTTTAAGAGTAAGACAATGAAACTTATGTATCAGAGGGGTCGCCGTGTTAGTCTGGATCTGTAAAAAGCGACAGAGGGTCCTGTGGCACCTTCTAGACTAACAGATGTATTGGAGCATAAGCTGTCGTGGGTGAATACCCACTTCGTCAGACCCACAAAAGCTTATGCTCCAATATGTCTGTTAGTCTATAAGGTGCCACAGGACTCTGTCACTTTTTACAATGAAACTTGGAAACTATACCTAGGGTGCAGATGAACTCCCCCTCCCCCCGTTGTTCCTTCCATTTGTGAAGACAAGCCTCCAAGGGACTTGATTGTATGAGAAGGGATCTCAGCCAAACTGGTTGAAAACACAGGAAAAAAGACCTGAGGTAAGCTATCTTGTAGGGGGTGGGGAATGCCTTGTTAGTTAAGTTTAGGCTTTAGAAAACATATTATGATTTTACTTTATATGTAACTATTTGTTTCCAATATTCTTACTCTCTTTCACTTGAATCTCTGTTCCTTGATAATAAACGTATTCTTCTTTCCACTATATCTAAATATCTAGATCTCAATACTGTGTGTTGAGTAGAGTGGTGATCCTGAGTTGAATCTTGCAAGCTGGTGAATACTGTTCCTTTGGGAATAGCAGATCTGAGAATTCTGAGAGAGGTCAATGGAGCGGGCTGGGCACCCCAGAGGGCTGCCCAGAAAACTTGTGGGTTGGTGTGTGCCCATTGCTAGCCGGTACAGAGAGAACGAGTCCTGCAGAGGCCTGAAAGGCAGTGCTTGTGTTGCCAGAGGCTGGTGGGTTCAGGTAGCTGATCCATAGCACACACCGCTGTTTCATGCTAAGGGCTAGTGGTGGCAAAGTGCCTCAGAACCCTGGGAAAAGTCAATGGTCTGATAGTTCTTGTATCTTCCAGGAGAGACTGGTAGGAATTGCTTGGTGGCTGTTTGCCAGCAATGGAGGGGAGCAGGGGTGGGTTGGGGAGGCATTTGCACATCTGTTAAAGAGGAATATGAGAAATGGGCTCTGACCTGTTGGTATCAGTTACTCTCTAAGGGGGGGTATCTGTAATATCTCCAAGGCTGGGAATGGAAAGTTGGCCTGAGCCTGTATTTTAAGACCCCCATCTTCCCCTTGGGTACCCAGAGACTATAATATGTTATGCCTTTTCCTATGCCTAGGAGAATACCATGAAACAGTCAGATCTGATAAACCAAAACAGGAGCCTTGAGCAGATTGAGTTTACTTGGAACATTTTTGTGTGCAACTCCGACAACTTGGATTAAAGCCTATTCATTCTTTAATCCATGATTTCAAGATTCTAAGACAGCTGATCCCTGCTTTAGAATCTTTCGGTCTGAAGAAAGAATTAAGGGGGTGTTTTTTGCATGTACAAACTTGCATCAGTTCACAGAAATCCTCTTTTAGCTTAGTAGCTGTCCCTAACCTAGGGCGATTTTGGTGCTAAAAAGATTACTTTAAAAATAAAGCGTGAGCAAAATTGCTTGGGAGCAAAAGTACTTCAGAAAACATCTCTTCCATAGTCCAATAACTGCACCCACTGTGATGCTTAATTAAACAAGAAAAGCCTCTTTAGTATTGGTATCTGCAAAGGACTCCTCTGAGCTTGAGCAGAGATGTACAGTGAGTTTTCCAATGCAGCCACTAGGAGCCTGTCTTCCCTATAAATTATTACGTAGGCTGATCCCTAGAGTAAACCGCAACCTTTGTAACCAGGAACAAAAATTTGGGGAGTGAGTCCAGAGTAGTTTTTACAAACATGTCAGCTATCTTGAGTTAATTGGCAGTCAACTGACTGGAAGTTTAAAAACTCTAGAGTATGTGTGCCCCTGAGGTTTGCTTTCCTTCACAGCATGCAAGACTGATGTCGCGCCTACCCGTTATCTAACCTAAACATGCAAGTCAAATTAACGCTCTGAAAAGTAAATAAATGTAACTTTTTCATTTTCATTTCTCCCAGAGTGAGACTGACCTAGGAACCAGCCCTTACTGTTTGCTGTTTCCCGTGAGTACCATCCAGACCAGTGGATGAGGAAAAAGTAGATTTCTTAACCTGAAATTTCTAGTTCTCATAGTGGGAAGGGCATGCACTGGTCTGGACAAAGCCCCAGTATATGTCCAGATGTTCTTGGTAAAATTAAGTTTGTAGGTGGTTATACCTTTAATTCTGTTAATCCTATTATCTACACTGGAGGTGATGTTTTCTACCTGGTTTATGTCATTTCAGTTTTGGGAGTCCTGGGAATCAGAGTGTGGTGGTGCAGCATGAGTGTAAACTCAAAGGAGGGAAGTGAGGAAAAATCTAAGCTACTATCTCCATTGTGGCAGAATGGATCCAAGAGCAATGTTCACACCATTAAGAGAAATAAAAATGACAAGTAAGGATACAGCTAACCTCCTCCTGTAATGCTTCTGTTTTAACTCAGATTCAACATAAGGAGAGCATTGCACAGGGCTTTGGAGAAAATCCTGGTCTGTATGTGTTAGATGAGTGAAAAATTTATTCTGCAAATGTAGGCTGGCTCTTGAATAAAAGAGCAGTATGGAGGAAAGGGAAGATTCAAACCAAATTAGGAAGGGATGAGGAATCTGGGAGAAAAACAATCTGAGGTAGTTTAGCTTGTTACTTGCATGCAAAACCATGCTCTGAAGTGTTCCTAGCCTCTGTTTCCCAGAAACTAGGAATGGGGAACAGGGGATAGATCACTTGATCATTCCTTCTGAAGCACCTGGCATTGGCCAGTCCCAAAACAGGGTACTGGCCAAATGAACCTTTGATCTGACCCAGTAGGGCCATTCTTATGATGATCTAATGTACTTAGTTAATTAAGATTTTGAATTATTTAAAGAGGCTGGCTCAGGGGCTTCCATTCCCTCCTCTCCAGCAGCAGCTATAAACAAACTGCATGAGGACCATGTGTAATGGTGCATGCCCTGGAAGTCGTGCGTAATCCTTGTAATTTGCTATTGGGGGGTTGGACCGTTTGTGGAAGCCATGCCTGGAGAAAGCTGCCACTAACGTGTCAGGCAGCTTCCAGTTCACGTTTGTGGGAGGGTATGAAGGCAAGTAGGGGGATGCAGATTACAACCAATCTTCTCTTTTCCCCTAAACATACCTGAATCTAATACTCCCGCTGAGCCTCGTTCCTTCCAGAAGTAAGTGGGAGGTGATAGCTCTGGCTGCTTCTCAGCTGTCTGACCCAGTGGGGCAGGTCCAGGGTGGGGTGAGAGTGATGTCCCCAGTCAGACAGGTCAGGATCGAGGCTGCCCTGCTCCAGGGCATGTAGCTACGTGGGGTCCCTCTTGATGCTGTCCCGTGCTATGGGGCTGGGGACATCGAGGCGTTTAGCGTCACCCTCAGCCCGGTCACCGGGCGCTGCAGCGTTATACAGGCCCCCGAGAGAAGGGGGGGCGGGTACATCATGTTTGCTCTGCCCCCCCCACCCCCGTTAGACGCGGTGCGGGTCTGAGCTCGGGGCTCTGGTGTAATTGTGCCCCCCCCGTTGTGCACGGTGGGGGCCTGAGCTCGGGGCTCTGGTGTAATTGTGCCCCCCCCCCGTTGTGCACGGTGGGGGCCTGAGCTCGGGGCTCTGGTGTAATTGTGCCCCCCCCCCGTTGTGCACGGTGGGGGTCTGAGCTCGGGGCTCTGGTGTAATTGTGCACACCCCCTCCCGTGTGCACGGTGGGGGTCTGAGCTCGGGGCTCTGGTGTAATTGTGTCCCCCCCCCCCTGTGCACGGTGGGCACCCCCAGGCTGTGCCTTCTTCCTAAGAGGGGTCCGGGGGGGAGCGCCCCGGTCTGAGGGGGGGGCTGGGGGCAGTCATCCAGCCCTGGGGTGCCCGGTGCCGGGGGACGGTGCCCGAGGCCTGTCTCCTGCCCGGGCTCCCGGGTCTGGCCCGTCCGCTGCCCGCAGAACGGGGCGTCCCGGCCCCCCTTCAAACCCCCCTCCTTCGCCTCCGCCGGAAGCGGCGAAGCGCCGGGGACGGGCAGCCACCTCGGCCAATGGGGTGCGCTAGCGGGGCCGTAACCCCGCCCCCGGGGCGCCGCCGGCCAATGCGGGCGCGGGGGCGGTACTTCCTCTGCCGAGGAGGCGGGGCGGGCAGGTTTTTTGTGTGCGGGGTCCCGGCGGTGGCGGCGCTTCGGGCCTGGCCTCCGCTCTGCGGCAGCGCCGCCTCCGGCAGCCGGCCGGGGAGCCAGGGGGCGCTCGCCGGCTCCTCGCCCGGCTGGGCCCGGGGCGCTGCCGGGGGTGTCAGGGACCTTCACGGGGGGCAGGCGGTAGTTTCTAGGGGCCCCGGGGCGCTGCCGGGTGTTTCTAGGGGCCCCTGGGGTAAGGGGTGGGGGGCGCTGCCCGCTGTGTCTAGGGCTCCCGGGAGCTGGGACCTGTCGGCAGTTTCTAGGGGCCTCCGTAGGGGGGGCTGGGACGCTGCCGGGAGTTTCTAGGGGCCCCGGGAGCTGGGACCGTGCCGGGAGTTTCTAGAGGCCCCGGGGGACCGTGCTGGGAGTTTCTAGGGGCCCCGGGAGCTGGGACCGTGCTTGGAGTTTCTAGGGGCCCCGGGAGCTGGGACCGTGCTTGGAGTTTCTAGGGGCCCCCAGGGACGGGGGGCTGGGAGTTTCTAGGGGCCCCGGGAGCTGGGACCGTGCTGGGAGTTTCTAGGGGCCCCGGGAGCTGGGACCGTGCTGGGAGTTTCCAGGGGCCCCCAGGGACGGGGGGCTGGGACGCTGCCGGGAGTTTCTAGGGGCCCCACGGAGGGGGGGGGCGCTGGGTGTTAGAGGCGCTCTCATTGCCGGGATCACAGTCTCAGCCGTTGGGAGGCATCGGGTATCTCCCTCCCTGCCATCCCTTTCCTGGCTGGGCTGGGCGATGAATGGCTTCAGCACCGAGGAGGACAGCCGGGATGGGCCCCCCGCTGCCCCCTTTTACGGCCAGAGCTGCTGCCTGATTGATGACGGGGACCGCTGTGTCCGCCCGGCCGGCAATGCCTCCTTCAGCAAGAGGGTCCAGAAGAGCATCTCCCAGAAGAAGCTCAAGTTGGACATTGACAAAAGTGTGAGTTGCAGCCCGACTGTGAATCCTGTCGCAGCCTTGCCTTTCTATAACCCGAAGGCGTCTGCAGTGCGCTGCCAACTTCCTGGGCCCCTGCAGTGTGGTCTCTTCTGGGGTGGAGCCCAGCACCTGCTTTACTGGGCACAGGAGCTTACGCAACAGTTTGGTACCAGCCTGCAGTCATACCTGTCATTGCATGGCGGTTGGGACCAAACTGAAGAGAGACATCGTGCGTTGAACACTGCAAGTTGTGTTTATGGAAGCCACCGGATTGACGATGCTAGGGTTCTTTCCCTCTCTCAAAGGAATAGGAATTGTAGTGATCTGTGTATATGGTATACCTAATGTGACGCTTTATTTTGCAGGCTTGATTCCAAACGATTTTACAGATTTAAATAATATAACTACCCAATGTCGTAAAAGAAGTAGAGGACAGAGAAAAGGTCTGGAAGGAGAGAGAGAGAGAGATCAACTGGTGATTAAGTGAGAAGTAGAGCTAGTAAAGTAGTGAGATTTAAAAGGACTTGATGGTACATGGTAGGGGAGAAGCATCCTGCATTCCGGTGAGCATGTTGTGCGGAAGGATAGAGAAAAGACCACTTTCTCTTAGTTTTGGAGGCAGTAGTACCACTTCAGCACTGTTAGGTACTTGTGAATGCTGTCATTACTAAAGAGATAGCTTTAATTCCACAGATCCCAACTGGAGGGGAGGTATTTACACTAGTAAAGCTTCAAACTGTTCCCATGAAGCTATAATTTAAAAACTGTCACATCAGACTGAACAGTTGACACAATCAGTTTTTAAATGAAAAAAATTGAAAACTTTTTTTATTGGTTGCCATCCAGGAGGCTTATCTGCTGCCAGCCAATTAGTGATAATGTTAAGTGACATCTGTCAGTCAACCTATAAATGAGACCCTCACTGGGTGAAGGATACATCTGAGCTCAGCAGCCATCATCTTTATGGAGAAAATTTCTATTTAAAAGTTTCAGAGTGGTAGCCGTGTCAGTCTGTATTAGCAAAAAGAACAAGGTGTCCTTGTGGCACCTTAGAGACTAACACATTTATTTGGGCATAAGCTTTCGTGGGCTAAAACCCACTTCATCAGATGCATGGAGTGGAACATACAGTAAGCAGTGTGTGTGTATGTGTGTATATATATATATATATATACACATACACACACACTTTTCATATATATATGAAAAGATGGGAATTGCCTTACCAAGTGGGGGGTCAGTGCTAACGAGGCCAATTCAGTTAAGGTCCACCTATATTGCATTGGCCTCGTTAGCACTACAAAAGTAATCAACTGTTGAAAATAGGCCACTTCCACCTTAATTGGCCTCGTTAGCACTGTGTATTGTTTCGTTATAATTGATCATACTCTCATACAGGTGTTTTTTGTTTTTTTTATACAATAACTACTCTGATTGCTTTTTCCCCACTTTTTACTCTTAGGTAAGGCACCTGTACATTTGTGATTTCCACAAGAATTTCATTCAGAGTGTGCGAAACAAAAGGAAGAGGAAAACTAGTGATGATGGAGGAGACTCTCCTGAGCATGAGATGGATGTCCCAGAGGTAAGTGTCTTACACAAGCGGATGTTGGTTGCTATTGCCAATGTCTGCTGTGTTCAAATTTCATGAACCTTATTGTCTTGGGGGGAAAGGCGAACGTCCTTTCAAATCTATGAAATAGGGACATTTGAGCACTTTCATACAGCTGTGAAGACTGTCTTTCTTTCACCAAAATTGAAACTTTGTCTAAAGTTTTATGGAAGTAACAGTATCTTCAGGAATAATTTTTATATTGAGCGAGATTATTCTGATTTTGTTTCGTGAGCATATTCCATTTTCTTTCATCATCCTGGGATGACCCAGTTCCTGGCTTTCTTAGATTTCTTCTAAATACGTGTCCACGTAGAACTTTCTATAAAAGGGGAATTGCAAAGATTTGTGGAAAAGAAGTCCAAGCCTACAATTTTATATGCAGGGAGTAGAACTGAGAAAATAATTGATTTTTTTCAATTCAGTGGCCAACCCAGCGAAATAAATAAATAAAAACTAATTTTGTTTTGAACAGAAATGTTTGTTGTTTTTTTCTTGCCAAAACAAAAATTAAAAGAATTGGTTTGGGGTCAAACAGAATGTTTCATTAGACCCTAAACTAATTTGCTTTTATGTTTAGTGCTTTTTAAAAAAACAAATCTATCCAAATTTCAAAACAAAACTTTTACTTTTTTTAAAAAAATTCACTGAATTTGACCAAAAACCGTGAATAGTTTCATTTGCCCTGAGACTACATTTTTCAGCAAATTTATTATTCAGTTGAAAAATTTCATCCAGTTCTAACAGAGAATGCCTAAACAACAAGTAAGGGGGTAGTCAGCATATACACTATTCAAAAAAAAATTAATGCACATCAAGTCCTACTGCATGATTCCTGATTGGTGCCACAACCCAGCATACATCATTCTGGGATGTCACAGCTTTCAGAATCTCCACTATGGTAATGGAGTCAGCCCATGTGGGGTTAACTAAGCAACATTCAAAGATGTTATGCAGTTTTGAAATATGTACAATATTTTTTAAATCCCAGTGTAGCATTATTTAATAATACTTCTCAAACCATGAAACAAATAAATTATAAAATCTTTAAGACAAGAGCCACATTATCTTATTTAATCTAATTTCTCTATTCCTCAGTTTCCCCGTCTGTAAAATTGGGTTATGAAACTGACCTCCTTTGTAAAGTGCTTTGAGATCTACTGGTGATATTATTATGTGTACTTTGGGCATTGAGCACACTTTTAAGTGTGGTACAATAATAAATTGAAATAATTACTTAACAGAGCCCTTCTGGGCTGGCTCATTTGCTTTAGTGGTATTTCTCATACCTGACATGCTAGAAAGTTGCTTAGTTAATCCAGCTGGCAGGACGTCATAGTTCCTAAAAACATTAGTAACAAAATTAAATTTCTGTGCCATATGCTGCAGATAACAAAAGTTAAGTGACATTCAATGCATAATTTAAAACATAAGAGGGAGTTTTGCAATTTACATTTAAAGTTCTCTTCATCTGGTCGGTTATTGAAGCACACGCTTTCTGACTGCCCTTTGTGCAGTTTTTTCTCACACTCGCTCTGTAGAAATTGTGCATTTAGATTTTGAAATATCCCTGGTTGAGTTCATTGCTTCACAGTGCCCTGAAACCCAACAGTTTGTGACACGAGCCATTTGCTCAGTGGGTAATAAGATGGTATTCCGCCACAAGTTTCTAAACTCTGTGGGAACCACCGGGGGAACAGCAATGAATGCGATTTCTGTGTGTAACAAAGAACTCTATAATTCTTAGTGTGATTCTTCTCTGAAAAACAACTCTGTAAAAATGGCATTGGGGGACTCTTTGTATGTAAATGTCTTGCTTATCAGATTCACTCCGTTTACAAGTGAAAGGATTGCTGAGGATGCAGAGGTGTAATTGAGAGCAAAATTTGGCCTTACAGCTGGAAATTGGCTAACAGTTCTGTGGTGGTATATGAGCGAGAACAGAATTTCTCTCCCCTGAGACAGTTTTAGCTCTGCAGCATTAACAAGAATAAAAAATAGACTTCTATTTGTCCCTAAAGCAAGCAGATGTGGCTCTGAATACAGACCGAGCAGTCCTGTTGAGTTAGTAAGTGCCAGTCTGAGAGACTCTCCTCAGATACACCTGCACCCCAGTCACCCTGCATCTGTTTTCCAGGTTGACCTGTTCCAGCTGCAAGTGAACACGCTGCGACGGTACAAAAGACATTACAAGTTACAGACCAGGCCTGGCCTCAATAAGGCTCAGCTAGCAGAAGTAAGCGAGGGTGTGGGGAGTTGCTTTTTATAACAGGAAAAAAAATGTATTTTTTGCTCCCCCAACCTGACATACATTTTCTGGACACTAGTGGGTGCACTGACTCCATCACTAGTACAGACCAGATGCTCTGCTGCTGGTTTCCAGTGAATTTCCCCAGCAGAAGGCTATAAGCGTATTCGCCTTCCCATGAGAAGGATCCTGAGGAACATTTTGCAGTAGTTGTGTGTACTCCTTTCTTCCCATCCTGCTGTTTCATTAGAAAGTGAATGATTAATGATGGCAGAGTGAATAGAATCAGAAAATGGACTCCTGTTGTCCTGTGTATTTACCCATTTTCAAGTTATTGGTGACCGCTGTAAAACCAAACTCCTGACACATGTTCTAACAGAGACAAAGAGGGCAAGGTAAACTTTTATTAGACCAACTTGTGTTGGTGAGAGAGAGAAAAGCTTTTGAGCCTCATGGAGTTCTTCTTCAGGTCACCCAAAGAAGAACTCTGTATGGCTTGGAAGCTTCTCTCTGGCCAATGGAAGTTGCTCTAATAAAAGATATTACCTCACTCTCCTTGTCGCTCTAATATTCTGGGACCAACATACATTTACAACTGCACTGCTTACAACATGATCTAACACTCATTTTAAATGTCATATTGTTTTAGTTTTTCTCCATTCTCTGCCTAGTGCAATTGGGCTGCATTTCTTCATATTTAAGGCAGAGCCACTAACCCAGTCTTTCCCTTCTCTCTTTCCTCCCATGATCCTGACATACCTTGCTTACCTAATAAATCATGCCTCACCAATCTATTAGAATTCTTCGAGGGAATCAACAAATGAGTGGACAAGGATGATCCAGTGGATATAGAATCATAGAATATCAAGGTTGGAAGGGACCTCAGGAGGTCACCTAGTCCAACCCCGTGCTCAAAGCAGAACCATCCCCAACTATTTTTTTTGCACCAGAGCCCTAACTGGCCCCCTCAAGGATTGAACTCACAACCCTTGGTTTAGCAGGCCAATGCTCAAACCACTGAGCTATCCCTTCCCCCAGACTAGTGTACTTGAATCATCAGAAAGCCTTTGACAAAGGCTCTTAAGCAAAGTAAGCAGTCATGGGATAAGAGGGAAAGGCCTCACATGGATCAGTAACTGATTAAAAGACAGGAAACAAAGGGTAGGAATAAATGGTCACTTTTCAGAATGTGGAAGGGTAAACAGCAATATCTCCCAGGGATCTCTACTGGGAGGAGTGTGGTTCAATGTATTAATAAATTATCTGGAAAAGGGGGTAAACGGGTAAAGAGATGACAAAATTTGAAGGCAATACAAAATTACTCAAGATAGTTAAGACTAAACCAGACTGTGAAGAGTTACAAAGAGATCTCACAAAACTGATTGACTGGGCAACAAAACGGCAGATGAAATTCAGTGCTGATAGTGCACATTGGAAAACATAATCCCAACTGTACATACATACCACTCCGGAAAGAGATCTTGGAGTCATTGCAGCTAGTTCTCTGAAAACATCTGCTCGGGGTGCAGCGGCAGTCAAAAAAGCAAACGATGTTGGGAACCACTAGAAAAGGGATAGATAAGACAGAAAATATCATAACACCACTATATAATTCCATGGTACTCCCACACTTTGAATGCTGCATGTAGTTCTGGTTGCCCCATCTCAGAAAAGATAAATTAGAATTGGAAGAAGTACAGAGAAGGGCAACAAAAATTATTAAGGTTGGATATGAGGAGAGATTAATAAGACTGGGACTTTTGAGCTTGGAAAAGAGATGGCTATGAGGGGATATGATAGAGGACTAAAAGCATGAATGACATGGACAAAATGAATAAGAAAGTGTTATTTAGTCCTTCACATACCACAAGAACCAAGGGTCACCCAACGAAATTAATAGGCAGCAGGCTTAAAACAAACAAAAGGAAGCACACAGCGCACAGTCAACCTGTGGAACTTATTGCCCGGGGATGTCATGAAGGCCAAAAGTAAAACTGGGCTAAAAAGGAATTAGGTACATTCATGGAGGGTAGGTCCATCAATGGCTATTAGCCAAGATGGTCGGAGATACAACCCCATGCTCTGGGTATCTCGAGCCTCTGACTTCCAGAAGCTGGGAGTAGGTGACTGGATGGATCGCTCAGTGGTTGCCTGTTCTGTTCATGTCCTCTGAAGCACCTGGCATTGGCTGCTGCCAGAAGACCCAATACCAGGTTAGATGGACCATTGGTCTGACCTAGTGTGGCCGTTCTTATGCTCTTAATAAGCCATTAAAGACCTGTCTCCTCCTTCAGTCCTCCACTTGAGACAAGAGTTTGGGTAGCTCTTTTATACAAGCAGTGCTGCAGATAGATGTAGTGTCCTTAACAGATATTCTAATGTTCAAGGCAGTTCTGCTTCAGGCCAATGTTACCGAATCCCCACTCCTGCCCTGAACTTGTTCCTAGGGAAGCTCTGCTCTCATCAGGTTAACCTTACCTCTGCAGAAATTGCACTGTGTGTTTCTTGCAGGCCCTGGACTTTTACCACCATACAGCACGCAAAGTTCTGGCAGCTTTGTAAAATGTTTTGTTGCTCATTTTCAAAGTAGAGTACAGAATTAATGTTGATAATGTTGTACAGTGTATGGCATGGAGTAACAAGGTGAAGGGTGGGAGGTAGATCCTCATTGGTATATCATGTATTTGTAGTGTTCTACCTAACTAGTAAGCAGTCTTTCAACTCCCTCTTGTTGGCAAGCGCTATGTACTGAAGCACATTTACAGTAGTATCCCCAGCAAAACTATTATGCAAGCAGAGTTAAACCTTAAAGGGAGCCTAACTTAAAATTGTCACACACTTCCCAGATTTCCTGTGAAGTTTGAGCAGCTTTGACCCTACGCTGGATCCTCGTCCAGCTCCCATGCTTGAATCACTTCTGCCTGAGGCTCTTAGACATCTGCTTCTAACCCACCGTAAGGAAAACTCAAACTTCCATAAGTCTTCTTGGAGTGATTCATATTGTTCAACCTGCATCAAAAACCAATTCTGGAGTTGTGTTGGGTACTGAAAGAGATGTTTCCGCCATAGGGGAAAGCACATCTCCTAATCCTGCTCCAACAAGACCCTTTTTTCATTAGATTTATCCTTTGGATGAGAAAAGCAACCTAACTGTCCAGGGTTTCTACCAAAGTTTGAGGTAGCAGCCCTAGCTTTTTTTCTGTTGTGTATCCCCTTTCAGTTCCTTTGATGAAAGCTTCCCTACCATGTTTTAATGTGGACAAAGGTCCATTGAAGCTGCATTGTTTACATTGCCAAGTCTCTACCTCTTTTGGATCGCTTGGCGATAGCTTTCCTTCACCCTTCTTTAAAATATTGAGTGGTGAGGAAACTCTCTCCAAGCAAACTTGGCACGGAATGGGTTGTGGGGGTGGTTTCTACTACTAACTAATAAACTAGCCTGTTGTAATGCTTTCCTAGGAAAGGAGGACTTCCTGGCTTCCAAATTCCACCTGTGAATTGGCTGCTGAAATTGTTGATTTAGCAAGACCGCTCTCTGCTCATATGCACATTCTAGCTATAGTGAAGGGGTAAATGAGGACTGACTGTTCAAATCAGTGCATGTTTGCATAAAAGTGTGTTTTACTTGACAGCCTTAAATCAATGTCAGGATGAACAAAGACCAAACTGTAGCTCTGCTTACTTCTGCATTTAATTCAAGAATTTGCCTTTTTTTTTTTTTTAAATGTTTAGACTATTAGCCGCCACTTCAGAAATATCCCTGTGAACGAGAAGGAGACACTTGCTTACTTCATCTACATGGTAAAGAGCAACAAGAGCAGGCTTGACCAGAAATCGGAAACCAGCAAGCAACTAGAATGAAGATGAGTTGGACTTTGGATGAGAATAAGCATGATATTGAAGGAACAGGTGGTGTCATGCATTTTAAGCTTATAAAGACTGTTAAACTATATTGTAAATTTTTTTAAATGCGGTGTGTGTGAATGCCTAAAAACTCTTGGTCAAGACTATCTGAAAACGTGTGTCCAACAGGCCTAAGGAGACTTACTTCCCAGTCAAAGCCAACATTGGAATGAAGGAATAAAGATCGTAGGAAGATTTAAAGATATCAGTAGGACTCCGTGGCTTTGGAGTTCATTGATGCAGTGTGTTAAAATAATTCTGGAAGCCTGCTTCTGAATGTGATTTAGGTGACGAGTAAAAAGAATTCAGTGGCCTCATTCTACGTCACAAAACCACCATGCAGCACACTTGGACTCAGGACTGGAACACCGGTGGAGTTATAATTCAGAATCAAGGTGCATGGGTCAGAAGTCTGTCTGAAGCTTGCTCACAACCTGAACACCTTTTCTGAGTCAGTGCTACAAGTCCCAAACTTCTGTGAATGAATGCTACAATTCGCCAGATCCACTCAGTGAATGATATTTGATTGGTTTGAAAATAGATTTCTCACGTCATATTATATGGAAACCAAACTGATATTGCCAACCTTTTCATCTGCTTCACCTTATTTAAAAACTCATTATTTAATTGAATTGTTGTAAGCATTTGAGAACATCTGCATTTTCTGGACTTACGGCATTTAAGGAAATATGTGGCATTTAGGCAAATATTGTGAATTAATTCACTGGTTTGATCATGTTGTTAAAAATGCCCCAATTAATTTACTTAAGTCTTTGTTGTGTCTCTTGAATTCTAGGCTCAGGGGGATAGGTGAAGCAATGGCTTATGGCACGAGCCTTTATCCTGGGTCAGATCAGGTATACGTCACACAAGTAACTTTATTCTCAATCTGGTCTTCAGCAGGTCCGCATCACAAAACTGGCACACAGATTGGTCTGACTTCCAGTCTCAGTTTCAGATAAACCATTCTAGGAGCAATAGATATGTCACCAGTTTACTAACAGGAGTGTATGCGATATTTGAACAGCATCGGCCTGAACTGTTTTTGGCATGGACAGAGAGTTAAAACACTCACCTTTCATAAGCATTAAAATTACGTTTCCTAGGAATAATGCTGATCATGGAATGGCACACAGTTGTCCTTTGTAACTGCATATTTTAAAAGTAAAGTTAAAATCACACATTTTTGTCATTTCAAGCCAAGGTATTCCTACAAATCTTCACAGCCTAAACAAAATTGGCAAAGGGAGCCTAAAGACGGTTGTGACCTGTCATTTTCCAATGACCTCAAATTCAATTCAAGGTCATCTTTGTGGTTTAAAACACCACGCCGCGCCCCTGCTGTCTTAACTTTAGTCTTTTTATTCTGTTCTGAGTTGCCAAGCCCCACTTGATGAGCATATATGCAAACAAGCAGCAAAGTGAACAGTGGAGAACTTAGGTTAGAATGTTTCCGTTGTGGGTTTGAACATGCAGAAACCGGCTGTAGCTTTGAATAGCTAAACACGAGACACAGCTCAATATTGTATGTATTGCTTATTGTGCAGGACAGACAGTTCATACAATAACTTCTGGAAATCTTAAGCTTTCCCAAAGTGTCTGTTAAGATAATGAAGGTCACCACTCTAAGCAAACTGAGTTTATTTGCAGAGCTTTCAAGTGTTTGCTTATGTTCCAAATAGATATTCAAGAAACTTTAGCCTTTTTAATAAGTCCAGTGTCATGCAGAAAATAATTCTAGTGCTAGGGATATTCCATTTTAATCTGATGCATCTCTGAACGATGTGGATTGTGTCAAGTGTCCTCACAGACTCCAATTCAGTATGAATTTGAAGAACCTTTTGCTATTTAGATCAGAGGATATGTCTACCCTTCAGTTAAAAACCTGGCCCGTGCCAGGTGACTCACGCTCGTGGGGCTAGGGCTAGGGAGCTGTTTAATTGCCATGTAGCCATTCGAGCTTGGGCTGGAGCTGGGGCCCTAGTGAGGCCCGAGCCCAAACCTCTGCAATTAAACAGTCCCTAGGGAGTCAGCTGGCATGGGCAATTGGACACCTACAGGTGTCTAATTGCAATAGAGACATACCCTAAGGGGCTTTGACACAAGCCGTGAAGGAGTGTATGGAATGGTAAGCAAATGTCTTGCATCAATATTTCCTGAGTGTTTAAGAGTCTCCAGTATTCTGGTCCCTTCCTTATTGGAAGGCTGAAATAAAAACCCCGTATCAGTCAGTTGATCTGATTTATATAATTCAGGACAGATGCTTAGAAGGTATTTTTCTCTGACTGCCTGATTAACTGCAGCGTTTGTATGCATGCAGCCGGAGGAGAGTGATTAAGGAAAAATCTGTCTTCAAGTTATGAGTAGGTTATGCTTCATCCTGACTTCCAGACCAAAATTGTAAAAAAGGAATTTATGTGGTGTGGTGGGTTTTTTTGTTTTGTTTTGTTTTAAGAGCAAATAATTGGTTGCAGTGTTTTAGCTGCTCTGCAGCAAATAGATTCTTTACAAAGGAAATATGGTGGCAGGTTCCATCTGTTCAGGTGTATTCATTGGAATGTTTTTGTGCAGAGGTGGGATTCAGGACATTTTTCTGAGCTAATCGATTGATATAAAATTTGATTGTTGTTGGTTTCACTTAAGCAATTATACTTTAAAAAAAAAAATCTCATTCTAAGGTGGTGTGATGGAAAGATGTTTACCAGCCATTAGCAGGAGTTTATAAGGTGGAGAGGTTGGAGGAGGGATACCAAAGAAGCAGAAGAATCTTTGCTTTTCAGATCCCGTGGATTCCATTGCCTTATAAACACTTGGAGATGCCTTATTCTCTTGTTCTCAACTCAGCTAGAGTAACAAGCCTTGATCATGAGAGCAAGTGTCTTGGTGGAGGGACTGGTCACTCACGTGACTCCCCATGCTAGAAACTGACATCCCACGTCAATACCGCAGCAATATCTATGTTCAGAGTGCCTGTGGCTCTCAGAGCGTTTAGACTTTAATAACCAGAAACGCAACAATGCAATTGTTCTGTGTAATGCCACTGTGTGTATTTGATTATGCTGCATGCTAATTAATGATCCTGTCCCACGTTTTTTAAATCCTCAACAGCAAATATTTTTTGAGCCTCAGAGATGTGAAAGCTGAGGTAGCAGAATTTTTCTGCACTTCGGGGTTTGTTTAAGATTCAGGAGAGCAGAAATGCTTTGATTGACGTGATTCATTCACACAAGGTGTACGTTTTTACCTTGATACTTTTAGAATTTGCATTTCACAGATGGGACTTAAGTGCTATCTAACTGAACCATGGTGGGCACGTTTTAGTAGTAGTAGTATTATATCATTTGTTCCAAGTCTGTTGGTGGAATTCATCCAGTGCAGAAGGCCCTATAGGAAATCCTCCTGTCCACATAAGAACCTAATCCAATTAAAGACTCCTGTCAACTTCATTAGGGTTTGGATCAGACCCTAAGCCCTTAGGATGGAACTCAGAGTCCCTCCTGCAGGCTTCTTCAGTGGGTTAATTTCATCCTGTGTAGTGGTCCTATGCTGGTCACTAGTATTTGTAGGGGAAGAAAAAAATCACTGACTTTTTCATGCCTTCGGCTCAGTGAAGGAAAAAGCAAGAGAATTTGAAGTGTACTGTGATAGGATTAAATTGGGGGCAGTGGCATTGTGATGACTGGAAAGTGCAGCTGATAAAGCGGGCAAGAACTTAGGGCACTTTGTCCTTAGATGTTCTTTGTTCATCTTTCAAGGCCTAGTTTCATCTCTGTATCTTGAATGCTGCATATCTTGAGCAAACTGTTGCAGTAATATTTAATGTTTCTTTTGCTAGAATCTTTGGATATTAAAGCCTGATTACAAATTTAGGTCAACCTAGCTATCTCGCTCAGGACTGTGAAAAATGTAATGCCCTGTGCAATGTAGCTAAGTCGCCCCAACTCCGCTGTAGACACAGCTAGATCACCAGAAGAATTCTTTCCATCAGTCTAGCTACCGTCTCTCCGAGAGGTGAATTACCTACATCAGTGGTAAAAGCCCTTCCTGTCAACGTCGGAGGCATCTACTCTAGAGTGCTACAGACAGCACAGCTGCAGCACCATAGCTGCCATTCTAACTGCTGTGGTGTATACATATCCTAAGATTCAGAAAAGTGGAGGATAAAGGTTGTCCTGACTTTACCTAATTCTCTGGTACCTGCAAGCGTGCTTCTAAGGAAAGTTGGAGGCTCTTTCGATGTGTAGCTCAACCAAAAAACTCCACTAAAAAACCTGTCTGGCATTTGAAAGTCAGACATGTCAGTAGGATGGCTTCTTATCCAAACAAGCTATGAAATCTAAAGCCAAAGTAACCCACAGCAAACATAGTTCAGACTAGGTAGCATAGCAAAGAGAATTCCAAATAAGACACGGTCCAAATGAAAACCCAGCTAAATGGGCTTTTTAAAAATGTGTGTGTGAAAGAAGAGTCACCTACACAGTGTTACATTTTGCAATGAGTGTTTTATGCCAAACACACATGTAGTGGGGAGGAGAAAGGGTGGGCCATGCACTTTACTTCTGTCGGTAGGTTCTAATGTAAATACCAGTGGGAAATGATGGTAAGTAAATGGAGGTGGTCAGGGAGGGGGACTTAATCAAACAAAATCTTTTCTATCTTTGTTTCAAACCATTCTTACTCCTGCAGTGCCCTAGCATCATCTTCTCTTTCAAGTTTAAACTGTTGAGATGAGGGAACATTAAACTTTTAGGTGGGAGCCATTTTACTGCCCAGTGGATTCCCTAAAGGGCCCATCATGGAGAGACAATAGAATATTGTTTGTTTCTTCATGTCAGCTAGAGCTTATCAAGCATAAGAGAGGTGGTAGAGTTCAGTTTGCAGTTTCTGCTTTCTAGTTTTAAACAGGACTCTTAACGGCACCAGATAGTCCATTCACTTCTGCAACAAACCCCTGCTCTCACTTCCATGTTACCCATTACCCACAGCTCTGTTTGAAAGTAACTAAATAGTGTTCATGGAATGGGAGGGCTCTTGCCTTAAATTCTGAATTTCACTTAGAATCAGGTCTGATGTATAAAATAGATTGCAATAGGTTCTTAGGGTCTCTGACTTAATAGATTTCCAGTGTTGTTTTTAAAAGAGCGAGGTTTGTGTTCTGCCTTTCATTTGTTGTCTTGTCCCATTCCACAGCCAGAACACCAAGAGGACACATATCGGATAACTTTAAAAAAAAAAAATCCTTTTACTCTGTACCAGGCTTACTGGGAGAAAAAACAATCATTCCCCCTTTCTTTACAGCCTCCCACATGTTGTGCTGATCTTATTCCAAATGTTTTGGATAGCTTGTATTTTTACTGATGTCAGATAGCGGTGTACTGTCAGCGTAACTCTAGTAACTTATAGTGAAACTGTATAATTTTCTCTGAGATGTAGAAAATGTTCTCTCCCACCGTGTATGAGACTTTAATTCTGTACTGTCAAAGATATAAATGCCTGAGTTTCACTTTTAATAAATGATCTATCTAGCAACAAGCCCCACATTCCCTCTGTTTGCCTCTCTGAATGGGATTCACTTCCAGTGACTGGCTTAGGATATTTGGTTCCTGGGATGATCTAGATGTCATGCTTCTCACTGCCACACAGGACACCTGGGTTCACTTTGATTCCCAGTGCTGACTTTTTGTTCCCAGGACTCAGAGTATTGCGGAGATGGGAGGGGACGTAGAGGGGCGAGGAAAAATGCCGTTCCCCTGTGTCGAATAAAGGAGTCCCACCAACTCCTTAGCTGGATGAATAGTTCCTATGACGTAAGGCCTCTTGTAGCATAGCGGGTATAAGCCAAGAAATGTTCCAATGGTATGTAAAACTTTTGTTAAATAAGATGTGTTCACTTGCCCAGCCTCGTAAGCCTTCTATTTAGAGGATAATGTACCTTCCATCATGGGGGATTTTCCCTGCTATGGGCAGCCAGCCAGTAAAATCCACTGTTTTCCATTTGATTCATTCTTATTTTGTGACTGACTCCTCTTATGCACCTGTTGTAGCGCCGTGCTTGTCTTCGTTTTGAAGAATACTCTAAACGGTCCTTTTACGCACCATCCACTTGGGTCCGTTTTTAAACGGAGTGTTTACCAGATGAAAGGTGAGTGTCAGTCTTCACAGTGTGCAGGTCCAGAGAAATGGTGGGGCGCAGCACCCCAAGATCCTAAGGGAGAATGAGCTGGATCTGGAGAGCTGTTCGTTTTCCCCTTCCTCTTCCCTGAAGCGTTCTGTACCTCTGTTCAGAGCTTTCCCATTCATCCCATCAAACCTTCTTCCCATTTCACTCTGACTTCCTCCAGTCCTAGGGTTTTTCACAGCTAGGGAACACTGGCCAGAGTTGTGGCGTCAACGAAGAGTTAATAATGCTTAGCCACCACGTAGCCTGTGGGAGATACGAAGTGCTTTATAAATATTATTTAACAAAGCCTCCTGACACGCCTGTGAAGTAGTGATTATTCTTGTTTTTTTGTTAGGAAAGAGGCTGTGACGTCTCAAAAACTCCGGTTATTCTGTGGTTTTGTGTGGCGCAGAGATGGTTTGCACTGTCATAATTACACTGGTATAGCCCCCAGTGTAGATGCACCACAACAGTGTGATGTACCCTGGTAAATTACACTTGCAATGTGTCTGTATCAGTTTTGCAAGCCCAGAGTTCAGTGACAGAATCAGGCATGGAACTGAGTGTTGTGATTTCTGTCTAAATGTTCAGAGCATGGTATAACATTACCCATCATCTTCCTCTTCGCCAGGGCTTGTGGGCACGATACATTGCATCGCCATGGTGGATATGATTTCTTAATTTTTTAATTAGAAATTAAGCTGTGGTATCTACATTCCAAAATCGGCAAAAATGGGGTCTTCAGCCACTGCAGTTGCAGAAGCTCCGCTCCCAGGGTTGTGAGTTCAATCCTTGAGGGGGCCATTTAGGGATCTGGGGCAAAAATCTGTCTGGGGATTGGTCCTGCTTTGAGCAGGGGGGTTGGACTAGATGACCTCCTGAGGTCCCTTCCAACCCTGATATTCTATGAATGGCACAAATGCTAACGCCTGGTATAATGTAGTCATTAGGGGACAGGCACTGTATAAACAGCCTATCAACTGAGGCCCTGGTCTGTGACCAGGGCTCACAGACATGACAGTCATACAAATAATAATAGACATGCAGATTAATGTGTCTTCTTCATCCTGACTCCCTGAAAGAAAACATGGAAAAGAGCGAGCGCAGAACCTAGAGAGGGTCACCGCGTTCTCGTCACCTGCTAGCCTGGAATCTTGAGTGAGCATCAGATTAGATAGAAACTTAGAACCACTGGTCCATTTTCTCCTCCCTGTCACCATAGGGCGGCAGTGTTACCTAAAGAACACAGATGACTAGCTTTAAGCAGGCAATGCTCAGTCAACTGCAGCTCTGCTGCTGATGAGGTCATTTGCTGATTGGAGAGAGAATACTCTCCACAGCTGTTCTAGGGACCAGAGCCATATTCCTGTCACAAAGATGGCTCCGCTCTCGGAGCTGGTTGTACTTGTCAGATACAGGAAGTGGGATTATGCTGTATTAGGGGATGTGGATATCTCAAAGAGGGGGTTGTTTTTTATACTGCCGGGTTGAGACTGAAATGGAACATGTACAGTACTCTGCACCGTGCTGGAGGCTTTCCCCCACCCTTTCCACAAAGTTTGATATAAGCCAGGCTTTGATTCTCTCTGCCTCTCCATTATAAAGGGCAGATCAGCGGAGTGGGGAAAAATGTAAATGGGGATTTAATGGTTTTGAGTTTTATAGACTCCGTCCATTATCAAACAGGCTGGGTATTTAGTAACCGCCTCAGCTGTGGCTTTATTTTATTTTATTTTATTTTTCTATCCAACGCATGTAATAAGTGATGACTAACCAGCCTGGCCAGCACTTAATCTCACTTGTCCAAGAGCTGAAGCGGATATCATATCTCTATTATCCCAGCAGGTAGGATTGGCTTCTTCCCTAAGTAACAAAAACCCCCTAGAATAACTTAGTTTGAAAACTGTTTTTCAGGGCATGCCCCCTGCATACGTCTCTGGAGGCTTTGTGATCAATGCAGCAGCATAAATAGAGAGGGTCGAGGTGGAAACGGAACTTCCAGCATAGGCAAGAGGGGTAGATTGACCACCCTGTGAAGAAGGGACCTGTATAAAGAGGAGATATAAGGCGAATGCAGGATGTGCCCTCCAAGGACGCTGGAATGTGAAACTTCACTGGCTGTGAGCTCGAGGGCTGCAGCAATGCAAGCTGATTCTACAAAAGGCCACTAAATCCTCTGGCAGCCGCCATGGGACTGTCCGAGATGGATTAGCTCTTTCTGGTGCCCTGGGCTGAGGCTACAACCATTGCCCCTCAATGTGCGATGTCTGGCTTGATCCGAGATCATCCTGTAAGCCATGAGGGGCTCAGGTACCATTGCAACTGGGGCAGCACTGAGGACCTGAACGGGGTAGCATGGAGTAACAAACCCCCAAGAGGGTTCAAATGGGCAGTGCTTATGACAGTCATCTGGGTATCCTCTTTGTCTTGACCCCTTGGCCCAGCCAACCCCTAACTAATGGGGTCGGGGGCAGGAAAGAGGTGTCCAAAGCTCTTGCAGCCATCTTGCTTGTAAATTCATTTTTGAGTCTGAGTTTTGCCAACTGATTTGCCTGTCCAGAGGGAAGGAAGCCAGCAGCCCATCACCCTGGCAGTGAGCCCTGAGCAACCCCAGCCTCTGCTTGGTGCTGCTTTCCCAAGTACACGTTACTGCTGTCAGGAACTGCAAAGGCCCAGCCCTCCTTGCACCCAGAGGGCACTGGGGAGGGGGAAGGCTGGAGAATGCTGGGGAGCCAGCACCAAGCCTTCATGCACCCCAGCCCCCCTCTGCATGTGAGCTGGGGGAGAAACTGGCCCCACAAGAAGTAACTTCCCAGCTCTGCTTTACCAGTACGGGAGCAGGGCCACTAACGCTGCAGTGTGCGCTAGCCCAAGTGGAAACTCCAGTAGGTGCCGTTAAAATCTTTCCTGGTCGCTGTTGGTTTGTGCTGGAGGGCCCGTAGCCCCAGGATCGTTCAGCTGGGTACGCTCATTCGGCTAAAAAACCTACTTGCCTAATGAAATTTCAAACTGGCGTTTCTATTAGTGCTACTAGGGTTAAACTCCCTAAGATGCAGAGGGCACTGGACCAGCATTTCGGAGACCTGCATTCTAGTCCTGCCTCTGCCACCGACCAGCTGGGTGACTCTGGGCATGTCACTTCTCCTCTCTGTGCCTGTTTTCCCATCTGTAACATGGACACTGTCACGTGCTTTGAGATCTATGGAGGAAAAGGGCAAGATGCTAAACTCCCTTGCCAGTCACAGCAAATCGTTAAGGCCGCATTGTGATGGGACAACTGGATCCATTCCTTGTTAGCTACCCTTCTGTAAATCCCTTCTGGAAACTTCTGCTCGTCTTTCCACCTTTTTCCATGCTACCTGGGAGTTCTTCCCACCCCTTGCTGTGCCATCAGCTCCCTCCCACACACACACTTCGTTCCAATCCTTCCCTAACACACCTTTTTGCTGTTAGAGGTGGCTGGCAAAGGACTTTTTAAAGAGCCCTTTTCGACATCTTTATGCTGCATACAAAGAAAGCCTAAAAGGGTGGGGGGTGGGAAAAGGCCTGGTTTTTAGCCTTAGAAAGCTCCAGTCTGGTTCTTCATGGTTTTGCTGGTGTCGCAGTGGGGGACTAGTACACCTGGCACTTGACACAGACCTCCTTTCTCCACAGTGTTTTTTAGGCATTTGAGTAAAATGTGTGTCAACAAATGCAGTCAGAAGACTCTGCCATCTGCACTGGCACAATGAGACCTGTAATCCACCACTGCTGTAGTTTCGCTGGTTGTCAGCTTTGGTGAAAGCTCTGGGGCTCCAGCAGTTAAATCAACCTGTTTGGAACACTACAGCTGCTAACAACTGGCAAACCGAGTGTCCCGGAAGGTTTTGGCAGGGTAGCTGCAGCCTCAAATTCCCTTTCACTGCTCAGTCCTCAGCTTTCAGCCACCAGCAATGCCGTAATTCCACTAGCTCTCCGGTCCCCGTGGGGTCTTTCAGGGTGGCCAAGAACTGAATTCCCAATGTTAAAATGCAATCAAAAAAAAAAAAAAACCCCTTTAAGACAAATAACCTTCCAGGTCTCTGTATCCCTCACAAAGAATCAGACGGGCATAAGCACATGTTTTCACTTTGCAGGTCCCAGTGTTGACCCACTTCAGTAAATATACCATCACACTTGCAACTAGAATAAATAATAACCTCACTCTATGCTTCGTTCCCAGCTTCCAGGCCATTTTAGGCCTGGATTGTCTTGCTTGTCGGTCAGAATTGCAGGCCTCTTGGGGCCTGTCCCTCCGGTTTCTGCAGCAGAACCCAGCTCCTTGCTGCTGTTTAGTGCTGAACAAACAATAAGATCCAGGTCTGTCCAGACACATGCAGCCTCCAGGACAGCACGGAGCTACGGGTTTTGCAGCACCTCTACCAGCACGTCCTGAGCTCTGCAGCATCCATCGGTGCTGTTCAAACGACTGAGCAGAATAGCATCCAGAGAATTCCCAGCTCACGAGATGCGTGTCCCATTTCTCCTGTCCTGTAACCTAAATATGGCTGATGTATAGAAAACAATGCGCCCGCTCTGACGTCCATGCCACAGCTTAACCTGAGGAATGGACCGAGATGTGCGAGAACACAACGAAGGGGTTTCATTGCAGGAAAAGAAAAATCGATTTCTAACAACGTTGCTGTGCAAATACTTGCACATGACACGTTGTGTGTTGGAAGTATTCATCTTTCTCCAGAGCTGGTTAGTGCATGGCTTTTCCCAACTCTGTGTTGTAAACACATGTCCACTGCCGCATGATCTATATAGTTATTAAAAACCCTGACGCTCCATGTGTAATGCAAGACTGGAAACCAGCCGGATTGCCCATGCCAAGTCATATGATTGTATTCGCCGCATTGCAGGGGTTTGGTAGTGCCAGCATGCGCAAGGTGGGTGTGCCTCAGTGTGACCGTGGCTGTAGAAGAGGGTTGCCAATTTCAACCTCAGCAAAGGGAATGGCGGCTAGTGGGTAAAGATGCATCTATAGAAGCCAGGACTCCTGGGTTCTATCCCTGGCCTTGCCACTGACTCCCTGTGTGATCTTGGGCAAGTCCCTTCCCTTGTTTGTGTCTTGGTTTCCCCACCTGTAAAATGGGGATAAATTCTAGCCCATCTTGTTGACCCTGTCGTCCCTCCCTTTCAATCCTTCCAACGGCTCCCCTTTCTTTATCACATCAAACAAAAGCTTTCAGGAGGCTTCACGGCCTAGCCCCACCCCATTTATCGTCTCTCATTTGCTACTGAGAGGCCGATTCTTGCCTTTGAGGCAACTTACTCACTTGCGGTATTGGGGACTGTGCCTTCAAGGGCTGAGCACCCCAGACAGAGAGTCCGGGTGGGGTACATCAGGTTGGAACCTGACACAAAATAAAGCCGCGCTCATGCAAATACCTTAAGCGCCGAGCGACGCCTGCACACCACGCACGGAATGCTTGTTTCTTTTTGCATTACTGGGACTCTAACCACCTAGCTCCTCGGCAGCTGCCTTCCGAGGACCAGTCATTGCGCTAAAGTTCTATGGGGGCCGTTCCCAGCTGCCAAGGCAGGGAGCTTTGATGAAAGATGAACACGAAACATTTACTGTGCAGATGAGACCTCTGCACAACAAAGCCCAGACAGCCCAGGATGCTGCCAGATCCTGCCTGGGCAGAGGGGTTTCCTTTCAAACTGCCATGGAGCAAAAGATGAGTTTGTCTGATCACTTTGCAAATGGTCTTTGGAATCCAGGAATGAGAGTGAGACAGACACACCCGTACCCTGCCCCTGGGATTCAAAGCGGCCCACTGATTCTAGTGCTTTTTTATTTCCTCTGTCCTGCAGATGCTTCCCTGAGTAATATGAATTCACATCTGTATTTAAAGCCCTAGCTGGGTGTGGCTGAAGATGCACACAGCCAACCTCAAGCATTGAAAAACCAGGAGATGTTTCAAAATAAATGTTGGGCCTTTGCCCTCTGCTTTCTGAGTCTTTTGAGCTCTTATTTTCCAGCTTTCTCCCCAGCCACAGGAGCGGGAAGCTTGCCCTTTTCTTAATGGAACCTGATGTTCTCACATGACTCCTGGAGCTGGGGCTTTAAGAAAAACACCAATACCAAGTGACTTGCCACTGTGGTGTCTTTATAGAGCATAAAGTCCTCATGGCCTGAAGGACAGTCCAAACGATTGACCTGGCTAACTTTTCCCTTCCAGGTCTCCTAACTCCGAACCCTGCCAGTGTACCAGCCCAGGGCAGTTTGCAGGGTGGAGGAGGAAGTTCTGCAACACACCGGTAAAAGCCCTGGCTATGTAGGGGTCTGAATGGGGTGCACAGGGAGGGCACACCGGTGCGGGGGGGTGCAGGTCTTGGGGAGGGGGAAGAGATGAGAGGCCGGGTTATTCCGGAGATGGTGCATGGGAGATTAGTTTGATTTGGGAGCTAGCAGCTGGACTGAGGGGCTCTGAGTTCGGGCATTGGATCAAAAGTCTCCCCGGCAGTAAATCTTTCACCTGCAGTATTACTCGCTGGGGTTTGTGGCCATTACTCTGAGGTCGGCCCTGGGTCAGGATTTCTCCTGTCTCTTTAGCCCCCAAACCTAGAGATTTTTGTCTTATCTTTGACGCCATCTTGACATCGAAAACAAATTGTGGCCCAATTACCCTCCCTGAAGGAGCGATCCACAGGGCTGGGGCCACCTTAAATGACAAGAACTGTCAGGCACTTCCTTAAGAGAAGGTAAACAAGGGGTGTTAGGAAAGGGAGGAGGAATAGGGAGATGGGGAGGGCGGGCTGGCAGTGCCAGGAACCCCAAACCTATCTGGCCAAGGACCCACCTCCCCATTCCCCCCTCGGCTCAGGCCTGGGGAGACGATGCTGTGGCTAAATTTGCCTTTGCCTCTAGTCATCGGATCGATTTCCCCAAAGAGGGGTGAGCCCCAGCTGTGCAGATCCAGTCCCTCTCCGAAGCCAGAGGGCCGGTTGTTATGGATGTTACTGATTTATTTTGGATTTATTTCTATTGCAGTAACACCTCAGAGCTCCAGTATTGGAGCAGGACTTCCTTGTGCTAGGAGCTGGATGAACAGAGAACAAGAAGATAGCCTGCCCCTAAGAACCGAGTCTTTTGTGCTGGCCTGGCGCTTCTGGACTCGGATTGTGTCTAACCACAGACTGTGTAGCAGGGCATGGGTTGAATTAATGCAATCTTTCCCTGGGCCTAACCCCAGCAGGGGCAGAGATGATACTCGCTCTCTGTGGCATTTTCCATCCTTGGCCGCTATCCCTGAGCTGCCAGTGAAAATTAATGCCATTTGGGAGAGGCAGTGTGGTCCAGTGGGTAGAGCACTGGATTGTGAGTCACAGGACTTGGGGTTCTAGTCTCCAGTTCTACCACTGGCCTGCTGAGGGACCTTAAGCAAGTCACTTTCCCCCCTCTGTGCCTCAGTTTCTCCTCCCACATTTTCTGTTAGGTTTTGTAGACTCTTCAGGGCAGGGACTGTCTGTGTTTGATCAGTGCCAAGCACAATGGAGGCCTGCTCTTAGCTGGAACCTCTAGGTGCTGTGTAAAATAATACTTACTACTGTCATCATAATGTAGGGCCAGCTCGGAGGATGGGCTTTCCCAGCTGATGTGGAACTCTAAAGAATGTTTTTTCTCTTTACGTGTGTGTCCATCCTTCTTATACACTTTAACAGGCTCTTGTCCCCTTGATGTAGGTGGCGGCTATTCGTGTTCATGGGATCTCCTCACTTGCACATCCATGTGGTCGCAGGCTGACCTGTCTTCAGTCCCAGGGCTGCCGCTTACCTTACTGTATCGGTTGGGTTTTTTTCCTTGTCTCCAGTGACAAGGTAGGTTCTGTAGTTTCTAAAGGAGACCAGGGGAAAGTGAAACAAGTTAGCTTGTGTCCCCTGCCCAGGCCCAGCCCTCGGAGGGAGCCGTGGAATTAGTTCACTCAGAAATGCAAAGCGTTCCCTGTTAATTTCAGGTTTTGCCTTCATTTACCTTTTTCACTCCTGAGTGTATTTTTTTTTATGTCAGACTGGTATTTTATTTGGCTCCATGCTGTCTAGGGGCTGTCTGGTTTAACCCTTCCCTTGCTGCTTCTGAGATAAGAATAGGCTCCCTTGAGATCAGATAAACAGGTCCATAAATACCTAGAACAACAACAAGCAGCTTTCAGAAGGAGAGGAGAAGAATGCAAAGGAAAAAGAAGACGCAAGTCATAGAAGAGCCAAGCCCCATGAAAGCAGAGATGAGTCGCTGGGTGATGCATGAAATGTGCATCTGCTACTTGTCTCCCTTACATACACCTCTAGTGGCGTTTGCTGTGCATAGGACAGTAATGGGCCAGCACTCCTGATACACGTGGTTAGATGGACAAGATGCTCTTTGGGAGGTGAGGGAGCCCCTAAGGATCCCTCTATATTCCTCGACTGCCCACATTCAAAGGTAGCGGGGGCCAGGACGGATAGCTCAGTGGTTTGAGCATTGGCCTGCTAAACCCAGGGTTGTGAGTTCAATCCTTGAGGGGGCCATTTAGGGATCTGGGGCGAAAATCTGTCTGGGGATTGGTCCTGCTTTGAGCAGGGGATTGGACTAGATGACCTCCTGAGGTCTCTTCCAACCCTGATTTTCTATGTAGCTTCACAGTGACTCTCCCTGTGGCTGAAGAGGGCTGGACAGGTCCCTGCTGGAGGCCAATCAATCCATTTGTCGGAGAGAGAGTAACGCAAAGCCGTTTGTACAGTGCCTAGCATGCTGCGGCTCTGGTCTATAACGAGGGCCCCCTGGCACTCCAGTAATCTGAGTCATAAATAATACTAACGCAGAGTCAGCTCGCCCAGGATGAGCTAGGGAACTAGTCAGGTCTCCCCCTTGGCTCCCATGTTTCCTCAGCGTTAGGCTGGCCTTGCTCTAACCTCTTCTATCCTGGATGTAGACACTGGGGGGGTGGGAAAATAATAACAATAATCATAATATAGGGATTACATTAACAAAGGAAACACTGCGTTTGGAACAAGCTCCTTTATCTCGCTCTGTTAAAAGTGGGCAAATGTAGTTACGGCACAAAACTCAGTAAAGCCACAGTCAACAGCTGTTACTTCTATTTGTAGATTAGTACTAACTAATGCTCAGTTTTCCACCAGGATAAAAGCCAAATCTTTCCCCACAGAGAAAAGGTTGTCTTACACCTCGGGATGTTGTTTGCCAGCCGGTGGTCTGTTTCAGAAGCTATATGTAAATATTAGGGCTGTCGATTAATCGCGGTTAACTCACGCGATTAACTCAAAAAAATTAATCACAATTGAAAAATGAATTGTGATTAATTGCAGTTGTCATCGCACTGTTAAACAATAGAATACCAGCTGAAATGTATTAACTATTTTTGAATGTTTTTGTACATTTTCAAATATATTGATTTCAATGACAACACAGAATGCAAAGTCTACACTGCTAACTTTATATTATTTTTCATTACAAATATTTGCACTGTAAAAATGATAAAAGAAATAGTATTTTTCAGTTCTCCTCGTACAAGTACTGTAGGGCAATCTGTATCGTGAAAATTGATGTTATTGTTTAAAAGGGCAATTAATCACGATTGATTTTTTTTTTAAATCGCACCCTAGTAAATATACAGCCCACCGCCTGTGGACATGATACCTAGGTGAGAGGTTGCACACGATGATTTGCTTCACCACTCATGAACTTGGCCGTGGAGGGGCATCACGGGGTGCTGTTGGTTCAGGAGGGATTGCATGGCAGAGGCAAACTGGCTAGATCCCATAGCTGTTTATTTACAGACTTTTAACTCTTTGGAGTGGTGGGAGGGGTTTTTAGGGAGTTATCTTAGCTCCATTGAAGCTCAGTATCAACCCAAGCTCTTTTCTAACGAAGGTGTTTGTTTGGGAATTTCCCTGTTTTTTTTCCTTGAGTCACCAGCATTTTAAATCAGGCTGGTGTCCAAGGTCTGCAGGAGAGAACCCAGCCAGGTATCTTATGAGGCCCACCAAAGTGGGGCTTCCCTCCTAAAAACTCTAGCAGGTCTGTAGGAGGTGTGGAGGGGCTGGGGGACAGTTATACTGGGAGGAGTGAAGTGGGTGAGGATGGCGTAAGGTGGGAGCAGTTATATCTGCAGGTGGGGGGCAGGGAGGTAGTTACACCCAGCAGGTGAGGGGAAAGGGGGAACTGAGGGTAGTTCTCCCTGGGGCTGAGGTCTGATGGAAGTAGTTATACTCAGGTGGGTGGGTGTGAATGGCGTGAGGATTGGAGGGGAAATGGGGGGAGGTGTTATACACGGGAGGGGGGGAGATTTGGCTTTTATCCTGGTGGAAAACTGAGCATTTCAAGTGTTATATTGAAAATATTTTGTGTTTAAAGTTTTTCATATGGATAAAAGACACTGTCCTTCCCTGCACCCCTTTCTGTGCCCTTCCCCAGCCCCCTGCATCTCATACCCTCCTGTTTCCCCTGCCACCTCCATGTCCCTTGGCCCCTCCCTCTCTCTGTGCCCCCCACCTGGCCCCTATTCTCTGCCATGTGATCCCCTCCTCTCTGCCTGGAGGATCAGTACTGGTATAACTGGCTGCTCCCTGTTATGCTCTAGTTCAACTACAGGCTGCTGAGCTTGACGCAGGGATCTCTGCTCTGTGCTACACAGAAGGTCAGATTCAATGGACATAATGCTTCCTCCTGGCCTTAAAAATCTATGAACTACTTACCCCCTCTCAGCCCGGAGGAAGTGGAAATGGACCTGATTATTGACTTGTAAATGGCGCTGTTCTGCAGATGTGGGGATAATCCTCCATAAGGCATTTTAGTGTCCAAGTCCATGGGTTTGATGTACACTGCGTTTGAAACAGGCCAGCTCCCACGGGCAACACCCAAAGAACTCTCACAACCCATTGTGCATAGCCTGTGGGCGCCCCAGAGCACAGGCCTAGTTTTAAATCGAAAGCACGCTGCTTTCAGCTCCGCTCTCAAGAGCAAAAATGCGCCTGGCCTGGCGTTCCTGGTCATGAGCAGGAATAACCCTTCCACTAACAAGGGTGCGGTCCTGTCTTCCACAGGCCCCTCCGCGCTGACACTGATTTGAATGGCACTTTGGAGTAGACAGGGAATGCAGGATTGGGCCCCAAACCTGTGTGTGCAGCTAGGCCTCCGAAACAACCCTCCAATAACCAAACGTGGGCACATGAAACAAGGGGGGGGGGGAATCCAGCGTCACGCTCTTGCTAAGCATCGGTGACTCAAGCAGGGTTTAAGCTTGTGAAAAGGGTTGTATTTCACCCTCTGGGTGGATAGGGAAGCGACGGAAGGGGAGAGCTAGTCTCCAGCGTCGGAGATTCCTGGATCAGAATAGCGTGTGGTGTCTGTGGTGCGTGGAAGCAGAGAGGTAACTTCCTTCTTCTCCAAATCCCATAAGGAATCTCACTTCTGTGTTTACTGTGGGGCCGTGCAGGCTTTGAGTGGAAGCCAGTGAGCTAACGGGACATCTGCAGAGCCAAAAAAACCCTGCGGCAGCGAGTCTCCGAGTGACTTGGGCTCGCGCCACTGGGCTAAAAATAGCCACGCAGACGTTCAGGCTGGGGCTGGAGCCTGGGCTCTGAGACCCAGTGAGGCGAACGGCGACATGGCTCTTTCTAGCCCTGTAGCGGGAGCCTGAGCCAGTTGACCTGGGCTCTGAGAGTTGCTGTCATGGGGTTTTCTTTGCTGTGTTGTCGTCCCCCATAAGACTTCTCACCTGAGCAAGGGAGGCAGGACACTCGGGGTTAACACCCCAGTTTGACCGTCCTCCCTGGTTCAGCACAGCACTTAAGCATGGGCCTGACTTTAAGCACACACCTCAGTCCCCTTAAAGTCTATCAGTGGGACTTAAGCATGTGCCTAAGTGCTGTGCTGGTTGGGGATGGGGCCTAAAAGCACACGTAGCTGAATCGGGACCCAAGCATGCCCAGGAAACCCCATCACTGTAGGGTCTAATCCTTCAGTCCTTCCCCAGGTCAGACTCCCCTGGGCTTCCCCAGGAGTTTTGCCTGGGTGAGTGTGGCAGGAAGGGACAGGTTGCACATATTCTGTGGAGAAGTGGCCCTCAGGTCCCTCATGCACAAGGAGGTGAAATCAGGGCAGCCCTCACCCTGGCTCCCATGGGTTTCTCCCCACCCCCGGCACGGCTTGAAGGAGCCGGGTGTGAGGCATCCTTTCTCCGGTAGGGATGCAGGATCTCCAGAGAGATGAACAAAGGCACCCAGGCAGCTCTTTCCTTCCAAGGAGCATCTTTCTCTGTAATGTTCCCCATTCCCCATGTGCACTATTGGGGGGGGGGAGGGGCCTGGCTAGCTCCCACAAAGGGCAGAGGCCCTTGGGTTGGCAGCCCACTAAATAAGCAAATACATAACGGGTAAAACGCCCAGGCAAACTGCTTGATGCTTCGATCGTCTCAAACTAGGTGCGGGGCCTGATCCATCTCTTACTGACGGTGGTGTAAATCAGGAATAACTGCATGGGAACCAATGAGGTTACGTAGGGTCAAGCTGGTGTCATGAGAGAGGGATACGGCCTCTAATTACACAATATTCTGGGGGTTGTGTGGTGACTGCACAGGGCCCTGATTCAAGGGGAAAGGCCAGTTGCCTGGGGGAAGGGACATGTAGGATTGCATCCCCATGCTGCCGGGTCTAGGCGGCGGAGTGGGCGCCAGGAGCCGTCTGATCGTGGTGTTTCTCAGTGCTTGTCGTTAGCAGAGGCTTTGTGGAGAGTCCCAGCAGCCTTTGCAGACGGCCGCCCGGCCCTTCGGGTCACACACTGCCGGCGCTCTGTGGTCCCAGCGCAGTCGTTATTACAGAGGTGTTTTTCCTCATTAAAATGTGCCCGGCTTTTTGATCTCGCTTCTCTTGGCTTTGCTGAAAGAAGGTTATTTATCCCCCTGCACAAGTCGGAGGGGCCAGTGATTTGGTTTTGTCCATGTTTCGTTTGAAATCCGCAAAAAGGTTTCCTTTGACTTGCCACATTAACACTAATGGAGTTTCCACCCCTATAAAACACAGGGGATTAACCCTTCAGACTCTGAAAAGTCCCTTGTTCCCCGCCAGTAATGATCTGTGTGTGCAGATGACTATACATACACCGAGAGATGCTACACATCCCCACACATCTGTACGCTGCACAATGTGTGTGCTGGCTATATGAGTGTATGTGTATATTCAAATCAATATAATATGTGACCATACAATAAATATTACTTCTAGATATAGATCTAGATAGATTGGTAATATAATGTCTGTATTTTGTATGAATATTTAGATGCCTATATAATAAAAATACACACATAAATTTAATAAAAATACACATATATCTTTGGGTGCAATGCTTAGGCCTCTGTTATGCAGGAGGCCGGACTAGATGCCCATAATGGACACTTCTGGCCTTAAATCTATTAATCTGCTGTCAATATATATAGTAACTATATATTTCTAAAGGAATATATACTGTAGGTGAGTGGGAGGGACATCTATATCTAATACACTGTATCTCACTTGATACAGCTCTCCTCTTTGTTGATATCTATTTGGATACAGGAAAGATATCAGTACAGGGCCAAAGCCACAAACTAAGTGATGCTTCCAGGTATCCCTGCAATATAAAGAGAATAGTAGGCAAAGATGCTGGAACCAGGGGTGCTGGGGGTGTAGCAGCACCCTTTAGCTTGAAGTGGTTTCCATCATATCCAGGGTTTAGAGTTTGGTTCAATGGCTCTCAGCACCTCCACTCTATAAATTGTTCCAGCCCCCTGCTAGTAACATCCTTGTATAGATTTTATACTATATATGCACATAATAATCTAGATATGTAGATTTAATTATCTCTAGAGCCCACAGTATTCTACATAGCTCTAATATTATCAGATGTAGCTTTCTCTACATCTCTACCGAACCCAGATCTGCTCTGTTTTATATACACACACCTCGTGCACTATTAAATCTATATTACAATCCGAAAGGGGTCAGTTGATCAATGCTAATTTTAGTATTTTATATAAATCCGTTTTTAAAAGACACACCCTGTTTTAGCCGTTCAGAGAACGCCTCTGTCCTTGTCCATTTCAAAGCATCTGACTGCGGGCTGATGGGCCAGCCCTGGAGGCACGGCGCTCTGGCCGAAAAGGGGAAAGTCCGTTTTAATAAAACTTTTATTTATTTTTTTTTAATCCACATAAATAGTTGGCTTGGCGAACCTGTTTTCTCGGCAAGTGGTCATACAAATTTGAGGTAGAAAACCCGGCACAGGAAACTTCCCAAATGCGTTAGGTAGTTTAAATACATCAACACATTTCCACAACGTGGGGGTTGTATTTACAAAAAGAAGAACAAGGTGTTTCCCTCAGACTGTTGGGCGGAAGGGCAGGAGCCAACCAAACACTGGTTACAAAATAAATGAACTGAAAGGTTACAAAAAAAAATTAGTTGAGGGCTCATTCGATCCAAGCAGCTCTCCCTGCATTAGGTCCCGATCCTGCATTCACTCACCTCACAGGGCTACCTCCCGATATTACTGCCTCTGCATGTCCACCATGATCAGAATCCGCCCCATACTGCCCAGGCAGGAAAGGGTCCTGCCTACCGCTCTTATTTGTGTTTCTGCTGAGAATCCATATTGCATCCGTTTCATTTTTATGGAGAAAGGAGACCGAGACCCGGGGATGCCTTCAGCAAGGAGAAAATTAAGGCCACTGGAAAAATAAGGTAGGGAAGCGATTCCAATTCCGGAGCATTTAGAACAAGCAGAGCGTGTTTCGTTTACACTAGAGTCACCCTGTTTCTCACGAGTTCTTTTCCTCCTGCCCAGTTCTTCATATCCCCCCCCTCCTGGATTTCTCCCCATCTCCAACCCTTTTTCCTTCTTAAACATTGCACATGATAAGAGCGATTGGTTACACTCCCAGCCTGACGAGCGCTCAGGGGGCAAAAAAAATCTTCCGAATCGGTTTTAAAAATGAGTTCAGTCTTTGATTTGTGTCTCTCTTCTCACTGATTTAACTCCAGAGCCCAGACCTGCTGAGGCCAACCAGTCCTTCCTTTGAGCTTTTTCTCTCCATGGCCTAGGGAATGCGAGTAGACTTCAGGCTGCTGCAGAAAAACACAAAGCCAAAGGGGGGGAAAAACACAAAAGGAAACACGGGTAAGTGCTTAACAAAAATAAATATAAATTTAAAAGATGAAGGGGGCGGGGGGAGAGACCAAATATTTACGAGCAAGGATTTTAATAAGAAAAACAAATCAAACCGGCTGCGTTCTACTGTATACCACTGTTTGTATATTTCAGGCGAGTGCTGTAAATACAAGGGTATATTGTGTTACTGTTTATAAATGTTAGAGATCGGGGCAGAGCCATAAATTTGCCTTTATTCGCCGTGCTTTTCTAAATAGGGAACGCGGCGTTATTGTAAATCCACGCTCCTGTTGGTAAATACGACGGGGCTCTAGTAAATTACACACTATTCGCTTTAAGCGCCAAGGCGGTTCTGTTCCTTTCAATGAGAGGAAAACAAGGAGTTGCGCTTGAAAAATACCAAGCTCCCGCAAACGGGAGGGTGCTCCGGGTTTTGTTGGGTGAGGAAATGATTTCCTCGGCCACGGTAAAAGACAGGGTCCTTTTTAAAAGCGAGGCTATTTGGGGTCTTTTCCTCCAAAATGCGGCCCTTTCCCACCAGCGAGGCACGTTGGGGATAATCATGCCAACGAGGCGGGGAATCAAGGTGTATTTGTGTGTTAATCGATCCGCGAATTGTCTTTGGATTCGATTATTGACACACCCCGAGCCCGGAGACGTTCTCGGGGTTTGGATGAGCGGCGGGTCAGCACCGGGGTCGCCTGGGCTGCCGCTTTCGTTTCAAAATCAGGACTAGAGCGCAGCGCGCCGGTTGAGAAATGTAAGCAAACAAGCCCTTGATTTGGGGGTTAAAGAAAAGGTGGCAGGAGGTGGCGGCGGTTCCCCCAAATCGGGTTTGTAACGGGAGTACCAGCGCCAAGGCTGGGATTCGCTGTGTGGACGCGTTTATCGGCCTGTGTTTAGAACATGACCGGGGTTACAGTGTCACGGCCCCGCTCAGTGGGGCTGTAACGGAGGCTGACTGTATCCCGCGCTCCCTCTCCCTCGCTAGGTAGGAAATGGTCTGGGGCGAAGCTCGGGTGTCCCAGTGGGGTTCGGATTCCCACCACCGGCGAAGTTTTTGTTTACAGCGTCCAGGAAAAAAAAAAGACTCGTAAAAACACTGCCGCGAAGGAAGGGCCCGAGTCTGACTGTTCCTGGAAGGCCGGCAGGGAAGTTGGGGCCGCCCATCGCATCCAGGCGCTCCCCCACTTTTCCAACTAGCCCGAACTGGTGCAAGGCCTGGCGGCTGGGGAGGGAGGGGAGGTGGGGATTTCCCATTTGCAATGTTTAAAAGCTTCCCGCCTCCCCCTTAAGAAAGGTGCGAACTGTTGAAGCAGCCCGACTCGATGGGGGATTAAACAGGGACCGTTTAGACCGCAGGGGGAAATCGCAATACGGAGCCCCCTGCCCTGGGCTCTGGCGAAGATAAACCCAGGCTCCAGTCCGCAGAATAAAACCCCAGCGCAGCGTGTCGGTCGCGCCTAGCCGCATCCGCGCTGCAATCTAATATCCCGTGCAACAGAGCAATCTTCTCGCAACCTGCGCGGCGGCGTTGCGCGCATCACCAGCGGTAAGGTTGCGGGAGCATTTATCTGCTGCCCTCGGTGTGGCCGGGCGTAGAGCCGCGGGAAATCCCGCTACATACCACCCCCCTGGACCTTCGCCTGAACTGCCTCTGCCGGGCGAGCTCGCAAAGCGCGGGGCTCGCCCGGCCAGCAGAAAGCTCGCTGCCCTCTAACCAACGGGACGGGCACAGGGGTGGAACCAGCCCCCCGTGCAGGGTAGCTGAGGTCCCATGCGGGAGAGCTGCCGAGGCGGTACACGCCTCCCATGCACCGGGGCGTCCCACTGACCTGGGCACCTTTCTGGGCAGGGCCCTAGGGAGCCCAGAGCAACGGCTTCTCCTCTGCTCCCCTTAGCCCGCGCTGCCCCTCGTCCACCGGCTCCCACCTCGGCCTTACCGGCTCCCTTTTCCGCTTGCTCTCCCGGCTGTCCGTTTTCTTGAGCTCGGCCTTGAAGCCCTCGGTCTCCCCGGCCTGGCTGTCCTTGGCCAGCACCTCCATCAGGTAGGCGATGTAGCTGGTGGCCAGGCGCAGGGTCTTGATCTTGGAGAGCTTGGTGTCGGCCGGCACGTTGGGGATGCACTCCCGCAGCTCGGCGAATGCGCTGTTGATGCTCTCGGTCCTCCGGCGCTCCTTCTTGGGGCCCACGCCTTTCCGCCGGCCCAGCCGGCTGCTCAGCGCCTCCAGCCGGCTGGGCCCGTGGCCGGGCCCCGGCGCCCCGAACTCGGCGCTGGGGTAGGGGGAGGGCTGCCCGGAGAGGTCGGGGGACACCTCGGCCGGGTTGAGCACCCAGCTCTGGAAGTAGGAGCGCTCCGGGTGGCACCTGGAGGCCGGGCTGAAGAGGAAGGGCTCGTGGAGCAGATGGTGCTGGTAACTCCCCACCAGGTTCATGGTCTGCCCGAGGCGCGCAGCGGTCCCGGAGAAAGAGCCCGGCTGGAGAGATCTACCCTGCCCTGGGCTCGTCTAGGCAGCCTGGGCCATCGCTTGCTCCAACACCCCCTGGGCCGGACGGGGCAGCTTCCCGCCTGCTCTCCCTCGAGCCTGGGCGACTCTCCGCAGCTCAGATGCGCCTCCAGGCCGGGGAAGCCAGGCCCTGGGACGGCTTCTTAGCAAATTCTCTGCTGGGACGTTTGTCCTCGGCACCCAGCTCCGCTGGCGGGGAAAAGGGGTGTGTGTGTGGGAGGGGGGGTGGTTTTTTAACCCTTCTGCAGCCTCCCAGCTCTGCCTTTATATAGGGAAGGGGGCTTTGATGTCAAACTTTCCCCAGAGCCAATGGAAAGGGGAGGGCCCGTTGCAGAAGGGGGGAGGAGGGAGAAGTGCCCCAGAGCTGTTTGCTTTGCCAGGCTGAGTTTATTTGCGCAGTACTTTTATCACACCTTTCTGTTTGCTCCCGCCAGTAAACCGGGGTCTGTGTCAAACACTGACTCGGAGCAATAAAAGGCCATCCTGGAAATCAGACAGAGCGACTGCGCTCCCCCGGCAGCCCCGCCGAGAAACCCGCTTCCCGGGGGTTGTTTTCTGGCGAGGAAAGAATTGCTGAACTAGAGGAGAAAAGGCAACCCGGGAGCGATGTCTCTGAAAGGTTTCATAATTCTAGTCACAATGGGCCGGGTGGTAAGAAAGTCGTAGCGACGCCGCCCGGGATGAGCGTACACTTGTACCCAGCCCTATCAGTCCTGGCACAAACGGGGCTGGGGACACGCAGATCTGCCCCTGGAGTTTGTATTTGAAGGACACACATTGTCCAGGGTTTGCGTTGCTTAAGAAAAGCGAGGGGACTGGCTTAGAACGCCCCGCGATCCCCAGGGTAAAGCGGCGTCGAACTCGTGTGTGTAGGTTCAAGTGTAAACGCAAAAGCTCTGAGTGACCAGAGAAATGCAGCCCGCGGGGAAAGCCAGGCGTTTCCTCCTTGGAGCTTCTGATGCGTTGAACCATCAGACTTATCGAGCTGGCAGTCAGATCTCCTGCTTGTCAAATAGTTCCCCCTGTCTGAGCAGGTCACCGAACGGCTTGGATTTGTAATTAGGAGCGCGGCGAAGTGGAGTCTGAGCCGCCTTGGCCTTTGCTAGGTCCCCGTTTGATTCTTTTCCTTTTGTTCCCTCTCTTCATGGGCCCGGGGATCAATTGTGCCAGTCTCGGTTGGGCGAGTGACCGCAGCTTCTCCCCCCACCAGGTCAGACAAATCCCGTCCCCCGGTACCCCAGCTTTGCAGCTGATCCTGCGCCCCCTGGAAATTGCCGAATATGCAAAAAAAAAATACACAAAGGTGCGGGGCAAGTGGCCTTGAATCGAGGCTCGGAACGGGGAGGGGGCGCTAAATGGGCTTAAAAGGTGTGTGTGGTTCTAACCCCCGTCCCCACAGGAGGGTCCGCGTTCCCACGCCCGGTTATGCTTCCCGGAGGGGGCTCGATCCGAAGGAAATCTACCCCCGCGCGTACACACGGGTCATGCAGCCCGGATCTCCCGCAGCGGGTCGGGGAGGGCTGGGAACGGACTGAATCGGGCTGCAGAGCTCGGCAGGGAAACGTTTGAAAGCCAGTCGCTGAAAGCACCAAGGGGCAAGGGCGGGTTTCCTCCCCCCGTCTCTGGCCCAGCCTGGGGGGACCCCGGGGGTCGGAGACGGTGGAACGATGTGGGGTGAAGCCAGGCGGCGGGGCCCGGCAGGTTGGCGTGACCGTGTTTCCCGGCAGCAGAGCTGGACAAGGGAGAGGTCCCCCCGAGATGTGTGTCCGGGTCCCGCTCCTGGAGGAGCGCTTCGCCGCTGGCAGTAATGGGACGTGCTGGACTCGGTAGGTTCCCTAAAGCCCAGGCCCCTGAACGCGCAGGGTGGGACAGTGGGCATCGAACCGGGCCCCACACAGCCCCTCTCTTAGGGCAGGACACAACTTCTGGGCTCTCTTAGGCTCGGTCCGCCCCTGGTTTGGGGGCCGAGCCTTGGTAGGATGGTAGAGAGGCTGAAATCGGGGAGGCCAGGAGCCTCCCGAGACCCAGCTCCCTGTGGGCCCAGGCCTGCGGGGCTTAGTCCGCCTGGGCTCGCACCGAGTGGGTGCGATTGGTGGGAACGCTGCCCGAGCAAGGACCTACATGGATCTAGCACCTGGCCCTAAAGCCGGGCATTTCCAAACGAGCTCCCCCCCCCCACCCCCCTACACACTTCCTGCCCCTGGGGGCTCGCTTTGGGCAGGCGAACCCCCTACTCCGAATGGCCCCAAGGCCCTGCCCGCAGATCCCCGGGGCGCAGCCAGCACCCTGCGCTGGGTTAAGGGGCTGAGCAGGGCCCCTCCTGCGGGGCAGCGCGCGGGGTAATGGTGTGATGATGCCGAACATCTGGGCACTGTTACCGTCACGGCTTAAGAATGTGTGACTCACGGGCGGGACTGTGCGCACGGGTGTGAATGCACGAGGGGGGATGTCCCCAGATCCCTCGCGGGACAGGGACACGCGTGAATGACGGGGGTCAATGAACTGGAGTCCACAAGCAGTTAAAGTGGGCAGATCCTGCCCTGTAATTACCCTGGGGGGTAGATCTGCCCTCACACTCTGTGTGTGTGTGTGTGTGTGTGTGTGTGTGTGTGTGTGTGTGTGTGTGTGTGTGTGAGCGCGCATTATGCAACGTCGCCGATGGTATGGTGACCATAAATCGGATTGCATTTTGTATTACTGCTCGTTCGGATTGGGTGCATTTCTGTCCGCTTGGATTCTCCTGGCCAGCAGCTCTAAATCCGGATTCTGGGCGGCTAATGGCCTCGTTCGGTGGCTGCTGGCCTGCTGTCCAGTGTTTTGGAGACTCTCAGCTAGAGGCGAGCTGCCGCAGCCCGAGGGTCGCTGGTGCAGGGCTCCGCAGAGGCTGGGAAAAGCCCGGCCGCCTGTTTGAAGAGGGGTGAGGGCCCAAATCCTGCAGCTCGATGGGATTGGGGTTCTTGGGTCAGAGCACAGGATCGGGCCCTGAAATATTCCCCCTCAAGCCCCACAATCCCCCTTGCGCTGCACTTTTCCGAGATGGGCTGGGAAAGCCAAGGCCCTGCCCAGGTTTCACATCCTCAGGTGCGGGCTATCCCTGTGCCCCAGCCTAGCACACCCGGGTCCCTGGGCGCTGTGAATCCGCCCTGCCCTGGGACTAGTCAGCCCTAAACAGCCCCCGACATGCCGGGGCTCTGTGGAGCTCCTTGGAACAAGGCACGATTGGCATCAATTGGCAACCCCGTGAAACTTTGCCTGGGTTGGAACTGGTCGGTCGGGTGCAGTGGCTAAGGAGTTGCCCCCATGGGCACCCTGGGTTCATGGTCTGAAAATATTGTTGTAAGGGGACGGCCCTGGGTACTGTCCCGCGGTAACCAGGGACCTGGGGATCCACAGAGAGCAAAGGGAATGGACAGCAAGACATGCCTATTCCGAGATCCCGATTGCATCTACACCCCCGTGTAAATCCGGAGTAACCCAACTGGAGGCAAGGGGCTTGCTCCGGATTTACACCGTTCTAAATGAGACCAAAACAACGAAATCCTTTGCGGCTTCCAGAAACGGCTGTGAAATCAAAGGGCAAAATAAAACCGTAATTGGTAATTAATTGGCTTCTGCTGTATATTGCGCTCTGCTCCTTCCAAACCTCGTAGAAAGTTTAACGAACGAATACGCAGCAAAGAGATGTGCTATTCCATCTAATATCGGTCTCCTAACCAGAGCGGTGTTCTTCCATTCTCTGGCAACCTCCACAGTGTATAGTTCTGGGAGTGCGCACGTCAATGTACTGTGTCTAGCTGTGTGTCGACGTGTATCTAAACACACACATCTGGGCGCTGCATTTGTGTGTGTGTGTGTGTTTGCAATCAGACCTATGCGAGAGGAAAAACCGTTCGTTTGCCAAGCCAGCCAAGCCCGCTGCTTTGTTGCAGCGTTTGGGCAGAGAGGTATGTTAACGATTAAATACCTTTTCCAATGATTAATCTTCTCGCTGAGGGTGGAAATGTTTTAGGGTTGTTTTCAGGCGCTTATATTAATCATCCGACCTAACAGACCATTAATGTCTTTTTACATTTTAAAGATGACAAATTTTATTTGACTTATTTCAATCGCAGCTCCCGGGTCGTCTCCAGCGAATTCGGGAGCCATTTAAACGCCTGCTATTTTCTAGAGCGATTTGTTACAATCCGAGTTTAAAAGCCAGCAAGTCTCGGGGCTAAATCTTCCTCTACGTCGGATCTGGGCCACTCTGATTTTCCATATCGCAAATGCCATTAGAGGGGTTAAAAATACAGCTCCTGGCGATGGCTTGCCAGCCCTGAATCCTTGCCTTTGATATCTGGGGCATAAGAAACAGGTTAGCCTTATACTTCTGGATCCCCTCCTCCCCTCTTTTTGTGTGTGGCTTTGTTCTTATATGGTGCAAACTTTCCCCCTTTTACAACCCCCTTCAATGAGTGCGCTGGAAACATTTGTTATTGATTATTTGGTCATCTAAATTAGGCGGCATTAGACCCCTGCGTTCAGTGGAAAATACTGAGTATCCTAGTCCCCCCACCCCCACTTCCCGTTTCCCACTAGAAGGGGAAATCTTTCTCATGAGAAGACTTTTCCTAACAAATACTTGTCAGCCTCCCCTCCCCCCAGGTGAAGCCGGTGGTTTCAATCCAACGATTTTCTAATCGGAGCTATGGCTTCAGGTCCAAGGCCATTTCTGGGCTGATGGCCCCAGGGTCCCGTCTCCGACCTGCCTCTCAAAGCGGGTAGGCACAGCCGCCCCTTCCCCGCAGCCTGGCTTCGCTCCTGGACTCTCCCCCAACGCGCCTCGCCAAAAGCCAGCCTGCCAAGCAGCGCGCCTGGGCTACGAATATTTGATACCCACGCCCAAGGTAACCAGGGCCTGGCTTTGCCTTTGACACCCGCGGGCTGGTCTGTCGCCCTCACCCCTTTGCAAAGCTCTGTCAACTCAGCTGGGCTCGCTCCGGACCTCGCTCCGTACAGTAGCAAAGGCTTTAATGCCCCGCGTTGTATCTGGCCACGGAGGAGAGAGGTCCCAGAAGCGCTTTTCTTTGCTCGCTACCCGCGTTGTGTATATACCAGGGTCACACACAGCGCGGGTGTGCGGCTGTTTCTCTGTACCTGCGGCTGCTGCCCTGTGAGAGAGGGATTTAATCGCGAGTGGGATTTAAGCAGATCCTCTGAATAACGATCTGCGCCCTATATCAATTCCCAGCCACCCATGGGACCCCTCTCTGCTTTTTTGGGGGAGGGGGGCGAGTCAGTCTCCTTGCACTTCCGAAGACGCGCTCTTTATCCTGAGTCTGGTCATATTTTTCCTCGCCCAAAGTATGGAGAGTGAACCCTCCTGTTTTGGGCATCATTTAGCTCCCATCCGCGCTGCCCTTCCCCTGAATCAGAAGAGAAATATCAGGTTCATTTATCTAATCAGAGGTTGGACCCACCCAGACCTAACAGCGAGGCTGTGCCGAAGGAATCTCATTGATAAGGGAGTAGGCGAGTTGGGCGAAAGGGTTTATGAAACCTGGGGGTTGAAGGGAAGCGTGTACAGGGGCATTTCATTAACCCCCGCCGTGCCACAGGCCCTGGCTCGATTCGGAGCAGTCCCCATTGGTCTCAGCTCGGATGCTTGAGACATTCCACCTCGACTGTCAGTTGGTTGCCAGGCATCCGTGGTAGTTTGAAGAGCTCTGGAATGCCCCGAACTTCACAGCTGGTGTGGGGGGGGAGACGGGGAGCCACATTTCATCCTGGCCTTTTCCTGCATCAGATACAAATATACGATTGCAACCTCCGCATTTGATTCTGTTATCCCTTTAATAGGCTGGACTGGGTTGGCTGCTAAACCTTTTCCTTACCCTGGAAAGCTCTGATTTATACGAGCCACGGTGCCAGGACTTGGGCCGTCCAAAAGGCATTAACAAATCCCCAACCCTAGAAAATATTCCATAAAAAAACCACGTTCATCTTTTTAGCCCTCGGCTGCACCCCGGATTGGTCGCCACTTCCCGGCTCTGGGCTGCTGCGGGGAGCCGAGGGCGGTGGGTGTGCTTTGGAGGCGAGGCTGTATCTTCATAGAAAATACAGCTAAACCAGTCAGCCCCAGAGCGGAGTAATTTTCCACCAAAGATCACGCGTTAGCCCAGAGTTTTCTGGCTTTATTTTTAACCAACGATTTAAAAAAAAAAGAAGGAAGGAAGGAAAAGAAAAGAAAGAAAGAAACTTATTGTAACTTGTGAATTTGGAGGCGATCAGCTGAATAAATATCGAGACCCGCGGGTTGATTTTCCTTTGGAAAATCCTTCTAACCCTCCTTGTTCTAATCAAGTGAAAAGGGGGGGTCTTGCCACTCCAACACCGTTTACATTCAACCAGATTGCGTTTGTGACCAGTCTAAATTTAGCACTTTTCAAACTTTCCCCGAGTTTCTTTAATGTCACTTCTACTCACAGGGTTGTGAAAACACCCCAGGTTTCGGACTAGGGGGATTATGGGTCCGATCTCCGGGAGGAACCACGCGTCTACACCTGCTTTCTGCAAACCCAGTCCGCTTAGCGCCCGCTCCTCACCTGTGAGCAGGTCAGTGTGGTGTGTCTGTGTAAACTTAAGGGGCGAGGGCTGCGCGCGAGTCCCCTGCGCCCCTCGGGTGCCAGCTCGCCGCGTGGGTAGCCCGAACGCCACTGCCGCGGAGTGGGCTTGTTGTTGCGTTGTGGTGGTTGCCACAATTGCGGGAGGGAGTCTCCACTCCCAGGTTTATTTATCCGGAAAGAACTTGGCTCATCGGATCAAAGCCAGCCTGCCACGGTGCCCGCTTTGTGGCACGGGTGTGTTTGTGGATCTATAGGGACACACACAACAGGGAAAACAAATACACGCACACAACAAGCGCACGCAGACAGCTAACCACACACACCGAGAGTAAACCTAGGCACACAGGCAACATACACAGGGCCACAGGCAACACACATGCACCAACCCATCTCCCTGCTGCCTTCACTGGTGTTGGGGGGTACGGATCCGAGCCCATTGTTCTGGGGGGGTCTGGGTAGGCTCACGCTCCCCCCAGCTTGCCAGCTGCCTGGGTGGGCATTCTCTGAGGGGAAATGGAGACCCCTTCCCATCCCCCCCAGAAGGAGTGTCTTGCCAGCTGCCCCCAAGGCTGGGCTCCCATCACCTGTGCAGCCCCCGGCTCCTCGGCCCTGCCCACCCCAGTGCACCCGGGCTGCTGCCCGAGGGGCTGGGCTCGCTGGGGCTCGCTGGGAGCCGAGGCGGCTGGTGCTTCCCCCGGGCCGAGGCTGCATTCTTGGGCGGTGTAGACAGGATCGCCTTATCTGCGGCCCAGCGAAACATTATCCTGGTGCGTCCTGTGACCTTGACGCCATTCGCTAGCCCGGCCCCGGGCTCCCTTATCTAAATAGGGCTGTAAATCAGGCCCTTGTCAGATTCCATGTCAGTACAGGGACTCCATAAAAAGGGGCTCTGCTCCAGCGCTGTTTACATTGGAGCCCCGTAAAATATTCCCCCTGTCTTGTGTATGACTGTCTCCCTGTAACATCCCATAAATCAGGCCCCTCCAGCATGAGGAATGGGCGAAGCCCTTGAATATTTTCCTAGGTATAAATAATGTCTATCCGAAGCAAGGGGAGGGCAAAAGGGGGGCGTGCGCAAGATCAGGCCGGGACACTGAGCTCTGTCCGGGCACAGATGCTGCTCCCACCCGTTCCTTACTGGCTCCGCGGACCTTGCATGCTGCCAGCCCCTGCCCCCAGCCCCTTGGCACGGCTTGTCCCCGAGGGCTGCTGGTCTCCTGGCTTTCCACTCTAGGAATCCTGCATCCCCCCTCTGTACAATTGTCTCCCATACAGCTATGCTGTGCTAAGGGGGTCCCTAGGTATTTATAGCCCACAGAGCAAATAAGGGAACAATACTAATAATCACCGAGGCCCTCCCAAACACTATGCCCCCGGGAAGGTTGGTTTATTGCCCTAGTTTACTGATGGGGAAACTGAGGCACAGAGGGAGTCAATGCCAAAGGCAGGAGAAGAAGGGAAGCGGTTTGGACTCAGACCTCCCTCACCCTCCCATTGGTGGATATCAGGTGTGGCTGGAGCTGGGTGAAACATTTCAACTGAACCTTGCATCAGAAGAAGTGAGGTTCTTACCCACGAAAGCTTATGCTCCCAGTACTTCTGTTAGTCTCAAAGGTGCCACAGGACCCTCTGTTGCTTCTCAACTGAACCTTGTTTTTCAGCCAAAACAAATGCAGCTGTGGTGACTGGGAATCTTTTCTCTCATTGGTACAGATTTGGCCGAATTGTTGATGGGGAGGGGGGTGGGGGGAAGGATTTAAAACATCTGAAAAAAAGTGAAATCTATTCTGATTCGTTTGGTCCAAAATGACTTTTCATTTTGAAATTGCCTTTGATTTTATTTTGTTTTACTGGCAAACATTTTAAAACGCTCAAAACCCCAATGAAATATTTTGGTGAACCTGAAATATTTTTCTTGAATTTTTCAAAATGGCCAGTGAAGGGAGGAACCATCACCCACCCACCTCTAGGAGGGGCTCGATCGAAGAAATGGGATCAACCCTCCTCACCGTTACACGCCTAACCCGGTGTAAATCAGGAGTGACTCCACTGAAGTCAAGGGAAAGACACCAACCTACAAAGGGTGCAAATCAATGCTGACCCGAGCTCCCCACCCCACTTGTAGTCCTTTGTTCAGGCCTGTAGTCTCTGCCTCCCATTAGCCTGCAAGGCTATAACAGATACACTAGAGTATAATTGCTATTTGGATTGTCAGCTCTTTGTGGCCAGGAAGAAACCATCCCTCTGTTTGGTAAAGGACTGTGGCATTATATAAGAGAGAGAGAGTGTGTATACACACACGGTGGCCATGGAAAACTGGCATAGACCTTTGCCAGCCTATCCACAAAACCTGATCGCTCACTGTCCGCCTGATAAAAAAAAGTACTTTATTTATAATTAGCAAAATAAATGACAATTGCCAAAATACACTTTCCCTAGGGAGAAGAATTTTCCACAGCTGCCTTGTATGAGCATAATTGTGTTACTCTTCGCACTTTTAACATCATGTAGCTGCGCTTCACCCTCTGGATATGCAGTCCTTCAGCACCGGCTTACTCCCCCTCCCTCCCCAAATAAAACTAAAAACAAACAAAAAACTATCCCAAAGCTAGAGAGTCCCACAACCACAGACACCGAAGAACCTCATTCTGCTGCTCTAATGCTGACTGGCATCTTCCTCATCAAGTTAGCCCCACTGAAATCAAGATGAGTCGGCTTATCTGATGTATGTGCCCAAGAGTGAAACCAGTGAGACTCCCTGTGGAGTGAGGTACTACCTGAATGCAAGTGCTGGTGGGAGAAAGAGGCTCTGATCCATTCACATCAATGGGCTTTGAGAGTTTTCCCATTGGTGTCATGAGCTTTGGGTCAGATCTTGAGTGATCAGAGCTGCACCAAAGGACAGGAGAGAAATTCTGGAGTAAATTCCAGTGCAGGTGAGAAGGGTCCTTTGAAAGCAGGTGGCAGATGATTTGGCCAGCTCTGATTTGTTGGCAATTCTCTTGGTGGTCGGAGGATGCTAAGCCCTGACCCTTTGCTGTTTTGTCAGACAGATCTATGGCGTCTCCTCTGTATACACTTCTCAAAAAGCTGCATAAACGCTGAGGGCAACATTGGTCTGTAAAGAACTACAATCTATTTATGGGAAACCAACCACTGCCCTCTCTGAACGGCCTGGATAAATCAAAACGCAAACAAAGCTTTATGGAAAAAGAATATTAAATTTTCCATGGGCTCCAGGAGGGACAGGCCTGGCGGCTCACGGTTATTTCCCTCCCCCTTTTACTAATACTGTAAATGACAATGTGTTTACAGAAGTTTTTATGTCATCAGAGCAATGTCACAGCTCCGCTTCCTCTGGTGTGTATTTTATGTAGATGGATGTGGCTGCGGGGAACATTCAAACTAAACAGAGTGCTGGTTTATAGGAAAAGGTATTTATTTGAAAAATCATAACTCACAATTTTGGTGAAACCAGTCTCCGCAGTTATTGCCGCTAATGCGGCCTGGCTGCTGTAAATTAACTCAGAAAATTGCTACAGCCACGTCAACGGTGGGTCGTTGGGCTGATGGAGCAGAGCAGGTGTTCCCCAAAGAGGCTTAAGGTTCATTTCAAATTACATTGGACGGGCAAGCAGTAGGGAAAGGGAATTTGACAGCACTCTCACTGCCCTGTATAAGAAACAATCCCAAGCCCATTTTTCTAAACTGGCTTGGGTGCTCTACATCTTATTTCAAACAGCATCGCTCATGTGGGGCTTGGTCTGATGCCCATTGAAGTCAATGGAAGGACTCACTTACTGGTACAGAGGGAATTTGTTTTGTTTTGTTTCTATGCAAGTACCTTACCGGTCCTGGGCACGCTCTTGATGCTGACGACAAAACTCTCCTTGACTTCAGTGAGAAATTAATAGCATCCTCGGTAATCTCAGCCTTCAAGCCACTGGGCAACATTTGGATTCTGATCACACAAGGGGTTGACTTTGTTCCCAATGTACGCAGGTGTAACGGAGACCAGCCTGGCTCTTTGTGCAGGGTTTGGATGATAATATGAAACGGATTCTGCCCCATTCCATCAAGCCGTCGGGGAAACGCTACCCTGCAGTGCATGGTGGTGACAATAATCAGTGACCATAACCAAAGGTGACTTCCTCGCTTTAAGCAAATATATAAGGGGCATAAGCCAACTGCCAGTGGATGGGGAAGAAACTTACTACAGGAGAACGCTATTGCATAATTGTCTGTAGGGCAGTTTCTTGCACCTTTCTTTGAAGCATCTGGTTCTGGCCATGGTTGGAGACAAAATACTACCCTAGATGGACCGTTGCTCTGATGCGCTATGTCCTTTCCTTGTCTATGGGCAAGTTGGGTATGGATATTTACGCCACGACCGCTAGGATTGATGTTCAGGTTTATCAGGCAGACTGCATCTTTATCCCTCCTCTTTGTCCTCAACGTCCACCTTGTGCCCAGGCTCCACCCTGGGCTGGCACCTCCTGCTTACCACAAGGCGGCTCACTAAGGAGCTCTCCGTTTGGATGCTGAGTTTTTTGTTGGCTTTGTGTCACATCCTCAGTGTTCGCTGGTCCTTTGGTTGATGAGTTATGTGCATGCAGGTGGATTTCACTCATGCGAGGTGTAGTTTGTCCCACTTTTCTTCAAAAGAAAATCTTCTTTTGTCCAGTGCTTTATGTGCGGAGTGTATTTGACACAAATCGCCAGTTGGGCTGCCAATCCCCCCTTTTGGATATATTGTGGTCTCCACTTTTTAATTACCAATGAAATTTAGGCTTAGCTGGGCGGGTTTCTTCTGAGAGAGAAGGAAAGGGAGTGGGACACAGTTGGCCCGGAGGTCATTATAATGTGTTATGGGTGTTCACGGGAGTTCTGCTGTCAGGAATGCAGGGCTGGGCAAGATATTTGCATGTAGCAGCTTTTTGAAACATAGATTTGGCAACCTGATCAGCCGTAAGGTCCATCCCAGGGAATTTCTTTTCTAGCATATAAAAACTCAGGGCCATGTGCTCCTCTCTGCAGGCACTGGGGAGCTCCTGGAGTGGGCTAAGAGCATTGTTCCTCCCCCCTGGAGCTTGCCGCCCCCCACACGCAGGGAGATCTTTCTTTGTGGTGCCCAAGTGCCTCTGTAAAGGGGACTGGCCCCTTGTCCCTCTCGGCCTCACTCAGTGGTTTTTTGGCAGCAGAGCTCAGCTGGAGTGACTCCTCTGCCCCCGGAGCATCCCCATAGGAGGTGGTGTGGAGTACACAGAGGGAACCCACACAAGTTAACAGACTTGATTAGCTGTAATTTGCACCAGTTTGATGAGATGTTGCTGCAAATAGCAGCTCTTCCACCCATCTCCCCTCTTGGGTGATCTAGTGGTTAAGCCATTAGCCTGGGACTCTGGAGAACTGGCTTCAATTCCTTTCTCTGCTACATATCCATTACGTGACCTTGGCCAAGTCACTTAATTGCTTTGTGCTTCAGTTTCCCCATCTATACAATGGGGATAATAGCACTGCTATACCTCCTGTGTGTGTGCAAAGGTAAATACATTACAGATTGTGCTACAGTGATGGGGCCGGATGAGCACCGTAGCTAGATCTAGCAATCCAACTGCTTGGTCTCTAAATATCTTGCTATATTAATGAATGAACCTGACATGAAATATTGCTGTGTGTATCTTCCACAATGTCCCATCCTTTCGTGCTTAGTTTTTACCTAGTGTACCAGGGCCAAATTCTGATGTGCACCCCTCTGCCTCCAATGGCAGTGCCATGGGATATGTCAGGCCAAAACCAGGCCTCGTTTGCACCAGAAGGGACCAATTTCTTGCTTCGGGAGCCCTGGCAATGTTACAGTTCAGCAGGGGCTCTCGTAATTTGTGCGGCTCCCTAGATTTGGTAGAAAACTGGGGAGTGAGGGGGAGAAACCGGCTGTTTTAACATTCTCCAGGGTAGAGAAAAGGCAGATGCCACAAAACAAATTAAAATGGGGAAGAGGCTCAAATACTAGAGGCATGAAAAGAAACTGATCAAAGCCAAAGAATTGAGGGAAACTGCTGGTGGGGGCCGGGGGTAAGAAGTGGGTAGGACAGTGGACTCTAGTAGCAGTAGAAGCAGCTATTTGGGACTAAGATCAACAAAGAATTAGACACATGCTTAATGATAGAACATTACAGGGTATAAGTGCCAGGCATGAGTTGGAGTCCTTCCCCCTCCTCCCTGTTCTCTTCCTTTTTCCTCCTTCTCTACCCCCTGCTACCCCCGGCCCTGAGTTTGCACCCGAAAAAGGAGAGAAGTGGGGGAAAACCCAAAACTGAAATAATTCATTTTTAGTTTCAAAAATTGAAAAAAAAAAAAAAAAAAAGAACCGGTATTTTCCCCCTCAAAAACTGGACGTTTTTGCAGGTGGGTTTGAGTTTGGTTTTATTTTTTGGTGGTGGGGGATAAAAAGGCCACTTTTGCATCAAAAAAATTTTCAAATAAAAAAAACGTGACCATCTTTACTCCATAGCAATACCTCTGTGTCCTCACACCTGGGTTTCTAAATCAGGCCCATATAAAACTCTGTTAAAACGAGTAAGAAGCCAGCAGCTGGTGGAAGACTGGAATTGCTGAGCCAGTCACTTAAAAACAATGCTCTCTGTTGCCTGTACAGAGCTATTGTTCCAAGGCCGGCATGTCAAACATTACTCTGGAATGCGTTTTTGAAATACACAATCTGAAAAGCATTACAGACATGACAATACAGTACGAATGGACATCGCCAGAAGGTGGCTTACACGACGCTGTTATCTGTGTCACCCTTCTCTGTTTCATTTTGTCTGTCAGCGCCAGCAGCAAAGTGCCCCAAACTTAGTTGGTTTGGTTAAAAAAAAAAAAGTCATCTTGACTGAATCTTAAAAGCCAGAATGTTCCCTTTTAAGGAGACCTGCAAAGGGAACAAAGACAAGGAAATGTGTGTCCATTCTTCCACGAGCCAGGCTACGAAGGTCGTTCATCACAGACATATTAGATTAATCTAGTAAATTAATCCCTAGAGTCCCTGCAAATTCCACTAGTCAGTTCCAGGTTTGTTGCTGATGCTCCATAATGCATCATTGTAGAGCATCACAACTTTTAGACAACAATCACTTGAAGGGGATAGCTCAGTGGTTTGAGCATTGGCCTGCTAAACCCAGGGTTGTGAGTTCAATCCTTGAGGGTTCCATTTAGGGAACTGGGGTAAAAATCTGTCTGGGGATTAGTCCTGCTTTGAGCAGGGGATTGGACTAGATGAGGTCTTTTCTAACCTTGATATTCTATTCTATGAGGAACAAGCCAGCCCGTAAAGCCCCAGGTAAGTAATAGGGTTTTCTGCAGACAGCCTAGTTTCTTCAGCAATGATTGTGGTAGAGCAAATAATCCTGCTAGTCATTTGGTGAAGTCAATCATAATTCCTTTTGGGTGTGGAATTGTCACTAGGTCTTCCACAATGCTGGAAAATGAGCAAAAAGCTGCCTGGTGGAAAGGGGAAGGTTGTCAAACCTCTGTTTGCAAGATTTCAGGAGAGGACTGAGGTTGTATGTTTCTTTCTCTATCCAGGGCTGTCATGTGGATATTTGTGGCCAAACAGCCTGTCGTTTCAGGTGTGGAACAGCATGTGTGTGGAAAGCCCCCAAGTTGTGTGAGCAAACAGCCATTGTGCAGGCAGATCAGTTTGCATGTGCAAGAGCAGATTTTTTTTCCCTGCGTGAGAAACACTGGGTCCAAATTTGTGGACACAAATCCTTTACAGACCTGGCCCTTTCTGTTAAACAGAGACAAGATAGTGATCACTGGCATTTGTCCTGACTGTAATTCTGTCGGGAAGCCCTTGGCTGACGTTATTTTCGTTCGCTTCATTCAATGGATTCTTTTTCAGTTTTGTTTTTCGCACAGTGAGGGTCGGGATCCTCTACAGGTATTGAGTCTGAGTCTCCCAATTCTAATCCCAGCTCTCCTGAGAATGCATTTCCCCACCATCTTCCTGTCCTCTGAGAGCCTGGGCCAGACGTCACTTCAGAGTTGGTCATTTCCACTCTTGATTCATCAGAGTGATCAATGCTGAGCCATGAGACCCCCCCACCCCGTTTTTATGTGGACACATGATGAGGATGCTCAAAGTATGTGAGAGTAGATCCCAGTCTTCAGAGGAGAAAGACTTTACTTTTTTAGTATGTTAATTTTTGAGCTATGAGTTCATCAGAGCTCATCAAACAGTAGAATTAGTTGAAATTTTTTGTTTAAAATTAGAGCCAAATGGATAAAAGAGTTCCTGTGGAAATTTTTAATTTTTCATCATCGAGAAAGAAAGAAAGAAAGAAACCCCAAAATGTTTTGTTTTGAACTGAAAAAAATAAAAATTGGTTTTTCTGAGAAAATATCAAATATTTCCACGAGCCCTACTCAAAATGCCTTTTCTTTTTTTGGTTGAAATTTTTTTTCATCAAAGGAGGCATTTCTGTGGGGGAATTTGACTAGAATATTTATTTGATTTAGTTGGTGTTAGTCCTGCTTTGAGCAGGGGGTTGGACTAGATACCTCCTGAGTTCTCTTCCAACCCTGCTATTCTATGATTCTATGATTTAGGGTTTTGTATTTTTTCAACAAAAACCTGAAAACTTCTGAAAAAAACAATTGATGAAAATTAAAACTTTTTCATTTTCATCAAACTTTTTCACAGGAACAAAATTCCTCCAAATTTCCCGGGTAACAAGATTAACCAGGGTTGAAACTGGTCACTCCTTGGCAGAAGGATCTCCAAGAAAATGCTGGTTGTGAAGGGAATGGGTACTGGAGATTTTACTAGGTGATGCTTTTCCTTCTGAGTCAATATTGAGACAATGCCCCAGGAAGGTGTCAGAGGACACTCACACCACTGGAGGAGGTGCTGTCTTTTGAATGAGCCTTTAGAATGATGGTCATGACCAGTTGTGTCCCTTAATAATCCCTCTGCACTAATTTAAAAGAGTTGGAGTCTTCTGGTATCCTGGCCAAATTCCAGGTGTGGTAATTATGTTCTAATTCCCATCTGTAGTTTCAGTTTGCTACGGAGTTCTTAATTCCTGGCCTGGCCTGTTGCTGTGTGCTGTTAAAAGAGAGGCCACATTTTTCTCCAGAGGTGGCTGCATTTCAGTGCTGAGTGAAAAGAGCCAGATATGTATGTGCATAGAGTCTCCCATTTAACCACTGATCAGTGCATGTTCACACATGTATTGGCATCATGTCACTCATCACTGAAATGTAGCCACCTCTGGGGTGAAATATGGCATCTCTTTAACAGTACACAGCTATGGATTCAGGAGATCTCAGTTCAGTCCCTGCCTCTGCCACAGACTTCCTGTGCAACCTTGGATGAGTCACGTAATCCATGTGGGTCTCAGATTCTCATCTGTAAAAAGAGAATAAAGATACTTCCTTCCCCCCTATCCCCCACTTTGTCTGTCTTGTGTACTTAGGCCCCGGTCCCCCAAAGACCTACGCATGTGCTTAACTTTATGCTCTGTGAGTAGCCCCAGGGAAGTCACGTTTGCAGTATCAGGGCTTTAGATTGTAAACTGTGGAGGGAGGAATTGTCTCATACTACGTGTCTGAATGCCCAATGCCCAGATGCTTGCCAGCACCTAGCACAATGGGGCCCTGATCTTAGCTTGGGCCTCTAGGCTCTACTGAAATATGTATAAATAACAGGGGTGGACGAGTCAGTAAATTATTTTGTGAAGTGCTCTGGGATCCTTCTGGGATGGAAACGTTACTCACTAGGATTATTCTGGAGGGGAAATTGCTGAAGGAGGCTGTCTCGACTTCATCCGCTACATGTAGGAAAGACAATCCCATTGAGAAAGGGCCGCTTTTTACCGCGGGGTTCAGTCGCTCACTGCTGGGTCTGGTCATGGTCTCCCAGGGTGTCATCTTCAGAGGGAATGGTGGAGTCCATTGTGACCCCATCACGATGGTTCTTTCGTGGGAAGGAGGGAGGTCGGTTCCTGTGGAATCTCATTTTTGGAAGGTTGTTGTTGTTTTCTTAAGCCCAAGCTGAAAGAAAAATCATTTCTAAAGATGACAGGCTTAATTTACAGTGTCATTAACCAGATCCGAAACCCTAGACAGGCCACGTCTCCTGTGTAAAGCACATTCTCCTCACGCTTTGCAGCTGATGTTTCTCTGATTATGCCAGTTCCCTCATTTTCCTTCATATGGATGCTATTATTGCGTGCAGGGGGGCTTGGGGAAACCAGTTCTCTCTCTTACACACACACACAGGCTCGCGACAGATTAATAATCAATCTGATATTGGCAAAGCACCCGCCCTCCAGCCCACTGGAAGTTCCATGCGGTAGTTGTAGCCAATTTAAAATATATTCAACTTTAAAAAGAGGACATTCCCAAAGGACTTGATCCAACCCCTCTTCATCTCACAGCAAAGACTCATTTTCTTCACGGGGCGTTGGCCTGCACCCTGAAATCTCAACAAATAAAAGTCCAGGAGGGTTTCTGAAACAAAGGGCAAGGAAAGGATAGACTGGGGTAACAGGGAGGTAATAAATACGACACTAGAGTTCTGCCTTTCGGCCCCGTATGGTGGGGTCCTGCCCCTGGACTGAGCCTTCTGTGCGCTACCACAATGCAAATAATAAATCACAGTAGTTCAGCTACAAATGCCTTTGCAAGAACAGCGGGTTTAGGATGCTACGTAAAAGTGGGGCGAGAGGCTGTGAGGGGGAGATTACACACTACTACCACAGAAGAGGTCCCATGGGCCTGGTCCAGTTCCAGCTGATGTCAATGAAAAGGCTCCTATTGACTTCAATGGCCACTGGATCATACCACCTTGAAATGATAGTGTCTGGGGGAGATGAGGCTCAAGGAGGAGACCTGGAATGCAGGGCGGTCCTGCGCAGGTAGGAGCCTTTCTTGACCCCTACCAGAAATGTTAATGGTGCCCCCCTCTGGCCTTTCTTCTAACATGTCAGTGCTCACCGCTGTGTTCCCCCCAGCAAAGTCAGGCAACGCATCCCACCCTGGTGACATTCCAGTGGGGAAATCCCCAGAGAATGCTTTAATCTTGCAAGGCTTCCATGGCTGCTGACACAGGCAACTTCCTGAGCTCTCCCAGATGGCAGGAGAAGCTTTTCGTTTCTGCTTGTTACTGTAATAAAGCAATTGACCTGGATTCTGTTTCGGAGCCTCCTTGAACTGTGGCTCTTCCATAGACAAAGGCATCTCGGTTGAGTAATGTCGTCTCTCCAAAGACAGTAAGAGAGGCTGCTCCACCCCATGGCTCACCCTACTATGTACAACCCACAGGAATGTGTTAGAACACAGGGTGTTTATTCCAGAGAAAAGCTCATGGGAAAATTAGTAGTTTGGGCCACATCAATATCAATGTGAGCGTGTGTTTGTGTCAGATACATATTCCTAGGAGCTGTTTCTACACCTTTGTTAACCTGAAGCTCGGGGTATGGTTTGCTGCTCAGTGGTAACTCTCCCATAGTCTCGGATGACATCACCACCTGGCTTTTCCGAGAGAAGAAATGTTGTCCAGGACTTCCAGACTAGCCCGGCTCCTTTAGAGAAGTGTCATCGATGCCTTAGCTTATACCTGAATAGACGCTTCGAGAAATACAAGCGGAGAGCTTTGAATCCAGCGTTAGTGCTGCAGCTGTCTTGTACTGCATTCCAGTTATGAGCCGAAATCCTGCCGGGAAGCGTGACGTGTGATAGTTCAGTACTAAGGCATCATGTTCATGCGCTTAGAATATGCAATGTTTCTTTGCAGACCGGGGTGCATGGACCACGGAGACTGTGCCCATGAAGACAGGCCGCCCAGAGGGGGGGGCAAGTGGGGCAATTTTCCCCAGGCCCTGGGCCACACAGGGGCCCCGGGAGCCCTGGTCCAGCTACGGTCCGAGTCTCGGCGGCAATTCCGCGGCGGGGGGCCCTTCAGTCACTCCGCATCTTCAGCAGCACTGAAAGACCTGCCGCCGAAATGCCACCAAAGACCCGGAGTGACTGAAGGGCCCCCCGCCGCCGAAATGCCGTCAAAGACCCGGACCGCCACCGGGCCGGGGCTCGCGGGGCCCGAGGCAAATTGCCCCACTTGCCCCCCCCCTCTGGGCGGTCCTGTCTTCATGGGCACAGTCTCCGTGGTCCATGCACTCCGGTCTGCAACGAAATATTGCGTATTCTAAACACATGAACATGATGAATCTGCATAGAGAAGAACGGGGGACGTCGTGTCAGTGAGTGGATTGTATAACTCTCTGCTATCGCACTTGCTGGAGCATGGATGGATACAGGCAGAATACTGATTGGTTATTTACGTACATCTAGAGGCTCCAGGTGAGATCAGGGCCCTGTTGTGCTGGGCACTCTACGTACACCTAGCAGGACCCTGTCCCTGCCCTGAGGAGCTAACAAACTAACCAGATAAAGGGTTGGAGGGGAAGGAGAAGCACAGAGGGGTGAAGTCACGTGTCCAGGGTCACAGAGCAGGTTAGTGTGTCCTGTTTACTGGACCCTGCTGAATAACTAATGGAAGAAAATAGTCTGGAAAAAAATGACAGTAGCAAAAGAATCTCGCATTTGCCCCAAAGCACCAGATCTTCCAGTGCTGATAACTTAGGCCCTTAAATAGCTCTGCAACAACACGACCTTCCATTTTTTGCCAATACCTTTGCTTTTCCTCCCGAATGACCCCAATCACCAGCACTGCCACAGAGTGGTTAGACTCTATGCTATTTTTCTCACGTTCTGGTAAATAGGAATTAACCCCAACCCCTACCGCCCTCCCCCCGCACACACACCCCTACCATATTTTTGCCCCAAACTCATGTAAGTCTCCTGTAAGGATTTCCCATCCCCAGCATTCCTAATCCCTAAGGTATTTGTGGGCAGATAGGAACTGTCTCCTCCCTAATCATTCTCCTCCTCCCACCAGCTGATTGACTCAGTGATATCCCAATGCAGCATGTAAGTCATTGTAGTCAATTTCAGGATGACTCAGGGGGCAGATTCAGGCTGATAACTGCTCTTTGCATATGAATGGCATGGTGTCCAGCTATGCTTGGAAATGAAAGGACGGGAAGGGGCACAGACATGGCAAAACCAGAATTTATTAATCCAAATCTTCTCAAACCTTTGGGGTTTGGCTACAATGGAGCCTGGGTCCAACCCCCCTCCCGCCCCCACACACACACTCCAATTTGGAATTTAGGTTTGCAAAATAAAAACCTGACCCATTAGGGGGCCTTGGGATATTTAAAACCAAAATTTAGCCCAGTTTTGAAATTGCCCAGCTCTGAAAGACGCAGGTTGATGAAATGGTGTGACATTGGAACGTGATGTTTTTTAAAACTTGCCTGAGTATAGAAAAAACTTTTTCAAGTTAGCATGAAAACTTGCTAAAAAGCTAAAACTTGCATAAAAACTTGCTAAAAAGATGTGATATTTTTCTGGGGGATTTGTCTGACCACAACGCAAGCTTATCTAGTCTTTGTTGAGGGGTGACCTTTAAAGCGGACTCGTTGGCTCAGCATATGAAACCTGTCACCAGAGGGTCACTCATCTGACTTTGTGCCAGCCAGTAATGAATGCAAATGTTACTCTCTGATTGCTTTTTCAGTGTCTGCGTGCAAGGAGCTGGCTGCGTTCAGTTCCCAGTGGGAAGAGACCCACGTTGCAAAGTTACCCTCACAACTGGCAACAGCTGGCATCCTTGTTCGCTGGCCCAATATCGAATGAGCCATGAAGGCTGAATGATGTTCCCAGCCCCGAAAGCAGCTGTAATGCTGCAATGGAATTACTCCAATGAATACGTATTACTCCCAGGATTAACAGTGGCAGGGTCGGGCCCAATGTCTGGGATTCCCTGTTAGCTACAAGAACTGACTTGCATTTTCTTATATGCAGTGGTTGTAGCCTTTACCACCTTGTGCCTCTTGCATCTTCTTAGTGAGCTAGGAACTATTCCCTGCAGAAGCATCTTGTCTCCTAGCTCCATAGACTACGAGGTCCATAAACACACGTGGATTGTGTTTGTAAATCGAGTGATTACAGGGCACCGACTGAAACTCCTTCCATTTCCAGTCACCTCCATGTAACTAACATGAAGGAGGTGAGTCGAAGGCAGACATCTGAGGCAGACTGGTCATCTGCAAGTGCCTTTTTTCTCATAGTTGATTTCCAGACTTCAGCTTTTTTTTTAAAAATGCCATAACAAAAAGCTACAGCCCTGTTGGCTGTTGTTGGCTATATGGACCAGTGGAGCTTCACAGCAGCGGAGGAACTGGAACCTATGTGTTTTTTGAGGGGAGCTTTCTATAGCTCCTTTCTTGGTGAAACACCGAACAAAAGTTGTTACGCTGGTGGAAATTTAATTCTGTGCTGCCCCCACAGGGTCAGATCCTCAGCTGGTGTAAATCAGGGTAGTCCCACTGACTTTGCAGCGTTATGATCCCTCTCAGATGCATGCAATTTGGTGCAGCTCCACTGTCTTCATCCAATGTTTCACGCGCTCTCAGATGCTCCTACTAAGTTTCAGGAAGGCGCGAGATCTGACCCCAGAAATCTGGTGTCGATATGCTGGAGAAGAGGCAGAATCTCTCCTTCAACCACCCCACTGAATTCTGGGGGAGGAAGCTGCTGAGAAAACGGTTTTCACCCAGTGGTATCTAAGGTAACACCTAGTTGGAACACAGGTGAAAAGTGTGATAGGTCAGAAACCACTGCATGGCGTTGGTTGGTAGACACTGGCTTTTGCATGGCCATGACTGTACTGCGGAGGGTTTGCTTTGCATTGCCTAGTTTATGTGACTCCAGTGCAGGCAGCAATGTCCAGGAGTGAGGATTGGCGGGAAGGGGAAGGAATATTGTTGCTTGGCACGTGAAACGATTGCCGTGATTTTAAATTCTTTAGGACGGCCATCCGCCTTATCGAGGTCACTTGCTGCATTTAGGATGGGTTGTCATCCCTGACGTGGACTGTAAACACTGCACATAGGTGGTCCATTAATAATAATGGCAACAGTCACTGAAATACTGGAGCCCTCCACTCATTCACCCCTTTTTCCTTCACTGTCCTCACGGTCGCTTCAGTTTGAGGTTTTAGCAATGAGAGTTTAAGCTGATATTAGACGTTGGAGGCGGTGCTGGTCTTGTATGATGTCTTCATGGTGATCTGACTGGTTTAGGGGGCTCTTAACAGAGTCTGTCACCATGAGGACATGGGTTTGGCTGTGGCCCACATCAGTAGGATATGGAAATGTTGCTGTCTCATTGCTCTGTCTGAAATGATTTGCCATTGTCTATACAGTGCCTAGAAGACATGACCACATCACAAAAGCCATCTCCATCACCAGATGTGGTAGCTGCCAACTTGCCACCCTTGTGAACACTATGAGCAGAGGGGCCCTGGGTTTAATGGGCCATGAATTAACTTCATAGCCTTAGAGGTGTTCAAAGCATTGGGCCCTCCAATGCTGAGAAGATCTGCAGTTTCAGGAGAGACTCAGACAAGCCTGGATGTGCCTGCAGCAGAAATGCAAGCATCAACCCATTAAATACTAGGTAAGATCTTGTTTGTTACAGATCTTGTATTTAATAATCACTACAGCTGGAAGATAAAAGCCACTTCCTTCTTGTTTTCCATCCTCTAATCAGGTAAGGATCAGGAAACACAGCCAGTGACATTTAAAAGTTCTCCATGCTAAGAAAAATGTTGCCCAGAACTTGTCATCTCAGTAAGTTAACTGCAGAGACCCAGCTCTGGGAGACAGCCTTGGACTCTGTGTTTTTTGGTAGGTGATTCAGTAACAGATCAGGGTAATGCTGGCCACTGCCTCATTCTGTAGATTACAGTCGCCCCTCAGACCTATGCTTGTAGCACCATCAGGTCAACTCAGTGCAGGTAGCAATGTAATGCAAATGCACCCTGTTTTAGATGGCAGATTCTCTTTCTCTAGGAAAGCGAGGTGCTAGTCTTTCTGGGTCCTAATGTGTCACCGTTGCTCTGTTTCCAGCCCCCTTTTTCAAACTACCTGGGTTTCTTATTTTTTTTGGTAAGGCTTTTATTCAGATCTGGTGGTGCCTGAAAGCTGTTTTCCTGGGGTGCTACCCAATGACCTGCATATGGTATCGGTGGAAGAGACAGTCTGTATTGCTTTGTTTATAAGAACATATTTCCAGTGATTGATGTTTGAGCTGCGGAAGTATGTTTGCAAGTTAGACTTTAAAACATGAATCAAACCATGTTTGGAATACGTTTGCTTCTCTGTCAAACATTTCTCTTAGCCTGGAGTCTACACAAGTCTGTGTTTTTCCAGAGGTACCAACGCCTGCTTGGAAATATCAGGATGAAAAGCATTTATTCTATAGGACCATCTCCAGGGGTAATTGTCAGACTCCAGGGTGTGTGCTCACCAGTATACAGCATTCACCGAGAGCTTTCCTCAGCAGTATATCCCAGGTACCACATGCTGATGCAGGATGTGAGTGATAAGCAGCAGACCGATGTATCGCAGCATTATCCAGTACAGCACATATGAGAGCCGCATTGTAACATACCCACGGGAGAAAGCCAAGCACAGGAGTAATCTCTAAACTGCCCTGCAAACTGATGGTGCCCCAAACAGCCCAGTATGGCCATTCAAATCCTCACAAGTGCCTAGCATGGCTCCCTGGATGCCTAAATGTTGCGTTCAGTGCAGAGCTGGGGCCCTAACTGGAAACTGACTCCGGGGTTGGATTTTTCTCAGTGCTATAAGATTGATGCAAAGAGATGATTCCTGGCAGGGGGACAAATCCTGGTATCTTACTCATCTGAGCAGTCCCGCTGACCTCCCTATACGTCTTCAGTCTGAGGGAGACGCATGAGGGGATCGTTTGGCCGTACATTACTGCCCTGAAAATAGACAGATGTCCATTGTAAGTGCCTGGAGAGAGACCGTTCCGATGTTATCTGAGCTGGCTGTTCATATGATTGTCAGGGGGGCTTTTTCTAGATATTGCTCCGGCAGGTGGCAAATCTGGCCCTTCTGAGCTGGTGGGGCCAGAGTCTCCTGGGTTTGCCGCAGTTTAAAACAAACGAAGAATCAGAACACCCGCTGTTGCCTAGGATGAGATTTATAAAGACCGTAACTCTCCCAGCTTCAGGGACGCTTCAGGCAAGCACTAGCTCCCTAGGGTTAGAAAGAAACACCTGAACAGGCCACTGACAGAGCCAAGCTACTGAACTAGATGGACCAGAGGAATGAGCCAGACCAGCAGTCCCTATGTTGTCTGTATAGTGTCCAGAGGACAGGTGAGCACATCACAAAAGCCAGCCCCTCCACCATATGCAGTAGTTGCCAACTTGTGCCCCTTGTGAACACTGAGATCGGCTAGCAGAGGAACTAAGGGAGAGATTTATAAAGGTACGCATGCATCTAACTCCCCGTGATTTCAATGGGAATTGGGCACCTAAATACCTATAAAAATCTGCCTTTAAGGGCCCAATCCAAAGGCCATTGACGCCAGCGGACGCTGGGTCAGACCTTTTGAAGTTACTGCAGTTTTCTATCTGGAAAAAGAAAGCAGAGGGACAACTGCTCCGCACCAACCTCTGTGTCTTTAACGCAGTCCCCTGCAGAGACACACACAGCTTTTCTCACTGTTCCTCTTCCAGTTATTTCCCTCTTTGTTTCTTTCTCTCTCCAGGGGGCTTGCTTTATGCTGCGCCGCCTTAGGTGACTGGCTGGCTGTGTATGGTCTAGCCATCAGACTGTACCTTTTCCTGGAACTCGAGCCTTTTACGCTTTCCAGCAGGGTGAATGTTAAACGCAAATATTTAAAACAGTCTCTTGGACGCATCGGGAACAATTTGATGATCGGGCTGATACTGCTGAAGACAGGGAGAGCTTCTGACTCACAGGTGAGCTGAGTATTTTAATCTCTTACCTGAAACAAGGCGCTGGAAGCTGACTCGTGAGTTTTCTGTTCTTTGGGCAGTGGGATATTTCAGAATGATCCTGACCCCCCAGGAAGCAGCGTGGCTTTGGTTCTGGCTCCCAGAGCAGAGCTGTTGCGTTCAGAGGTGTCTCATCAAGCCATGTCCATCACTGGACATTCTTTTATACCACACCACATAGCCTCAAACTGTCCCATGGGAAATCTGAAGAATGAGGGTTTATTGAAGCTGCACTTTAGGACCAACTCAGCTGTAGGTTTCCTTCCCCTTTAGATAACCCAATTGCCTGTGGAAGGAACGAAGGAATGAGTTGGATGGTCAGTGTCCAGATGTTCAGGGGGATTGAAAAAGCTTTAAGGCCTTGATCCACCAAAGCACTTAAGGACATGCGTAATCCCATTGGTATTGGCTTCAGTGAGATGACTCCCCTGCTTAAAGTGAAGTATGTGCTTTCCTGGATCAGGGCCGGAGTGATTTATACTTCCTGATGAATTCTTTGGTCATTTCACTCCTCTTGCCTCTCTGGCAATGCTTGTATCTCTGCGTCTGTCGTCTACTTCCCTCGCAGGCTGTCTTCTGCAATCCACAGGCTAGCGTGGGCAGCCTCCCAGCAGCTCACACATGGTCGCACTGCCGTTTGATGCGCCGAGATGTTCCCAAGCTCAGGGGCTGGGGAAGAATCCAATTCAAACTGCTTTAAAGCGAGGCAGCCTGCCGGGCCAGTGGGCGTCATGGCCATGAGAAGGACTTAGGTTTGAATTTCATTCCCAGTCTCAGGCTGGCAGGGGTTGCGATAGAGCTGCAGAGGCCATGCACTCAACTCATGAATGAGAGGGGCTCCCTCAATTAGCTCAGTAATAAGACTGCTTAGAAAAATATAGCCCTTCCCACGCTCAAAGCACTGCATAATTAATCCTTGTAAAGCCCCTGTGGGCAGGGAAGTAAATATCATTGTCTCCATTGTACAGATGGGGAAAGTGAAGCAGAGAAGGAGAGAGATGTGAAGGGATTTGCTCAAGGTCATATAGTGAGTCAGTAGCAGAGGTGTGATTAGAACTCAGGATTTCCAGCGCTCAAACCCCACACTAGCAGAAAACCCTGCTCCAGCCAATTGGGAGCAGATAGATAGACTTTGACATGGGAGAGCAAGCTCTGAAGGGATTTATCTACAGTGCGCACGTGAGGGGGATATAGAGATATGTCTGTGCGCAGCTAAGCACATTGGTCCACAGAGATTAAATTATTTGAGGCTGCATTTTAAAATGCAGTGTCTCTGTTCTGCTGGGTGCAGGGATCATGGACGCGCCTTCTCTGCAGAAGCTTAGCTCCCCTTGATAATTAAAAGAAGCAATCCAACCAATAAGTCTTTAACCAATGACGAGTGACCCGCGGTTATTTGAAGAGAGGCTTGATTCTGTAAATGGCGTGTTTTTAATTGAAAAGGACATCAGAGCTCTCGTTTGCATGTGCAGTTACTGCTACTGCATACCCAGGATGGGTGATTGCTCATGCAAATGGCAGGTTCTGAGTCTATCGAACCTACTGTTTGCATGAGGGATTACCCAGGCCTTGGGTACACAATCAAGAAAATGTTGGGTGCATTTGTGCATACAGTGGTTGGAAAATTAGGCAGCAACAGTCCATGAAAAGAAGGATGGTCTCATGATTAAGACACTGGGCTGGGACTCAGGAGAGATCTGGATTGCATCCCTGGCTTTGACACGGACTCCTTGTGTGACCTTAGACATGTCACTTAGCACGTGATCCAAATCCTATTGAAGTCTATGCAAAGACTTCCACTGACGTTAATGGGTTTAGGCCCTGTGCATCTCAGTTTCCTCGTCTCTACAATGGGAATATTAATCCTTCCCAACCTCACAGGAGCGTTGTGAGGATCGACTCATTAATGCTTTCTTGGTATTCAGATACTACATGCCTCTGCATAAATAAATGTGCTTTCAAACCCAGAATTCAGGAGGGTGAGAGTCCTGACATTGAGAAGCCACCTGAGGCTGTAGAAAGGCTAGAGATACCCTGCTGAAGGCTGTGGTTTGACCTGTTCCAATCTCTCTTGTCACAGCAGGTCTGCCTGAGTCATTCTCCTAGACTGTTTATTTTATTTTTCTCCCAGAAATCCCGAGAATGCTGTTAGAAACATGAAGGGGGAAAACCCAAACCTCTGTTCCTTTAACCACTTCATCTAAGAGAATGCTGCTCTTCTGTGAAATCTGGGTCACTGTGGCACATGGAAAATGCATCCATTTAGCAATTCTATGTCTTTAACAGATCTGCTTTCATTACCTTTTAGTGAGACCAAGATTTATTCACTTCCCCGGGATTTTTTAAAGTTTTTTCCCTTATAACAGGGCTGCTCCTGCTTAGGCGAGATTAGGAGATCCTATTTTGTGGCTTCTCTTGGATTCCCTTTCTAAGGCTCTAATGAACTATGGATGAGTGGGCGCAGTAATCCACTTGGGGCAGGAGCTCGTTAAAGTCACTGATTCCATTGTCGTAACGAGCTACATATGGTCAGATTGCTTCTTTAAATCACTGATTACTGTAACATAGAAGGGCTTGATCGGGCACCCAGAGAGGTCAATGGGAGATTTGCTATTGACCTCAATGGGAGCCAGGCAGTGTTCTGCTTTCTCAAAATGGATTGCCGATAAGGAGCAATTTGAGCATTTCAGGCCAAAAAGTAACACAATTTCCTCTCAATTGCTGCCCAGTCTGTGAGGCACGCTGTCTGAGTGCCATGGGAACTGGTTCAGCACTGGCTGCTAAGAAATCATCCAATGAATTTAGCCCTTTAAAATACATATATATATAAAAGTAGGTGAATCGCTCACAAACTGATCCTGATTCCTGCGAACGTTTCTGTTGTTCACCGACATTTGCCAAGAAGCTCGTGCAAACCCATTTCAGCCTGTGGCACGTCCCCAAGCTGGTCGTGTCAACAGTCCGCTCTTCAGATCAGTCGCACTGGCGGGAGTGCGGGTGCAAGACGGTGCCGGTTGCTGCCTGCATTTTAAGCTCCAGGTCACGCAGACCTGCTGTGAGCAGGGTCGGACGCCGTCGTGCTTCAAACCTTAGCCTCTGCCTGGAGCCCAGCCTGTGCTATTCTTTATTAATTGGGTAACAAATGGCACCCAGAGGCCCCAGCCAAGACTGTGACCCTATTGTGCAGGGTACTGTGTGTGCAGAGAATGAGAGTTAGTCCCTGCTCTGCAGAGCTTACGGGCTACACAGACAAAGTCTGGGAAGGGAAACTGAGGCACTGAGAATTACAGTGATGGGCCCGTGGTCATACCGTCGTGAGCGACAGAGCCAGAAATAGAAACCCCAGTCTCCTGAGTCTCGTGGCATCTGTGCTAGGTCATACCACCGCTGCGAGACCGTTACACCTCTCCTGGACTAGCATTCCCACTGGTGGAGCTGCCCCAGGGAGAGCAACAATGGGAAATTTGGGATCTTGTGCAAAGCCCTGATCCTGCACTGGGTCTCTTCATGAGCTCCAAGAGCAGGGGGCAGGATCAGGCCCAAGACACTTAATCTCTCTGCACCTGGGTGTGCCCGAGGGCGTCGATTCTTGCAATGAGAAGTGCTCTAGAAGTGCAAAAATATTGTTCGTGTGTTTCCTACTTTAAAAGTCAGTTGCCAGCACTTATGAAACAGGCCCTGACCCCCACCAAATCATCAGCCCATCTCGAAAATAGCTTAGCTTCTCCCGCCCTGCTCCCACACAGCCATGAGCGGACTCATTGCTAGCCACAATTCATTCATTATCGAAAGGCAGCAGCAGCAGCAAGCCAGTCCGTTAATTCCAGAGGTAAGAAAGGCCCTTTCTGCAGCCAGCTCCAGCCACAAACCCAAACAGAGAAATGTGTCTTTGTCTAGGGAAGCTGCAGAGAATGAAATTCCCTTTGAGGATAGACTTGTGTTTGTAAGATTTCAACCTCCCTCCCCCCCAAATCTGGACAATAACAGCTTCTGTCTAAGGGAATCATTCCCCTAAGGTACCAGCTGAGTCTGGAGTATTATACTTTAGTACAGTAATTAGGGTTCTGCTGCTGATAAGGATGCTGACCTAAGCCACTCTCTGCTATGGACAGGCCAGTGAACTGAGTGTGCATTACCTTCTGCTTCTAGCAGGACTCCCAGCTGCGTAGTAATAGAGAGAAATGTAAACAACTGGAGATCTGTTGCTGCGGGAGCAGGAGGCTGGGCAGGGGACGGTAGGTGGCACAATAACATACAGTTGGTGGTAGGCCTGCTTTTGCCATTGGAGTAAATGGGAGCTTTGCCATTGACTTAAATGGGTACAAGATCAGCCTGTAAATTAAGAACATAAGAACGGCCAGACTGGGTCAGACCAATGGTCCATCTAGCCCAGTATCCTGTCTTCCGACAGTGGACAATGGTAGGTGCCTCAGAAGGAATGAACAGAACAGGGAATCATCAAGTGATCCATCCCCTGTCGCCCATTCCCAGCTTCTGGCAAACAGAGACTAGGGACACCATCCCTGCCCATCCTGGCTAATAGCCATTGAAGGACCTATCCTCCATTGATGGACCTATCCTCCATGAATTTATCTAGTTCTTTTTTGAACCCTGTTATAGTCTTGGCCTTCACAACATCCTCTGGCAAGGAGTTCCACAGGTTGATTGTGCCTTGTGTGAAGAAATACTTCCTTTTGTTTGTTTTAAACCTGCTGCCTATTAATTTCACATGGTGGCCCCTAGTTCTTGTGTTATGAGGAGTAAATAGCACTTCCTTATTTACTTTCTCCACACCAGTCATGATTTTATAGACCACAATCATATCCCCCCTTAGTCATCTCTTTTCCAAGTTGAAAAGTCCCAGTCTTATTAATCTCTCCTCCCGTCTCTCAAATTACTAGCTGTTTTCTGCTAGCAGCTCACGTTCCAATCTGATTTAGGATGAAGTGAGTTTCGCTTATCTCAGTCTCATCCACTGCACCAAAACCAGCTCCGACACCGGCTCAGCAGCAGGCCTGGATCGAGGTGTGTTGCTAGCGTTGGGTTGGGGGAGCCCATGCTCGGTTTGACTCCAGCCAGCACTTTGAGTTCTTCACTTTCAGAACCACCACATTCATCCAAACACATTCAAAGAAAAGACCCGACACCTTCTTTACCCTGTCCCAGCTGCTGATAACCACCTTCTGGGTTGCCAGAAACAGTTGTCTGCCTTCTGCTCCATAGTGCTTTGCATCGTAACAAACTGTGCAGTTGTCCCCAATCCCTTCAGCGGTTGCAAAGGTTTTAATATTAGTGTAGCCTGGGGTTATAGAAGGAGAGAGCTGCTGCAGAGAACTGCAAGGAAATAATTCCAAAACGGACTTCTGATGATCTCATTAACCCATGAGAGCAGAGGAAAATAATTGCTTGTGGTTCAATGCAGTCCATCTGTAGGGGATTTTCTAAATAATAGGGGCCTAGAATATGGTTTTTAAGTTTCCAAACATTTTAAACAACTAAAACATTTATTAGAGCTGCAGCCTTGTCAGAAATCATTTTCGGCTATTAGCATAGTAAAATAAAGGGATTTAAAGCTTCTCAGATTGCCATTTTAACAGAGTTCAGGTGACCTACAGTCCCCAGAATGATTGATGCACCCGAATAGTATAATAAGGTCAGCCCCCACTGAGAGCATGAGAATCTGGCCCTTTAAATGCACTGAGCTTTGCTGTATTTTTGTCATATTTAAGAAAAAAATCATGAGTCAGGCCACCAAAACTCACAAAATTGACTTAACAATCATGAGATTTTAAAAAATTAATAATAAATTACTTAAAAAAAAAAAGAAAGATGAGGTTCTCCCATAATCACATGAGTCCAGGAGCTGGGGCTTTAAGAAAAACACCAAATATCAGGGAGTTCTGATACAATCAGGAGGGTTGGCAATACTGTCATTTAGAAAGCTAAATGGTGAACTGGAACAGTCTCCCTGGAATAGAGAACTTCACGGGCATCTTGAAAACACACACACACAAACACACGCGCTCTCTCTCTGTCTCATTAAAACCAGCGTTATTAAAGCGATGCTATAACCCCTGCAAATCTACGTCCTAACAATTTCCCAATGGGCTGAAACGCTTGTCGTTCATTGTAGCTTTGCCGCGCCACCTTCCTTCGAGGAATCCTGAGAAGGAAGCAGCAGTAAAGAGACGATTTAAGGGCCTCATTCTGAGCATCAAGTCCCTGCACTGGGTGGCTTTGGACGCCAATGGGAGCTGGTAGTGTTCAGCACCACTCAGGATCAGGCCCTGAGTCTGTGACTGTGAGATATCCTATCTGGTAATTAGGAGGGGGTGTGGGGGGGAATACCTTCCTACACCCTTATCAGGCCGTACATTTAATCTTTCTCTTAAGAGGCACCTACTTAATTACTCCCTTTTCCAGTGGTATTGTTTAAACCCCTCTTTGAAAGAGCGATTCCTACTGTGATCATTATCAAGTTCTCCCTCCCCCGCCCCGCCTGCTCGCCCCCTCCCCCTCCTTTCCTAATCACCAGGCTGGTGCCAGGGCCTCCTTCACTAGCCTGCCAAGGGATCTGGTAGGAGCCAGCCATTGGGCCGCCTTGCTCGGCGTCCCCCGTTCCCCAGCCTTCCCCTGTCGTTCCCACTCCAGAGCTCCATCCCTGAGAAAAAACAGACCCCCCGGCCCTGTTCTCCAGAGCTAACTGCTGTCACACTGACCTCCACTCTGCCTCCCCGGCTGGAGGAAAACACCGCGCTCAGCCAGAGGGAGCAGGAGCGGGCACAAAGGAGGCCATTCCAGTCTAGCTGTGCCTGCCTCCTCCCTGCCCCTCTTGCTGGGGCTGGCAGCATTATGGTTAGCACCAACAGGCCAGTTAAGCCAATGCCTCTGTAAGGGAGGAGGCATGTGACATAGGCCAAGCCGATGTCACGCTGCTGACATGTCCCAGCATCACACAGGCAGACACGGCCGTGGCTGGCCGTGCCCCTGAAAGCACTGGCATTTAGCGAAGCCCAAAGGTGCTGCCAGTGGCCGAGTGGGAGGAGCCGCGTACATTGGGATTTGGCCGAGTTACAATCAGCTATTTTGGGAAGTCCTGTCGTTTTCTGGGCAGCTCTTCAAAACAAAACCGAGCCAGACTCTGAGCTCCTTTACTCCGGGACAATGCAGAGTAACCGTACGCACTGCGGGGGAGTTCTCAGGAGTGAGATCCATGGAACTATGCAACCAGAATCTGGTCCTAAGCATTTAAAATATGCTTCACTGCTTGTTCAAGTGTTGAGCCTTCCTTAAGTGGGCAGGCGTTTTAAACACAGAGCTTCCATTGGGCTTAATCAGAATGGCCCAGGCCTTTCCACCCTCTATTTATAGGAGAGAGCGTCTTTAATTTTGCTGCAACCGACTGGTTATTAGTTGTTAAGAACATACTAGTAACTATGCATATATTACCTCATTTGCTCAGCCTCAATGTATTTTAACAATTAGTTGCTAATAGGGTGGTTGGAAATTGTCATGTTTTTTTAATGGAAAATGTTGATTTTTCTTCGAAATGAAATGCTTTCCATTTTCCCCAACCAAAACCAGATTTTTCGGCTGACACTGCCGAAACAACAGCAACAACAGCAAACTGATTTGCAATGAGAAATAAAAATGTTTCGAGGAAAGTCGATGCTCTCCACAAACATTTTAATTTAGTCAAAAGTGCAATTTGCCATCAAAATTGATGGGAAACTTTTGACCAGCCCTAGTCGCTATTTTGTTGACATTCCTAAGCTTTGATAAAACGTAGCGTTATCATGAGTTCATAGATTCATATATTTTTAGGACCACGAGGAACTATTGTGAACATCTAGTCTGAACTCCTGTATAATACGGGCCAGAAAATTTCACCTAATAATTCTTGCGTCAAGTCCAATAACTTGTGACTGAGCTAGAGTGCATCTTCTAGAAAGAGCCATCCAATCTTACATCAAGTGATAGAGAATTTACCACATCCCTTTGTAAGTTGTGCCAGTGGTTAATTACCTTTATTGTTAAAAAATGTGCGTAATTTCCTATTTGAATTTTACTGACTTCAACTGCTGGGCTCTGTTATTCCTTTTTCTGCTACAGTAAAGTGCCCTCTGGCATGAGAGACAAGCTCTCATGTGGAGGCACTTGTAGACTATGATCAAGTTCCCTCTTAACCTTCTCTTTGATTAAGCCAAATAGCCTGAGTTCCTTGGTTCCAACAGTGGCCGTAGAGTTTGTTACTATAAATATCAACATGACTTTTAGAAAACGTTCAGCTTCTGCATTGTTCTTCTAAATGTGTTCCCGTTTTTGTTTTTTGACACTGCTCGTTTTGATTGGCCAGGCAAACCACATGGTGGGGTTTGTTGTTGTTGCTTTTCAAACTAGAACATTTCCAGTTTCAGCAATCCACCCACAAGTTCAGTAAACAAACAAACAAACAAAATCAACCCATTGCAAAACACGACAGAGTGGAAAAAACACTTCTGAATTCCTAAGAGTCGTTTTCTATTTTTCCATGAGCTGTAGTTACGCCCCTGCTGCCTGGAGTTTTGGAAAAACCAGAAAGACTCAAGCTTGAAGAGATACAGTCATGCCTCTTTAATTACACTTCACTGATACTTTATAACTGAATACAACTGTGGCTAAAGACAGTTCCAGACGCTTGCTGACAAGCACCGGGCTGGGTAGGAAAAGAGTCTGCCTTACCAAAACAGAGCTCAGCAAATCTCAAACAGAGACTCAGCTACGGTACGTGATAAATCAGTGGGCGATACCTTTCTGAGTGAATTTCATAAGCGAAGGGAAAACAGGTATTGTCATCTGGCACACTATGCGCATACTGGACAGTGCAAGAAGCTAGGGATCCGCTAAGGCATGTAATTAGCAATGATCCCACAGCTGCATAGACCAGGCATCAGTTCCTTCGAACAAGGAACAGTCAGATCAGCAGATAGTACCAGTGGTGAACATGACAAGGCTCTTAAAAATGTTCTGCGTTGGGACACTGTCTGAACATAGCCTTTGGGGTCTTGATTCTTGAAATCAGTGGGGTACCATGTGAGTAAGGACCACTTACCTAAGGGAGTGCAAGCCCAGACCCTTTTTATATATCCTCAGCGTGCTAGCTGTCTGCACCTATCCGAGAACGATGCAAAAGACAAGTTCCCTGGCCCTATGGCTTTTGAGTTAGCTGTGTATGAAAAAAACATGGCAATGCGTTTGTCTGGTAGTCCCATGAACTGATGGCGCTTTGGTTTGTTTTTTCCCAGCCTCGGACAGTTCAAAAATGGTTGATTGGATTTGATCAAAATTTAAAATAAAAAATAAAAAAATTGCTGTACAGCTGAGGTGAAAAAAAGGGGCCATGTTAGTCCAAAAGGAACATTTCGGAGAAAGTTACAGGTGATTGAAAGTTGGGATTCTCATTCAAGCTGTCAGCTTTAACCCGCACTATAATGTGGAGTGAACTGGAATAAATAGTCTAGAGGAACATTTTCACGTATTGTTTCTGTGTTTATTACCATCGCGCCTAGGGGCCCTAGCTATGCAGCTGGAGGACTCCATTGTGCAAGGCGCTGTACAGACACACACAGAATGGATATCTATGTCGATCACTTTGTAAATGACTTTGGAGCTGAAGTCCTACGGCCTTCGAGTACACTTAGGTTCCGAAGCACCTGAATTGCTTTTTAAAATGGCTCCGAAATGACTGAGGCACCTTTGAAAATGTTTCCCTGCCACTTAGCTGTGACTCTGCCGTGCATGAATAATGTGGCCATCTCAAAGTCACGGCCATAAAAATGTGTAGCTCCCCCTACACCACCAAATAGTCTGCATGTAACAGACCAAATGAATCCCTGGCATAACCCCGGTGGGTTATGAGAGAGAGGAATTTGCATTCCATTCTGTGCTGTGTGACCGGAAGTTGAGTGGCTTAGGCCCGGGTGCTAGTGTGGTGAAGTTTTGTGATGGGTTGGGTTCATGCTTGGAGTCTGGTATTGTGTTGGGTGGGGTTGCTGGGCATAAGAACACAAGGCCAGCCACCCCTGGGTCAGCCCGATGGGCCAACTAGCCCAGGATTCTGTCTTCCGACAGTCGCCTTAATTTATAATCCCTTTGCTCCTTAGTGTTTGTGCTGTGAGGAAATAACTTGAACTTTGTTTTTTGTGGGGGAATTGGATATTATACAGGCCAATGTAGTGATTCTCGATACCTGTATGTCTATTCATTAGCACACGACTGCTTCACACCTAGCATCGCTACACACGTGTGGTTTTTTCGTTTGTCCATGAGCAATATATGCCATTGGCGTTTTAGTTTTGAGAAATGTCCTTTCACCGCTTATTATATAAATAATATAAATAACTCATCCTCCGACTTCAAACATGCCACTTCAGATGTATGGCGGGAGATTACAGAGTTTGTTAAAGCTCAGGTCTTCAATCATCTAGGCATCTTAGAGGCTGTTCACTAAAATAGAGATCAATGCTTCAATTTTATGGGAGGCCTGTCCCATGTGACCAGACCCAAATCTCTTATTTTATGGCTTGCTTATGCATTCCTGGTGAAAAACGGTTTACATTTTGGGCCCCGGGAGCTCTCTTAAATCAGCTGCCAGGTTTTTGCAGCTGGTAGCAGAGGGGAGCGCTGTCATCGGGCTGCCCGGAGGTGAACAAACGAGCCGAGATGTATGTTAGTGACGGCCTGAGCAGGGGTGCTGAGCGTGCTCCCCCCAGTGCATGGAGCTGCTACCGCGCCGAGCGGAAAGGGCGGTGGTTCCACGAAGGGGATTGTTGCCTGACTTACAGGGCAATGCTAGGCCCTTCCACCCCGAGCCATCACTCAACCTGCTGCACATCAGAGAGCGGCGCTAGTGAAGGCCAGAAAGGGACGAACCCGAGCAGCGTTACTGGCTGCAGGCTGTTTATCACCCCCGCTGCTGCTCACCTTGCACCAGTGACTCCCTGACAGCAGCTTCTTGGGCTTCTCCTAGAGGCAGGTGAAAGGGTTAAGGAACGGCAGAGAAGCACGAAAGGACAGCAAGGTAGGAAGGCAACTAGGATAACCCCATTGCTACTAATATTGCTCCTAGTGCCCATTCCTGGCGGTTCTGTTGCAGAGATGGATCTGGACCTAAACTAGACCTGTGCCTTCAGCTCCCACCAAGCTTTGGAGTGGTTCGGCTACTGCTTCTGACCTCATCCTTCTCTCTAACCAAGGGCTCAACCAGAACGCTGAATCCAACCCAACCCAGCTTCAGAGACATTTGGATTCTGGCTCCAATCTTCATGACTCACCTCAGACCACTGTGAGGTAAATCAGAATTATTATCCCCGCTGGGGAAACTGAGGCACGGGGCAATTAACTGACCTGCCCAAGGCCATGTGGGTGGGCAGTCTGTGGTGGAGTTGGATGGAACCAAGGAATCCTAATTTCCAGGCCTCGGCATTAACCACCAGAGCATGATTCATCTTCCTATCTGGGATGGAGAACAATGATTGTTTGATTTATTAAGTATCCACCAGCAGCGCTGGGTTCCCTGAGCAGTGATGAGAACAGATTAAAATACAATAAAGACGTAGCAGCACCGATGTTCTTCCAGAGTCAGCCAGAGAGAGACACATTTAGGATACCTTGGTGACACTGTCCCCTAGTGGAATCTGGGATTGGGTATCTGTAGGAGTCACCCAACCCATTCCTACCCAGTGGGGTTCAGTAAGATCCCTGCTCTCTATTAGCAGTTTGCAGTTATGCTGGAATTCGGAGTTATCCTCTCGAGCTGTGAGACTGCAACACTGCACAGTAAGGGGTGTATTTCTAAAGGCTGCCCTTTGCTCGTCTGCACGTGTGACTCCTCACATGGGGTTATTAGCAGGCATGGGATCCAGTGGTTTGCACAAAGCGCAGACCCTAACTATTTGAACTAACTTCATTAGTTGGTAGCAGTAGTAGGTTTTTATCCCCTTAAGTGGGTCAGATACTGGGGGAGGGGAAATGTAACACATACTGGGTTAGATATGCCGATGTGTACCTGCACTCACATACAGTCACACCTGGTAGATGCAAAAACCAGTATGTCTTATTAGCCGAACATGCAGTTTTCATAGTCCAACATCTGCCATAATTAGAATTCACACCCACGCAGCCTACCGAGGACAAGACATCAGAGTCACTTCAGACTCGGGATGGTCAGGGAAATTGCTGCAGGGTATTTGAGTGCGTCTGCGGTGATGAAATGCATAGGCGCTGACTCCATGGGGACTCCGGGGCTGGAGAATCCATGGGGAAAAAAATAGGGGTGCTAAAGCACCCACTGGCAGCTCCTCCCCCAGACCTCCCGCAGCGCCTCCTGCCTGCTGACGGCCCCGCCGATCAGCTCCTCCCCCTCCCTCCTAGCGCCTCCTGTCCACCGCGGATCAGCTGTTCAGCCACGTGCAGGAGGCGCTGGGGAGGGAGAGGGAGGAGTGAAGCTGGGATGTGCTCGAGGGAGGGGGCAGAATGGGGTGGAAAAAGGCAGGGCGGGGATAGGGCTTGGGGGAAGGGGTAGAGTGGGGGCAGGGCAACCCCCCCCTACCCCCGCAACTCAGAAAGACAGCGCCTCTGGTGAAATGTCAGAGCAGGTTTCCTTCTTGCCTTTAATGTCCAGAGACACCTGGATAAGTGTAACTCTACCCTTGCAAATTAAATCTATTTCTTTTATTTTAATGGGTGCCATAAGCGTATATCTTTTCCCATAAGAGAACTGCAAGCAAAGCCCTTGAAGTGAGGAGTAACAAAAGTCCACGCCAACGTCTATAAACCCAGTGTTGTTGGCTACCACCTTGTCCGGGGAGTTTCGACTTTGAATTATTGCCGTTTTGACGCTTTCCTGTTAAGCAAAGTGCAGAGTTGGTAGCAAGCAATAAACATAACTCCTCTGCAATGTACAAACACCTTCCCTCTCCCCCCGCCCCCATGCAGCCGTCTCCTTCCTGACTGTGCTGTGACAGAAAACAGCTGCTCCACTGGAAAGAAGCACCTCCAGAATGCGGGCAAGGAGAAAGCGGGGACTTGACTAAGAACACATAATGCAATGGGATTCGTAAATGCACCTCTTCCCCACCCTCTGCCTCCTGCTGCATGGAAAAATTCCACCACCAGCGCTAAGACATTATTTATCGTGGTGACTCCAGGTGACAGCACACGCTGCCTGTGTTTGCAGGGAGTGCTACCATTAGTAACTTTTAAGGATTGTAATCATCCACCAGGATGGAACATAGCAAAGCTGCAGCCAGAAAGCGGAACAGCAAAGTGAAAGCACATACTGGGTTTCGAGCTACGAAACAATGTCGTCTGTGCCCTTTGCTGTTGCTTTGCGATACGTGTCGATGGGTTTGTAAACTCTTAAAGCAATGAGCTGGGGTCTTACGCTGGAAATAGAATCATAGACTAGCAGGGTTGGAAGGGACCTCAGGAGGTCATCTAGTCCAACCCCCTGATATTCCTGCCTATCGGAACCCTTCCTCCAGTTTACAGATCAGAGATTCAAAGGCCAGAGGGGACTGCCAGTGAAGGAGGGCCGTGGGGCATAGTAGACTGAGCACTGGACTGGGACCTGGGTTCTATTCCAAGCTCTGTCGCTGGCCGGCGGGGTGACCGTGAGCAAGTCACAGCACTGCTCTGTGCCTCAGTTTCCCCAGCTGCAAACTGGTGATGACGCTGTTGACCTCCTTTGCGCAGTACTTGGGGCTCTGTGGGTGAAAAGTGCTATACCAGTGCTAGCCGGTGTTTTAAAGGTAAAAGCAGGCCTGTTAGTGGAGGCACGTGGGTGGGAGTTTATCTCAAGAATCAGACAGGCCACAGATAATGAAACCCACCTGTTAAACCAGATACTGAATCTACTAGAACTGCTTTCCCTTCAGATACAATCTTCAGTGCTTGACATGACACACAGACAGAGACCGGCTAGTATACAATGACAATTAGGAAGGGGCTGGTGTTGTGATATCTGGCTGGGCTCAGCACCTTCAGAGACTGCCAAAATACCCATAGAGAAGACAAGACCCTTGTCTTCAGCTGTCCTGTATCCAAAATTAACCCTATCCCAAGTAGAGCTGAACCCTGAAAAGGGAGCAGTGATAGAGCCTCAGGAAGCCCATTAAGGACTTTGCTATTGATTTTACTTGAAAGATGCTCAGATGCCACAGTGACGGGCAGCAGAATAAAATCCTCCCGAACAATCCTCCTTAAAACTTTCCACTGCAAAGGGAGAAACAGTGAATGAATGAACGAACAAATGAACATGCAGACAGGAGCAACCTTTCAGCCAGGGAGCAGGGCCCCAATGTGCCAGGCGCTGCACAAACGCAGAACAAAAAGACGGTCCCTGCCCCAAAGAGCTTCCAATCTAAGAATAAGACAAGAAACAGCAGATGGAAACAGACAGACCGATGAGCTGTAATATTGCTCGGTGTGATAGTGATCTCAGCACACCAGCATCCCTGTCCTGCCATTGCTTCAGCCTCGTAGCTGCATGAAAACATTCCTCAGTACCACCTTTTACATACTGTTTACTGGCCCGACTCGCTCTGCTGTTACCAGGAGCAAAATACCTGTCACAAAGGCATCCGAAACACACACACACACACACACACACACATTTCACTAGGAGGGTGGTGACGGACTGGAATCTGGAATGGGTTACCTAGGGAGGTGGTGGAATCGCCATCCTTAGAGGTTTTTAAGGCCCGGCCTGACAAAGCCCTGTCTGGGATGATTTAGTTGGGGATTGGTCCTGCTTTGAGCAGGGGATTGGACTAGATGACCTCCTGAGGTCCCTTCCAACCCTGATATTCTATGATCTGAGAAGTTATGGCTTTGAGCCACAGGATAGGGTTGGTGCAGGAAGGTTTGCTGGAGGGAGAGGAAGGGGGCACTGGAACAGGAGGGGCATGGGGGGCCCCCACTTTTTACTGGCCATAAGGGTGAGCAATGGGGGGAGGGTGCAGAGAGGAATAAGCAGGGGATGGGGTCTCGGGGGGAAGAGGCGGCGTGGGAGCGGGGCCTCAGGCAGGTCGTGCGGCGCAGGGGGTAGGGCCATGGTTCGGGTGCCTGTGGCCCCCACACACACACTTTTAGGGCACTTCCGCTGCTCCTGGGGAGAAGCATCCAGGAAAGGGTCAGGAATCTAGAGGGAAGGGGGAGCTCTGAAGGAAAAGTAGAGGGGAGGTCTAGAGGAGAAGAAGTGGGGTGTTGGAGAGGAAAAGAGAGCATTTAGAGCAGGGGTCGGCAACCTTTCAGAAGTGGTGTGCCGAGTCTTCATTTATGCACTCTAATTTAAGATTTCGTGTGCCAGTCATACATTTTAATGTTTTTAGCAGGTCTCTTTCTATAAGTCTATAATATATAACTAAACTATTGTTGTATGTAAAGTAAATAAGGTTTTTAAAATGTTTAAGAAGCTTTATTTAAAATTAAATTAAAATGCAGAGCCCCCCGGACCGGTGGCCAGGACCCGGGCAGTGTGAGTGCCACTGAAAATCAGCTCGCGTGCCGCCTTCGGCCCGTGTGCCATAGGTTGCCTACCCCTGCTTTAGAGAAAGTGAAAGAGAGAATCTGGAGGGAGTTTGGCAGGAAGAGAGGAAGGGGCTACAAAGGAAGGACCCTGATTCAGCAAACCACCCCTGTTCAGCCGAGAACTTAAGGAGGTGCAAAAGTTCCATTGGCTTTAATGGGACCCAGGACCTGATCCAACGCCCATTGCATACAAAACTTCCCATTGACTTCCGGGGGCTTTGGATTGGACCCAAAGCCCGTGTTTCGGCGCTTTGCTGAATTGGGGCCAGAGAGAGAGCTTGCCGAGGTGAGAGAGGGAGTTGGCCAGGAAGGAAGAAGGGACTAAAAAGAAAAGTAAATGCCACTAGAGCTTCACAGTTGGATAGAGGAACTGGGCAGATGGTGAGTGAAATCCTGGCCCATTGAGATCAGCGGCAAACCTCCCACTGACTTCCAGCGCGCTTAGTGATTTCATCCTAAATCACTGGACGTGGGTGACGGTCAGTGCAGCGGCTAACGTGCCGTGTGTGCTTGGGGACCTGCTCCTCAGGACAAAAATAGGTGATTTCACTGGGGGCGCCTTTCAGTTTCAGGGAAAGCGCAGGCAGCATTGCTCACTCGTATTTACCGGGCCTTCTCTTTGCCCTTTTGCAAACCTGTAGCTTTTTAAAATGGCTGAGTTCATTGAAAACATTGTAATAAATAAATTCCTTGCCAGGGATACCTGTCCCCTCATTTATGTGGTTGCCTATTGCCGGGGTTAATTGGAGACCACAGGCAAGTTGTGGGGGATCAAGCTCCTTTACGGGCTACACTTTAGCCTGGAGAGAATATTTACAGCTTATAAAGAGAAGGATTGATCCTGAACTCGGGCGGCTTGCGCTGAGCAAACGGTGCTGCTGTAATATTTAAAACACAGTGTTTGGGTGGAAAATATAGAACCCGCATGTTTTTCCATGTGAGTACTGCTGCTCAGGGCATGATGTGTGTCAGGCAGACAGCTGTGGTATTTGTTCGGGGTGGGGGGGTTGCTTCTCTTTGGGTTGTTGTGCTCTAAGTAGCTATGATGCTGCTCAGATTGACAGCCCCGGAGACGGGCTTTTTCGGACTCAGGTCCAGCGCAGGCCGGCCATGCTTTGCCATCACTGCCCTACTTGTGTCGCTGGAAGGGCCCTGGTAGAGGCAAGAGGTTTGGTCAGTCGCCAGGGCCCCGCCTGACCCTGGCCTCTCTGCTGAGACCACCACCCAGAGGACCACCCAGTGCAGCTGCCGCTTTTGTAATGCAGACATCTGCCCATTAGGGGCTGGACTCAGACTTCAAGCCAATAGCCCATCAGTGCCCAGGTGATAACAGCTTCCAGTCACTGTAGACCAGGACAGGTTAGACCCAGAATTGAAAGACACCGAAGTCTATAATCCTGGGCCTGTCCCAAGCCTTGATTTCCTAGGGGTGTCCTTTGGGTGAGCAAATCACACGGGGCAGTAGGACTTATACAGCCACGATAGCTTTCTCTAACTATGCTTGTTTAATAAAAAGAAGAGATTCCCTGGTTTCAGCTCAGGTTTTCCTTCAGCACACACCCCGCCAGCCAGTGCAGTGGTATGTTCCATTGAAAGCTGAAGGGAAAACCCAACCGAAAGCCCACACCCTGAATGCAGCTGCTTCTCCGTGAGCCATGCAACAGCTGTTAGTCTCTCAGACACCCACAAACACTGAGTGGGGCGGTATGTTCTTGCATGTGTCCTCGTGCGGCTCTAGGCGCTTTGGCATCACCATTACAGGGGAAGCCCAGAATCTGGACCTTAGGTCTTGCCAGCAAAAAGGGGCGGATCCTGCCCCTGTGCCAATAGAAAATTCAAAATGTTGATGAAATTTCAAATTTTTTTGGGGGGGACCCCAATACCCTGGAAATGTTCAATGAAATTTTCACCTTATCCCCCAACACTTTTTAGCCAACGGTCAAGCTGGTTGGAACTTTTCAAATTTGGGGCGTTCAATTCGGTTTTGAATTTGGGGAAATCGAGTCAAGAGCGTGTTTTGTAAATTTCTCTTCCTGCAGTTCTACTTAGCACTGCCTAGGTAGCCCCACTGCTTTCAATGGGGTCACCTGCAGAATAAGGCACAACCCTCAGAGTGGGTGTGACAGACACAGAACCTTCATATAATTCTGAGGCTCACATTGGGGATGGGGGAACCGACCTGATCTCATTTTGAACCCTCTCAAAACATTGTTGGTTTGAATTTTCAACACAATTTTCAACACAAGCTTGAATCTCACTGGATGGGAGCTCTGCCTAAGAGAGAGGATGGTAAAAGGCATAGTGGGAAAAAAGAAAGGAAAGAAAAGTGGGAAAAGGAGAGATACTGGGGTAAATCCTGAAGTCAGTGGCACAATTCCCATAGCAAAAGGGGCAGGATTTCATCCACAGAATATTAAAACTGGTTGAAAAAATGGGGACTACAATTTCATGAAGAATTTCGAAACTTCAAAGTTGTTTCCATTTCACAACGTTCATAATGGACCCGTTTTCCCTTTTTTTGCTAAATGGTCTATGTTTTTTTTAACCAAAGTCATTTTCAATAGTGTGATCAACCTTTACTGTTTACCAAAAAGTTAAGTTTTCTGTAAGAAAACGCAGTTTGGGGTAAATAAAAAACATTGCTAATGATTTTGATAAAAAGGATATCCTGGAGAATGTTCAGGGGGGAAATGGGAAAATGTCTATAATGTTGACAATGTTTAGCACAAAGGTTTGTTTACAAGGCCATTTTTCTATTAGAAAAGCTCATGCAAAGAATTTTTGATCTGCTTTACAGAATATATGCTGTCTGCAGGCCAACCGCATGATGCTCAGGGTGATGAATATAGGAGCTACTTCCAGAAACAAGGTGACTGACACTTTGTTGTGTGTCTGGTGCATAAATACTGCGCTGATGGCTACTGTAGAAATGGAGAAAGACAGCCCAGAGATTGGGATTCTGCATTGGACAGGGATACTCACGCGGTTCAGAACTTTAGCTGACCAATCAGGCTTCTCCTTTTACCCAGCTTATTGTACAGAGTGGAGATCTGCTTTCTGTGTGGCTGACCCGTGCAAACTTGCTTTGCAGAGCGGTCTATTCTCTGGTGCTCTGAAATAAATTACTAAATGTAAACAATGAGCAATAAACCAGGTCCTTCACGGCACAGACCCTTTGCCACCCGGGATCCACCCTGTGCTAAACCTTTTCATGGTCGGCAGCCTACAGCGTGATTTTTTTCCCCTCTCCCGGGGCGGGATTAGGACCTTTTCCGACCAGGGCAGTAGAGAGAGCTGGCATCACTCCAGCATGGACACCGCCATGACACAGTCCTTCCCTGGAAGATGAATGGCCGGCCAGTTTTCTTAATCCAGCCACTTTGGAAAAATTGTTTGTTCTCATCCTGTTTGAAACGGCTTCAAAGTGGCTCCGGTCTAGACTGTGCCAAGATAAATTACAAACCCAAAGAGCTGATATAAACCACAGGGGGAGCGAGTCATTTGCTTTAATGTAATTAAAACAAGCTATACTAATGTATGTATGTATGTATATGTGCATGCACACTCTCGTCTAGCTGGAAGGTTGGGGAGGAAGAAAAAAAGCTCTGCTGGAAAGCTTTTGTTTTGCTCGTCCCATGAAGGCTGAGATTTCTCCAGTGGAACCGAATTTTGAGAAGCACCGTCTCCACCCCGCCAGTCCTTTAAGACTGGCGGGGTGGAGACCCAAGTTGATCCTTTCCCCTCCCACAGCTTCAGCCAGCCAATTAGATTGTAGCAGGCGAGCTAGGCTGCATGGCGATAGGTATAAAAGGAGTAGGGATATATGAAAATTAGCAGGAGGCCATTGGTGTTGGGGGCGCGGATGGATACACAGTACTTAGATACAATCCGGACAGCTAAGAATGAGGGAGTGGCACTATTCGGAAAGAGGAATACAGCACTGTAACAGGGTGATAGAGGCCCAAGGCCTTAGAAACAATAACAGAGAACAACAGAAGGAGAGAAATGGTGCCCTGCTCTCGGTGTGAAAACCAACGTAGAGCAAGGCCAGATAGGGCTAATCATCACTAACGGATCTGACCCTTAGAGCATGATTTTCCTACCACATAATCCAATGTGACTTTTAGGCTCTGTAAAGACACAAAGACACAGTCTGTGCCACTGTAACTCATCTATTTGGTTATAGGGTCCAAGTTTCTGGTTTGGTTTTCATACTTGAAGCTTTAGACAGATGTAGATCTAAACACAATCTCAAAGACGTAGTCTGTGTTTAAAAAAGAGTAGCTTAAAAAGAATGAAGTTACTTTTACCATTATTCATCAGATCTTTTTGTTTATGCTGCACAAGCTGACGGAGACAATATTATTCACCAGAAGTACTGTACAAACTCAAAAATATAGCTCTATTAGCAGTAGATAAGGCGAAAATGTTCATGAGTATGTCGTCTGGGTCAGAGTTATGGTTGATTCTGAAACACAAAAGGTTGGCTGTTACATGTCAGTAGTGTTGTTAACTAATTTTGCTACACGAGCTGCTGGAATAATGGAAAATATCTGATGTTATTTCCTTTCTTCTGAATGTTTAAAGGATAGATGTTGCTGCCTCACATGGTGTATCACCTTGCTCCACAAGGGGTCCCACTGATTTTATGGGGACTACTCAAGGATTAAGGTACTACTCAGTATGTGTAAGGATATTACACTCTGGCCCTTATTAGCCAGTTAGAATGAGGGTTAATCATTGGAGCAACCTTAACCTGACAGCTTTTCGGGAGGTTGGTATTTATCAATCTAAGCGTCAGCAAATCAGTTTTTAAAACTAGGTTCTGGAGCAGATCTCATTCTGTGAAGAGGATTGCACATGTAAAGTAAATGGGCATGATTATTTCTAACAAACCATTCAGGGGTAATTCTCACATGAGGCTTTGATGATCTCAGTCCAAAAATATCTTGGTTAAACAGCACAAGAACTGCCATACTCAGGCCAATACTCCATCTAATCTAGGTACCTTCCTCTGGTACCACAAGTTTAAAAGGCAGGGGGAAAAAGCCCTAGACTTCAGCTGGAAACTGTGCGACATTCAACTGAATTTTCATCCTGACCCTTAAGAACGATCAGCTTGTGCCCTGAAGCATGAGGAGAGATAGTAACACCTGTCTTTTTTTATCCTTCCTAGTGTATCTGCCATTGCCATTCTTAGTCAGATCTGCTTAATCATTGCTTCGAAGATATTTGCCTCAGAACCATTTTTAATCTCTCTTTTTTTCCTTCTATGGAGAACAAGCTGAAATCTGCTCAGATAACTTTAAGCTTAAAATATACGGGCCCAGTTATTGTTGGGTTTGTTTTTCAACAAGCCACAGTTGAATCAAGAGCTGTTGGTGAGAAACTAATGGCTTGTCTACACTAGGAAGTTGTAGGGCTTTAGCTGTTGGTATAGGTACAGCAGTAAAATCCTCCGAGTGTGGGCGCAATTCCATCAGTGTAAAGGGATTTTATACCACTAAAGCTACTCCCATATGGGACGGGAATAACTATATTGGGATAAGGCACCTTTATAGTGGTCTAACCAGGGGATGTACCAACATAACTAGAAAATCACCTCCCTAACTGACATAGTTATATTAGAAAAACTGCCGAGTGTAGACCAGGCCTAAGACAGCTGGGAGATGGACTATACCATTGCTGCAAAAGGCCGGGGAGAGTTATTGTACTGCCTGACTGCGGCGAAGGATTAAACTAGCACTGGCTTTCATTTGCATGCCATTAACAGTGAGGATCTCTCTAGCTCTGGGTGGGGCTGCTCACCAACCCTGTGTTTGCAGGTGTCCTTCCTTCCCCATGCAAATCCTTTCCCGTCAGTCAGGCTCTCTTTCCAAACACGACATTATCTTCAATTAAAAACAAAGACAAGCTGAACAGCAGGTGCTGACTTGTCCGGGCTACAATTAGCAACCTCAGCTGTGCGACTTATTTGGGGGAGAGGTCAGGGGGTTTTTTTTTGAGTGCGTTTTCTCCCTCTGTTTATTTCTGCTCGTGTATTTTCCAAATTGTATCCGCACAGGTGAGGGTTAAACGAACTTTGCTCAGCTCAGGACCCTGGCAGTGCCCTGTTTGCATCCAACGGAGCAGACTTTAGCCAGCCTCTTCTGGGATAGGATCCTGTGTGTCTCCTCGGCTCCCACGGATTGCAAGTGACGGAGCCCTAATGCCGTAGTGCAGCCTGGCTCAGATGCCAGGTCCCCCTGCACGCCTGGATCCAAGCAGCCTCTAAGATGGAGAGAGCCGCAGCCCCGTGCTAATGGTCAGGGCGACTGTGTGCCACAGGGTAGACTTCCTGCGACTTCAGGACGCATTTGGGGGCGCTCCTGCATTGGGCTCGTTGTGCTGCTGTTGGCCCGGGGGCCGTTTGAGATCACAAAGCGCTGGAGGGATTAATTGCATTCCCACAGGGCGATTGCTGCGGGCGAGCTAATGCGAAGGCATTCTGGGCGGGGTTTTTTCTCTCCTTCCTCTGAAGCAGCAGGGCCGGCCATAGCTGGAGATGGGACACTGAGTGGGGTGGGCCAGGGCTTTGAGGTGTTCCTGGGCATTCTCTCTCTCAGGGGCTCTTGTTCCCATACTCAGGGGCTCACCAATCACCATATTCAGGGTCGGGAAGGAATTTCCCTCCAGGTCACATTGGCAGCGATCTTAGGGGGGGGGGGGTCACCTTCCTGTGCAGCGTGTGTGTGCGGGACGCGTGCCAGGATTATCCGGGTGTATCTCACGTAGCCGTTTCCTTGCACTGTTGCACCTCAGGCCCTCCGGTTCTCTGCCTGTGGCACATCAGAGCCAAGTCTCCCGTGGGCTGGAATACTTGGGTCTGTTTCGGTTGTTGGGTTTAGTGCGCGGGCGCGGGGTGGACTTGGTGGCCTGTGCTCTACAGAACGTCACTGGATGATCCGGTGGCCCCTTCTGGCTTAAAACTCTATTACTCTGCACCCATATTGCCTGCCATGTGTACCTGTCGCATCCCTTGCACCTTGTCTTATGGAGCAGGTCAGGACTCGTGGTTAGCTACTGCGCTGGTCAAAAAGTGCTGGGGGACTTTAAAATTCTGCCTAGATGACCCACCCCGCAGAGACCTCAATATAATGTTTCAGCCAGAGGGCACCTCTGCCAGTGCAGCCCCCTCCTCCTCTCAGCATGGCACGGCCAGTTTCAGTGTTGGGTATATGCCCAGGTCCTCTGGTGGGAGTTGGAGTGGGGAGTATTTGTGTCTTAATAAAATAACTTCTTCTGGCCCAGGCCGGGCAGGAGTCGCTGCTGCACTGGCCTGAGGAGTGGCTGCAGGACGGCAGCGCGGCCCATTCATTGCTTTACGTACGTATGGGTCCCCGGAGTAGATACGAAACCAGCTCCCTGGAGCCCCATTCTGTTCCATTTGCTTCGTGATTTAAGCCTGCAAGCCCCTGCAAACCTGCAACCTCCACGTCGGTATCGATGCGGGCTCAAGCATTCTTCAGCCACATAAATTTCAGGTCCGGGTGCTTTGAAGTTCCCAATGAGGACAGTTGTTTTTGTTTGTAGTGTTGCTTATCACTTTAATGCCCCCTCCCTGTCTCCACGCGGGCTCCACTCTCAATCTAGCCCCATCCTTCTGTCCATGCAGGCCCTGCTGCCAGGGACCGCAGCGCTGCCAGAGACCACTGATAAGGATGATGGATGGGGAGAAGGCTGGCTCCACCATGGCCCAGTGGCTTCCTGGGAGCTCGAGACAGTCTAGCTGTTCCAAAGCCCATTGGAATGCTTGTTTAGAAGCTGGAAAGCAGCTGGGGAGGGGGAAGAAAGGGGCAGAAAATGCTGCCTCCATCCCCCTTCCCAGATGAATCCCAGATGAACCCTCAGCCTGGCTGCGATAGCAGATTTCAGCACCCTTCCGCTGCAATGATTTGCTCCCATGTTGACAAGGTTCCCTTTCAGCATCTAGCCCACCCTGCGATCCCGTTCTTCCAGGCCAGTACGCGGTGGCTCTGATTCACCCAGACACTGGTGGAGGCGGCCAAAGCAAACCAGGGAATATAGCGGGGACCAATTCTCCACCACTTTCCCGCCGCTGCAGCCAGTTCTTACCGTGCAAAGGGAGGACCCAGGAGTGCCAAACGTCAGCAGCTGTCTCGGTGAGGGGAGAGTCCTGATTTGCTAGCATTTTGACCAAAGCAGGGCGCAGGCAGGGGAGAATTAGGCCAGTGAATCACAGTTAAAAAAAAAAGAAGAACAGGAGTACTTGTGGCACCTTAGAGACTAACAAATTTATTAGAGCATAAGCTTTCGTGGACTACAGCCCACTTCTTCGGATGCATAAGAAGTGGGCTGTAGTCCACGAAAGCTTATGCTCTAATAAATTTGTTAGTCTCTAAGGTGCCACAAGTACTCCTGTTCTTCTTTTTGCGGATACAGACTAACACGGCTGCTACTCTTAAAAAAAAAAATCGGTTTCATTCCTGTCTGGATTTGGGATCAGGCCCTTGTTCCCAAAGCTGGTCACTGTCTGACAGCTGATTTTTGTCCTCACAAACCCAGTGTTGTTTAACACACACACACACACCTTTAGTTCCTCTGCCCTCTGGGATGAAACTGTTAGAGGGGGTGGGGGAAATAACACCTCTTCCCTTTGGCTGCAGGGCCAGCTGGGAGCGACTCTGGATCCGAGCTGGCTTCTTTCGGTGGAATGAGTGAGGCCGGTGGCTTTCGTCAGCTGCTGCCTGTGATACGCGGCTGGAGTCTAGGTGTGTAGCAGGGGGTGGTGATGTGTCGGCCCTGCACTGATTGTCATTCTGTCTGATAGCACAAGAGAGTGCAGGGCTATGTGTGGAGAGACCTGCGGGAGAAGGACCCTGCCTTGTCAGGCCATGGACTGGGAGGGGGCTCTCATGTTTCAAATTGGCTTCCAGTGGCTACAGTCCAGTATCTCCATATTTTGAGTTGAGTTGGCTTGACATACATGGCTGCTTGCCAGCTGCCTTTGCTATGGTGCCAAAGGGGTATAGCATACACCTGTGTGCCAATGAGCATTTCCACCTTCCACACTCAGGCTTTTTCCTTCTGCCTGACCCTAGTGAAAAAGCCGAATCCTGTGTTCCGGGGATTGCAGCCCGTTGTCCTGGCGATGATGCTGATCTCACGATCGCAGCATGATGACTTCACTGCAGGGTGTGGAAGGAGGAGACAGCTATTTCCTCAGCGAAATGGCCAGGGGACCATGACAGACAGTACAGGAAAGATTTCCTCCCCGGCTGGGAAGGTCTCCTTTAAAAAGAACTTTGGTCCTCCAATTCCATGAAAGACCCACTAATGCCTCATGGGAAATCCTGGAAAGCATTGTTTAGATTAGACACATTTTTGCTTGTATCCATTTCCATTGTTTCTCTTCTCTCCTCCTCCCTTTATTCAGAAGGAGATCTGTGTCCGAACAGGGCCACAGAGGGTAGCCTTCAGCTAGGATAGGCTGCTTGCGCATGGCCATCTTTGCTATACCCAGGGCCGGCTCCAGGCACCAGCTTAACAAGCAGGTGCATGGGGTGGCCAAGGGAGAGGGGCGGCACCTGCGGCAATTCGGGGGCGGCAGGTCCCTCACTCCCTCTAGGAGCGAAGGACCTGCCGCCGAACTGCCGCCGCCGATCGCGGCTTTTATTTATTTATTTATTGCTTGGGGCGGCAGAAATGCTGGAGCCGGCCCCGGCTAGACCCTGGCATTCCACTGGGTTGATGAGCTGCAGGTGGCGGCAGGGAAAATGTTGACCAAAGACTCTATTTAGAAAATATATTGATTATTATTCTTTTATGAATTCTATGTGCCCAGAAACGTGCTAGATCCTTCACAAAGTAAAGACAAGTCCAGACAAGCTCTCTGCCCCAGAAAGCTTCCAGCCTCCATTCTGCACGACACAGCAAAGGAAAGTCAGAAGGATGAAAAGCGGGAAGGGGAGAGGACAGCCCAAGGTGACCGTGGTAAGATCAGCACCTCAGCGTCTTCTGCCCAGCACCTTTCATCTGGGGACCCCCAAAGCACGTTACAGACCTTCCTTGGACCTGGCAGCATGCCTGCAATGAAGGGCATTGTAAGAACTCTCCTTCTGTGGATCAAAGTTTAGGCTCCTCTGATTTGGGAGGCCCAATCTGAGACCCTGTTTGGGCCAGATTTTCAGAGGCGCTGAGCCCCTGCAGTTCCCATCAGGCCGGATCCTCAGTTGGCATAAATTGGTATAGCCCCTTCCATGGAGCAAACACTGCTTTACATCAGCTGGGGATCTGACCCCTTGACAGCAATGGTTTTCCAGGCGGCTTCAGCAGCTCTTTAACCCCTTCATGTCTGCAGGGCTGTGCCGGGCTCTATCTCAGCAGCAGTGCATGTGGACGCAGGGCCGGCTCCAGGCACCAGCAAAGGAAGCAGGTGCTTGGGGCGGCCAACGGAAAGGGGCGGCACGTCTGGGTCTTCGGCAGCGGGTCCCTCAGTCCCTCTGGGAGCGAAGGACCCGCCGCCGAATTGCTGCCGAAGAATGAAGCAGCGCGGTAGAGCTGCCGCCGAAGTGCCGCCCATCGCGGCTTTATCTTTTTTTATTTTTATTTTTTTCCCCGCTTCGCCGCTTGGGGCGGCAAAAAAGCTGGAGCCGGCCCTGGGTGGACAGTTCGTGCCCAAGGACGGAATGCCGGGACGTGGCAATGGTGGTAATGAGCAAACAGCACTGCCGAAACAGCCCGGGTGAGCAAAAAGCAGCAAGGAAAGGGTTACGTGGCGGGTGTCATACGTACCAAACTCCTGCCGAGGGCCAGTGACCTTGTCTGTACTTGGCATTTGCCCAGCAACTGCTGTAGCTCCCCCCCCCCCCCCCCAAGTGTAGAGAAGCAGGGGTAAGCTCAACCCGTGCAAATCATGGCTTTCCTTGTCTGCACTTGGCATTCGCCTTGGGCCGCTCCACGGCTCCATGGCCACTGGTGCCGGAATCCCAAGGACAGAGCAGGCCAAAGAAAATGCTGCCCGAAGGCTATTCCCAGAGCCAATATTTTACACTTCCTCCCCGCCCGTTTTCCTTCGCCATTTGTCTCTTGTTGCTGGCCTGCTGGCTTCAGTCTCCTCTAATGGGTAGCTCAGCGGGCTACTGTGACCCCACCAAGAAGGCCAGAGTTTATGGATTACTTTGGCAATGCCGCTCATCTGTTCCCCCAAAACCGCGCCAACCAATTCTTGCCAAATGCAAACACCTGATCAACGTGCTAACTGCAGCGTCTCCCTCGGACAATGAAAAAACTGGACGCGTTTCCACGCCAGCCTTATTAGAAAAGTTTCTTAACTAGAGGTTGTGCTTGTAATTAAATAACTGCAACTTGGCTCCCCAAAACAGGAGGAAAGGGCAGTTTAAAGACATATTAAATCGAGTTTTTGGCAGTTCTCCTGGACTAAAAACAATTTGTGAATTTAAAGTGTTCTGTTTCAAATGTGGGACCTAGCTTTAAATACAATTAAATAAAGATGTGCAAGACAGAGGGAAGGCAGAGCCTTATTCCCACTTAGAATAGTGGGGGTGGATTTAGTAATGTTGGATTCCAGGAACAAACTTTGAACTACAGTCTTTTCTCTGAATGGTGGATGTGTATGTGTGCGTGGATGCGTGTGTGGATGTATCCACGCTACTATGGTAAAGGCCAATTTTTCCAAGGTCTTCAGCTTGGCTTCTGCTCTTGCATTTCTGCACTCACTCTCATTTGCACACTCAAGTTAAAGGCTTGGCACATGCAAGTGCCAGAATGCGCAGCGAAACACAGACCGCTGATGTGATTATCTGAGGAAAATTACAGGCTACTTTTCTCTGGCTCCGCTTTAACGCACTGCACTTCTGTCCCGTGAAAGATCTGCTTCTGTGAAGCAAACAGAGAAAAATGCTTTGAAATGGGATGTGGGGGGGGGGGGGGGAAGCGGGGAGGCAGTGGAAGAATCCAGCCATTTGCATGTCGAGTTCCAGAAGCTAAGATCAATATCCTTGTGATACAAGATCCATAGGGACAGAGACAAAAATACATGTTGACTATTTGTGAAACATAATACATTTCCTACAGAAGATAACAATCTTGATTGAGCTTTAGACAGGAACATTTGTAGGACTCAGGTTTATATCTGCGCTAGTGACAGGATTTCTTACTAGAACTTTTATCCATTCTAGGGTGCAGTGTTTGAATATATAGACCCCTTCCAGAAAATGTATTTACTCTTCTGAAACAATAACCAGAATATGAAACTCACCTTCTTTGGAAAGTGCTTGGAGATCTAGGGATAGATGGATGGAAAGCACTATGGAAGTGCTAAGCATTTATGATTAGTAATTATTTTAAACCTAGCTTCTACTCTCTTTTTCATGGCAGAAACCTGGCGTACGTCAGTCAGTTGTTTTCAGATTCTTTGTATTTGGCTTAATGCACTTCAGACACCAAGCATGCTCCAGTTCCAACCTCAGGGAGATTCATGAATGTATCCGAACATGCTTCTCCAAATATAGGGGATAATCAGATAATCAATCTGTGTCCCAGCAAAGTCAATGGCAGCTGCCCCCTTCAAAGGCCCTGGGCACAGGGATCCTCACTCACAGTGGTTAGATGTGTCCTCGTGGAAGCCAGTTAAACCCGTCCTGTCCTGTCTCAGCAGCACGCCTAGCCCGCGCCTCCCATCATAGCCTACATGTTAGAAATCAAGTCAGCATTCACGGAATGGTTATTGTGCAATAATCTAATAAGCACTTAGTGACCGTAGCTTTTAGGCATGGCCAAATTCTCTGATGAAGGGAATGAGTTGAGCAAGCTGAGAACTTGGCCCCACTACCTGGTTACTTGGGATTGCACGTGTGCGAGCGGGTAGCTGAGAGGTGAATTGTGAGGTGTCCTACTCGGATAACACGGATAATCGAGTAGCATTTGGATCCCAGCCCAGATTCTGCTCCTGGTGGTTTTGTGAGATGTATTTAAGCCATCCGTTGCTGGGCAGTGGGGGTGGGGAAGGGCGAACCAACCGAAAAGGGGCTCTAAAGTGCATTACTTCTGTGGTTAAAGGTCCCTGGGTTGGTCCATAAATCCAGCCTGAGTTCTGTTTATTCTGTTTACTGCACTTACCTAACCTGTGAGCCTCGCTGTAAATCATGGGAAGTTGTGATTTATAGAGCCCCACGTCTCCCCGTGGAGTGTGCTCAGTGTCCCCGCATGGAAACCGTACTCCTCCGGGAGAAAGGAGATAAGAGCACTAGAAGCCATATATCTATCCACACGGCTACTACTGCTTAAGATTTCAGCATGATCAAGCGTGTCGCCAGCTGATGGGCACGGCAACCCCAGCTTGATTATTTTAGGTAGCACCAAACTGAACTGACAAGAAGCCGGAGACTGGAGCGGATTGTCTCTTCTGCCCAAGCCACCACAGTGAGCTTTGACGGTGCTGGCACCCTCCAGACTGAGCAGAACCCAACCAGTGCCTCAGGCAAACCCAGCACCCCACAGCGTAGCAATGGCTCAGAGAAAGGAGAGGAAAGTATGGGACTGGCTAGCCTGTGGATTTGACCTCAACCATGTTGTTTACAGGGACTCTCCCAATGAGCAAGGGAAGAGGCAGCAGGAAGGATGTGTGTGTTATATACACCCTCGGCCACACAGATGTCGGTAACAGCAAGTGAATGTATAGAGAGAGAATGGAGGGAGGCTTCTCGGTTTATTATCCCAATCTTGCATATGGGGAAACTGAGGCACAGAGCGCGTACGTGTCTTGCCTGCGGCCACACAGCAAGCCAGTGGTGGATCCATGATGGGAACTCAGGAGTTCCAGGGTCCGAGTCCCCAGGCGCCCTCCTGTGCCTCAATGGGATACTAGTCCTGATACCTGATGTTGCTCTTCCAGACGACAAGGTGACCAGTGAGATAACGCCCCCTGCTATTCCCCTATTGATGGCAAACAAACCATCCTCACCTGAGAGGTGCTGATTCCTCATGAGTTGAAACTGGCAGTCAGATAAGAGAGTCCTTTCCAGACGACAGCAACCAGCTGTTCTGTAGAAGCCCGAGCAGCATGCAGAACGCATGGACGTAACCCATATTATCTAGCAAAAGACACAGCCAGGAGTGGTAGTAAGGACGACTCAGGTAATCACAGCAACAGGTGTTCAAAGAGTAAACGTCCCCCTTCTATCACCCACCTGGCTATGGTGCACCAGCCCACAGCTGCAGGCGTCGGGAGGAGAGACGTTCTGGGCGCTGTTTGGCCCTGGCAGAAGCACATGCGGGCTCATTGGACGCTCTGCCTACGGACGGCGTGCCTTAACACAGCAAATCCCGGGCAAACTGAAACTGGACTCCCCCGTCAATAGCACCCATGGAACTGCCCGAGGCAACGCCAGCCACCGCCAAGGTGAGCGGGAGGGGCACGCTCAGCCAACGCCAGGATTCTTGGACATTTCATACCTAGCGTGGCGAGTGCTTCCCTCTCTTGGGTCTGCCTGGCTTCGCTTGGACCAGACAGGCTGCTCCGCTCCCCGCGCCCCTGTTCCCAATCAAGCCGCCTGATGAGTCCCCCGGCCCTTTCCGTTATGACTTTGCTGCCAGTTTTGATGCTAACCATTGCGCCCACCAAAACTCCTGTTTTAAGCAAGACGCACGAGCGCCCTGGTGCTGATTTCTCCTAGATAGCCAGAGCTGTCTGTGCTGCAGGGCTTGTCTCACCAGGGGGGAGAATGAGAGAAAGATCAGGCCGGGTCCCCGCTGTTTAGTCTACCAATCAGATTGGTGACAAGGAGTCTAGCAGCTGGCAGAAAGCACTTTTACAATTGCTCTGATGCCTGCTTCAAACTGTTTGGCTGGTGGCTCTTTCTTGCTTTCTTTCTGAATCATTGAGAATGTAGGAGGGCAGGAAGAGTTACAGTGGGGAGGCAAAGAGTCTCAACCCCCAATATTCACGTCAAGGAAATGGGACCCAGCTTTCGTGGGACTGCTGACCCCAAACCCAAAGGTATTAACACAACCGAACCACAAGGGGTCGGCTCCTTGGCATCAGTGGCAGGGATTGCTGGGCTCAATGTTAGCTCCTCTTGCCCTCCATGCTGGAACTCCCCGGGCCGAAGGGCTGACACGCTCCCTGGTAGTCCAGCCCTGAGTGTGGCTGGGTGTGTGAGCCTGCTCCCGCGTCACTTTCTGAAGAGGAACATGTGGGAGCGGGGTGGGGATGGAAGAGCTCTTAATTGCCAGAGCCTCTCCAAGTCTGCCCAGTGCAATGTCTCTTTGCCTTCTGTTTCCATCAGTTGGCTGATGACAAAAGGGAAAAGAAAAATCACATCCCCGTGTTAATGCCCTGCTCACTCAAAGGGGGAAAGAGAAGCACCAGCATTTTAACAGGCCTCACAAAGCTACGTTAAAATCCATTAAAGTCCTGGCCCAGCACAGCTCCGAAGCACATGCCTAACGTCAGACTCTTGAGTAGCCATTGACTTCCCATGTTAATGTTCATAGATATTAAGGCCAGCAGGGACCACTGTGGTTCTCTCGTCTGACCTCCTGCATAGCCTGGCCCAGACACCATCGTCCTGGGAGTCCTGCACAAAGCTCAACCGGAGTGTATCTTTGAGAAGGAGATGGTCAATCTTGATTTAAAGACTTTGTAATGGAGACGCTGCCACATCCCCAAAGTTTCCTTACCCTGACTGTTAAAAATCCGCCCCTTATTTCTAAGTGACCTTAAGTACTTTGTTACAGCAGGGCCATGGCTGCAAAGAGACGCACTCAGAAATTGGCATGTGCCGACGTTAACGGCCCTGACCTAGCAAAATATTTAAGCACGTGCTTAACTTTATCCCTGTGGGTCGTTCCACAGACTTCAGTGGAGCAATTCCCATGTCTAAAGTTAAGCACTTAAATACTTTGCTGGATCGAGTTGCCCACGCAAGTTTTTTAAATGAAATCGCCTATGCTTTAAAAAAAAAAAAAGTTACAACAAAGAAATTCCCTAATGTGGCGATATTCGGAAGAAGCCTGAAATCATTCTGGGGGCCATGCAGAGTGCAGACAGCTGTCCCTTTGCATGAACTAACTTGTCTCCAGTTGCTCTGTTTCTTTCCCTTTCTCACCTCACTGAGCTTGACCAGTGGAACTAGGCTGGACAGTTTCTCTTCACTATTTATAATCAATTTCACTTCCTGCTTCTCATGCAGCATGAGGCTGATGTTGAGTTTGGGCTTCCCATGCTGCGAAGGAGCTTTGAAGCAAAACCACAAAGCAGGAGAACTTTTCTCTTCTGTTTTGCAAATGCCGTCTACTTCCCATCTTATTTTTGGCAGCCTGCATTGTGGAACGACTTGACCGTGTCCCTGTAATTTTTCATGCTTCATGACAGGTTTGTAAACTGCTCCGAGGTTCATCCTGTTGAGGACTGATAAGCTCATCAGACATGCAGCCAGATACCATGGTGGTGGGGCACAATATAAGCACCTGAATAGACCAGAGTCTCTTAGCCCTGCCGCCAGACCAGCTCAGGAGGTGGCCTTTCTAATTCCAAGAGAGGGATGCTCGGAGGCATTTAGAAACTTACAAGCTCTTTTATAGGATTTTTCTAAAACTCATTTTGGGCTTGGTGCCTCTTGGCATTTTAAAGAGAGAAATTAAAAAGGGGCTGAGGGTCATTAAAATCAGAAACTCCACCACTCCTGCAAAAGCAACCCTTCTTGTTCCAGCCGGGGTTTTATGACTGTTCAGTGTACACGATCAAACCTGGCTAAGGCTGGCACTAAGGATGTATGGCTGGGGCAGCAGTCCAAACCGCATGTTCACGGGTGTGTTATTGATTTGCTGAAGTGCTCTTTGAGTTTGGAAACATTTAATTGAAACAAAAAGGGGGAAATCCTAACTTGTTTGGTAGTTTGATGGGTCTCTTTATTTGAAATTAGAGCTTCAATTAATAATAATAAATATCATTTATGTAAATAAAGAGAAAGGCACCTCCTCCCCAGATGTTTTATAAAGCTGGCTGAGTTGCCAAGAAAGCTAATTTCAGACACCCTGGTGTCGTCTCGCAAAATTTGAATCTAAATCCAGATTTCAAACTCCCCCAGAGCTCAGGTGTGCTCAGAGCTTTGGCTTGCGACCACTTCTTGCTGCTAATAACACACCATTGTGAGTCTGCACTGGAATGTGTCCATGTTAATGTCCTTCCTCCTCGATGGCATGCACTGGGTTTGTACCGCAGAGCTGCCCATGAAGGCAGGACACTGGCTGCTTGTCCTGCTCTAATCCAGGGGGTGGTCCAAAGAGCTTCATCACATCCTTTATTTTCCCATCCTGCCACCCACACAGCTCCATCGTTGGGCCACCGGGGCGGGGTCACCTGTGGGCACGGCAAAGGAGCTGTGCCTCCGTGATTGCCTGTCAAACCAGAATTCAGGAGTTAGTAAATTCCCCGGCTTGGAGTGATCCTTCGTCAGCCCAGCTCCAGCCATCACCACACAGAACCGCAAACACGTCCGGAAAGCCGCAGACTCACGTCCTGATTCGGATCTCTCGCACGCTGGCCCTTTGCTCTTTAACGCCGTCGGGCCAATTTGTCTGTGTGCAGGCACTGACGCAGGAATAGAGGGGGGGCAGCTCCCACTCACGCTGTTCAGGGACGGCTAGGGGCTAGCATGAGTCCCGGAGCAGCTTAGGGCAGCCCGGAGGCCTCCAGAGGTCCCTACGGCGCTTTGCTGGAGGGCAGAGTTGCGGGGGGCAGAGCTCTGCCCTGGCCATGTTGCTTTCTGTCCACCTGAGGCCCACTCCTTCCTCTGGCCTGCCCCAGCCCAGCCCAGAAAGTCTTGAAGAGGTGGGGAGGGGAGCCAGAGTTGGCGGTTGGCTCTGTGCCCGGGGTAGTGGCACCCTATTCCTGGGGTATCCTGCCCTACACCCCCATCGCCCCAGCCTAATTGGCACAAAGAGGCCCTAGAGATGATGGGGCCCACTGATTCCAGTGGGGTCACTCTTCATTTACACCCAGGTCAGGCCCTAAAATCTCAGCGCCCCCTAAAGGGATCGTGTCCCTCTCAGGAACTCTTCCCGGTCAGCAGGCAAGGACTGAGGCCCTGCCCCCGCTGCAATCCGTGTCCCGTCCTGGCCCTTTTCTATGCCCAGGGACATGCGAATCGCGCCTTTCCCCTGGATTCGATTCCTCCGGGGATTTCCCCTTGGTCTCCTGGAGCCCAGGGGTAACAGGGTTTATCTGCCAGAGTGCTGGGGCTGTATCATCAAAGCGCTGCGATCACAGGGCCAGCCCCGGCGGGGAAGGAAAATCACTGTGCAACCGCCCGTCTGATACGTTAAAAGCAGGACCCCAGCTGCTCCTCTACTGTCAAACACAGCGGTTGCTCGTGGAGACAAACAGCCCATCGAGACGGCACAGGCCCACTTGCTCCGCTTGCCCGTCCTCCGGGCCAGGGCATGGTCGGTGCCTACGGCACGTTCCTTTGGCCATGAGCCTAGTCATCCCGGGCTTAAGCAAGGAGGCGTCCTCCCTTCACTTCCCTGGGTGGACTATTCCACAGCTGAGTCCATCTCGTGGCCAGGTTTTCTCCCACTCGTCTGTCCGCATTTCCCCTTTCTTCTTTTCACACCCGTCGCCTCTGGTTTTTCCCCCTGGTGCTGCCGTGGAGGTGATTTCCCAGCCCGAGGAAGAGGGACCGGTCTGCTCAGAGGCAAACGCTTCCTGCCACCCCAGGAGCTGGGGTTCAGCCTCGTTCCACCCTCGCGCTGACTCCAGATGTGGCCAGGAATCCGTTCCCCATCCGGGAGAGCCCCAGCAGGGCGCGCCCTCTGCCCCTGCCTCACGCGTGACCTTCAGGGTGCCGAGGCAGCAAACCCAGCGCTTTGCAATGACCTTGGGCAGATCCCCACTCAGCGGGATCCGGTGCTCTGCTGAAGGCTGGCAGGGGGCGCTAAGGCTGGTCTCTCTCGCCACCTGGTGGCTGTTTCGCAGAGAGGCAATAAGAGGCGCCGCGCCCTTCGTCCAGGCCAGGCTGGGGATCCGCACGAGACCATCACTTGAACTCAGGGCCTCTGCACGTCAGCACGCAGCGCTCCCGCAGCGCAACCCAAACCTGCAGCTGAGGCCGGCTCGAGCTTCTCCGCCCCTCACGCCGGCTGCTCTGATTTTCAGCAGCTTCGTTAACGTGCTACAGGACACCAGAAAATCAAAGCCAGAGGGCAGAAAACATTGTGGTGCCAGGACAGAGACACAGCTCTGTGCTTGGGGTATAAGGCAGGTCCAGCATGGGGCAGAGGAGCATTGGGCTCCTCCATCCGTGGGGCATTGGGGACGGGGCGCCAGGCGGCTCCATCCATGGGGCATTGGGGACAGGGGCGGCTTCGTCTGTGGGGCGTTGGGGACAGGGGTGCCGGGCGGCTCCGTCCGTGGGGCATTGGGGACAGGGGTGCTGGGCAGCTCCATTCGTGGGCGTTGGGGATGGGGCACTATGGATCCTGGAGAGATCAAATGAAAAGTAGCTTTTCCAAATGAAATGTGTGTTATAAAGGTTTTATTTTTCTACAGCTGTCGTGGGCGGATCAGATCAGATCAGCGGCGTCCCCAGATGGATCTGCCCAGCTCAACCCTCCCTTGGCTCCCTGGCAGGATGGTGGGAAGTCGCTTGGAGCCCAAGGTAAAACTGACATCACCAGCCTCTGCCAGGAGTGGATTGCTCTCCACGCCTGAGCCAGAGGAAGGCCGGGGGAGGTCGATCCCACCAGCACAAGGTGTCTGCTGGTGACAGGACCCCGGCTGCAGTTCTGTTTCAGGGCTGCCCTCTCTCTCTCCTCCCCCCCCCCCGCCTTGTTTTATGCCCCTGTTGTGTGGCTGCATACACAGAATACACACGCACACACACACGTGCACATCTGGTTTCCATCCCCGTCGTGAGCCCTAATTGCCGACGATTCTTTTGAAGCGTTTCTCTATTGTAAAAAGGAAAGCGAGCCCTGTAAAGGGGGCGGCCTGCCGTGACAAACCCAGCAGGCCAATGATTTTATGAACTCACTGGCTGTAAATTTCTTCCCAAACAAATCACAAGCTTTCTGGGCCCCACTCCGCCCCCTTTCCTCTCTTTCCCCCTTTGTTGCTGGCACTCGCATTCCTTGCTGCCGGGTGTGGGTGTGTTTTTTATATGCTGATCAATGCAGTTCAAACCGAGGCGCAGGAGCGAAATGCTGCGCCTGTCTTTTCCCGGTGCGTGTCGATGTCCAGGCAATTTTTCAACAACACAAGGAGCTGTTTAGCGCCTGGGCTGGTATTTAGAAGCTCTTAACCCCGCGACGCCCTGTTGTGGAGAAATCACTGCCCTTGCAGCGAGGGACTAATGACCCAAATGAAAACCATAATGCACAGTCGTGTACAGGGTCTAGGAGCCTTATTCCTGCAAAGCAAGCGTGGGTGCCTTTCTTTTTTCCAACACCTGCCCCTCCCTCCAATCTTATGCCAAATTCTGCCCTGATTTACCCCTTGTGCAAATCTTTGTTAAGTCGGGGGGGTGGGAGGGAGAGGTCGCCCAGGTAGTAAATCAGGTCAGAGTCTGGCCCACAGTGGTGGTAATGCAGCAGGGTTTCTGCAGCTCCCAGCCTTTTAAACCAGCACAAGGTGGTGCTGTCTGAGAGCAACTGGTGGCGGTGCCAGGTTTGCCCATGGCACGCTCAGAGCAGCAGCCGGGTAAGACATTAAAATGGGCACATCAACGTCGACTCCATGGCCCTGCATCCCAACGGTCTATTCCAGAGACACCCTAGCAGAGGGGTGCCCAAACACCAGCATCAGAGGAAGGCAAACTGCGGTCAGCAAGGCCACGTGCAGCGAAGGAGGGGCCCTGGGCCCCGCTGGGAGGTGGGCCATTGGGCGGGCGGGCAGGTGAGTGGTTTCTGAACAAAGAGAGCGTTTGGGTGTTTGGCCAGAGAGCCAAGGGCGTTAGCTGCGGGGAGAGGTGTTAGAGATTGACCAGAGCAGGAATAATAACACTTGATTATTATTTATTAGGTGTATTATGGTAGCGCCTAGGAGCCCCAGCTATTGGACCAAGTGCTAGGTGCTGTACATTATTTATTAGGTGTATTACGGTAGCACTAGGAGGCCCGTTCATGTCCCAGGGCCCCCACTCTGTTAGGCGCTGTACAAATAGAACCAAAAGCCAGGTCTGCCTCAGGAGCTCACGCCGTCGGACAAGCGCTGACCTGGGGACACTGACAGACTGACAGGGCAGCCCAAAGAACCAATCAGACAATAGTGACCGGCACGGAGGCTGCGATCTCTGCATTTTGCACTGATAGCAATCTGCAGCCTAGGACCCCAGCGCAAAGCCACAGCTGGGGGGACAGGCAGGCAGCGGCCAAGGCTGAGCTCTACAAGGGTGATTAGTGATTTTGGGGGGGCAACTTGGGTTCTCTGCAAGGGTCCTGATTTTTAACCAGTCTCTGTAAATCAAGCCCCTTTAAGCTGTCGCAAGGTTGCTCCTCACAAGCAATAGCTGCTTTTGCAAACCTTGGCCCAGGTGGTTTGTCCGGGGCCATGCAGCAAAGCCAGCAACAGAGCCGCAGCCTCACCCTGGAAAGCGACAGTAACTCCACTGCCATGGCACGAGTGGCATCGGGAGGAGACGGTGCGAGACTCCGGCCAGGCCTGTATGTCTCCAGGTCCCTATGCTCCAGCTGTGCCCCGCTTACATTCTGCACAGCGCCTCGCTTCAGAGATGCACCCGGGACTCCTGCAGGATGGCACTCCGGTGAGTTTGCTGCACGGAGCTGGAGAAAAGGAGAAGGAACGGGACTGGCTAAGGAGGGTTCTCAGTCTGCAGGCCAGGACTCGATAGCCAGGACGCTTGTGGCAAAAACTTTCCTTATTGTTATTTCATATTTATACTGAAGGGCATTTAAAGGCCTCAATCCGCTTCATGAAGGGAAATCACAAGAATATCCATCCATCAGTCTGGCTCTCCATCCCCAGACATTATCTATCTATCTATCTATTCCCAGACACCCCCTCTATCTATCTATCTATCTATCCCCAGACACCCCCTCTATCTATCTATCTATCTATCTATCTATCTATCTATCTATCTATCTATCCCCAGACACCCCCTCTATCTATCTATCTATCCCCAGAAACCTCCTCTATCTATCTATCCCCAGACACCCCCTCTATCTATCTATCTATCTATCTATCTATCTATCCCCAGACACCCCCTCTATCTATCTATCTAGCTATCTATCTATCTATCTATCCCCAGACACCCCCTCTATCTATCTATCTATCTATCTATCTATCCCCAGACACCCCCTCTATCTATCTATCTAGCTATCTATCTATCTATCTATCCCCAGACACCCCCTCTATCTATCTATCTATCTATCTATCTATCTATCTATCTATCCCCAGACACCCCCTCTATCTATCTATCTATCTATCTATCTATCTATCTATCTATCTATCTATCTATCTAATCTCTAAAGCCTCTATCCCCATAGTATCTAGCTGATGGACTGGCCGTCCTACTTCTCAATGCACCCAAGGCCTTTGATATCCTGGTGAAGCCTCGTCCTTTGTCATGTGCTATTGTTAGTGTATCAGGCAGGAATGTCATTTTGCCAGAGGCCCATCCCCCAGACGAGCGTCCTGCACCGCCAGACTTGGCCTTGCTCAGAGGCACCTCTCTGGCTCCCTGCCTGTGTCCCGGATGGCCCCATGTGTTGTTTTCCATCTTCTGCTCCCCCACATTCCCCTAAAAAGTCCTGGTCCTGCACACGTTGGTTTGTTGCTGTGTAGGGTTGCTGATGAGCCCTGGGCCATTCACACTGGTTTGTTATTGTAGGGTCACTCATAAGCCCTGGGCTGTGCTCGCTGGGTTGTTACTGAAGAGTCATTCATGAGCCCTGGGCTGCGCTTGCTGATTTGTTATTGTAGGGTCACTCATGAGTGCTGTGCTCACTGGGTTGTTGCTGGCATAATAATGTATTGTTGATCATATGTCCAGGGCTACAGAAAATGGTTTGTTGTTATGTGGTTGCCTGTGCATGGTCCTTTGTTATTGTAGGGTTGCTCAAGTTACTGACGTCCGGGGGGCATTGCGCAGCTTAGTTCAGTCACATTTGTAAAGCGCCTAGAGACCCCCCCATGGACAGGCGTGATAGAAGCACGATGTAGCCTTGCAAAAACCGGCGAGGTGAGGATCCGTCCCGCCAGGCTGCTCTGTAAACCCAGCCCCGAGCCATCTCCTGTGCTCTGCAAGCCAATGGGATTCCTGCCACTTGCCCTGCCTGGAGAGCAGCCAAGGAGCAAAGCCGCCAGCAGCGCCCGTAAAAATCAATACAAAATCGAACCCTCAATACCTAATAGCAAACAGGCTCCACACTTCTCTGCATTGGCCACAGCTTAAGCCAATTAACATTCCTGTGAGGTTTCAGGGCCAGCGCCAGGCCCGCCCCTTCGCTCGCACCTAGTAAATGTCAGCTGCGGCAATCCAAGCAAGCCATTCCTGTCGGGGTAATCCCCTCGGAAACCGCCTCCGTCGCCCTGCCCACAGCACCCACTCTCCGCTCTGCACCTGGCAAGCCTGCCTGGGACCGGGGGAGGAAAACTCAGGCTCAGAGAGGCGGCAAGCCAATCCCTGAAACCCTACACCCTCTCCTCCTTAGCTAAGAACCATGGCGCAAGTCATTTCTGGACGTAGGTTTACCTCTTTCAACCTTGCAGACAACACTCATTTCTTTTTCGTAGGGGCGTAGCTACGTGCACAGCTGCCCCACTGCAGCACATCTGGTGAAGACGCTCTGTGCTGATGGGAGAGAGCTCGCCCGTCGGTATAATAAAACCACCTCTGCAAGGGGCAGTAGCCGTGTCAGTGGGAGAAACTCTCCTGCCAACGTAGCGCTCTGCACCCTGGTGCTTATGTCAGTGTAACTTATGTCACTCAAGGGGGTGGTTTCTTCACACCCCTGAGCGGCATACGTTATGCCAGGGTAGTGTAGGCATAGTTAATAACTAGTTAATTTACTATATGATTGGCTATAAGTCTTGTCTTTGGTGTGAGATCTAAGGTGCAAATTAAGCTGGGGTCAGTGCCTAGGCCTTTGGGACTGGGAGTCACCTGAATCTTTTGTGATCGTTGGTGTAAAGTGACCGTCTATCACTGAGGCAGGCTTGCCCGGATGGCGAGATGGATTGGAATGCCCAAGGGGACCGTCTCTGACGCCTTGGTAGGGCTGTAGCCTGCCGGAGGAGTTTACACTTGTTTCTTGGCTGGTGAAACTGAAGTGTGGAACACACGGCCCATTTGGGGCTTGTGCCCTGTTCCTGGGCAAGGCCTGGAGGTGGCACTCATGCTCCTAGTCACTCCAGACAGCGTGACAGTTACATCCACACAGCAATAAAAAACCCGCAGCACCGAGCCTCAAAGCCTGGGCCAAATGACTCAAGTTTCCCAGGCTCAGACTACAGCAGTGGAGATGTTTGGGCTTGGGCTGGAGCCTGGGATCTGAGATCCATCCTCCTCGTGAGGTTTCAGAGCCCGGCTCCAGCCTGAGCCCGAATATCTACATCGCGTCCCGACCCCAAGAGTCCGAATCAGCTGACCCGGGCCACGGGTCTTTTGTTGCAGTGTAGCTACTTGCTCTGGCATTGTCTCTTAGCAACCCTGGAGTGACTATCTCTCTTTCCACGGGTGGGCTGGCTCTGCTATCCAGTCAGAGCCCAAGGGGGAAATGTCCATTCCCATATACGGGACAGAGACACCCAGCTGTGTCAGATCCAGATACAATATTATTAACGAGCCCCCATGTGTCACAGGCACTTGGGACACGTCTTGAAGTTTTACTCCCCAAACATGAGAGCTAGAAATGTCTTTTTTTGTCTTTTTTTTTTTTTTAGTGAAAGAGGAAATTCTAATGAAATCACATGACTCCAGGTGCTGGGGCTTCAAGAAAAATCACCAAATAGCGTGAGCCTCAGGATGGAATCACGAGAGTTGGCAATGCTGTAATGTTTGCTCGCCGCATCTCTCAGGGAGACGTTTACAACAATCACAGCTCTTTAGAAGGAATTCCCTGTCTGGCCACGGGATGGCACTGGAGTTCCACACCTCCATCAGCTGGTGAGCAGCTGGCCATGAATGCTCACCTGCCGTGGAGGTGCCCTCCCAGATGGGCATGGAAGCAGCTGGGAGCCAGAGGGCCTCCTGTGAGGACAGAGCGAGTTGAAATGCAGCCGTTCCTACCTGCTGGGTGGTGGTGGGGATTTGCCAACTGTTTGAGTTCACTCCTCACTGGCCTGCCAGCCATCCTCACCAATCAGAGGATCCAGCATCTCATAACTAAATTCAGCGGCTTGGCCAAGCTGTGGGCAGGATTGAGAGGCACTGGCAGAGCTGGGGACAGGGGGATTGAGAGTGCGGGGCAGGGGAAGGGAGATGCCACCTCAATCTATAAATCATCCCAAACTCGCTCCCAACTTGTCTCAGGCTCCCGCTAAAGCCTGGGGAACCTGGGGTGGATTTAAGGTTGATAACAAGACCTGAAGTTCCCCCAGGCCTCAGTTGAGTTGTCTGTATTTTCACCCAGCTCTAGTTACAATCCAGGAACAGAGAAGCAACAGCTGCCTCCCTTCGAGCCCTCCCTCCCTCTCCCTCTCGTCCGGTTTCCCCTTTGCGTTTTGCACATTAGACCAGGCTTTCCCTCGGGAAGAAAGCACCTGGGGTTCTAGATCAACACAATGAAATGGTCCTGAACCAAACCCTGGCATCCCATCACACCCAAGGCCCGGTTCTGCACCGTCTTTCAGGCAGGTTGCGCTAGTGTCCAGCCATCACCACGCCGGGGAGAATCAAGCCCTCAAACTTTGGGAAGTTCCGGTATGAGTGGCTGGCTCCAATGTCACCAGGACACCTTGGGTGAGTTCAAGAGGGCTGTGAGGAGAAGAAAGTAGTTGTGTCTCACCTTGGGGGTGAGATGCTCCAGGACTGAGCTGACTACGGTCAGAAGAGCCCTCGCCCCGTGAGTGCTCTGAAATCTTACTCCCCCCATGGGTGCTTCACATAAAACTCCCCATCAGCAGCCCCACGGCATCCCTCCATGAGCCACCCTGCATGGAGTAGCATCATCTCTGTGCTGCAGAGCAAGTGGCAGAATTGGCTGCATGCTCTCAGGTGCTATATTAAAGAGGAGCGCCAGTGACCCCATAGTTAAGACTGAGCCGAGCGCTTGCATTAACAGCTGATGTTTCACATCGCTCTGAAATCCACATGCACTCTCAGATTGTCTTGGCCAAGGACTGAAGAGGGCTGGAGCGATCGCTGATCTTCAGTTTACTGCAGGAAGGATCGTGACAGGGTGCAAGGCCATTCTGCACTCCAAGGAACCTAGTCACCTGCGTTGACAGGCTGCAGAGACCTTCTTGTCTCCTAGTTCCCAGCAGCAGTAGTTGGGGGCGGGGGGCAGGCAGGAAGGGGGTAATGCCCCTTATGGACCATGTGTACATCTCCAGCAGCCTCCGCTGATCCAACGTTAAAGAAGTGACCCTTTCCAGGGACTGTAGCTTATGTTCTTCCTCTGCATGTTCCTTCACAGCCCTGTGTTCATTCCACCACCCTGTGCCCATGCCCCTGGACTGGGCCATCATGGCTCTCAAAGCACTGGCCCCTTCTGCTGCCGCTCACACTGATCTTACTGTCCATGGTTACGAATCATCAACAGCCCAAGTACAAAACACTGCAGTCCCCAGGGACTCGACTGTCCAAAGGGGAAGGCTTGTTGGTTACTATGGCCCCAGCTACAGGGCAGCCGGGGAAGGGAAATGTACCTTGTCACTGTACTTTGTTGCTCCCAGTATTTATGTGTCTGTTGCAATTTGCTAGCACAGCTCCTGTGACTCGTTACTTCGTAGAAAGACCCTTTGACAGCACTGGGGCAGGACCTGGTACTCTCAGGGCCCCAAGTAAATCTATTTCTGGAGAGCTGGTGAAAAGAATAGAAGCAGGTGAGGAAAGCGAGCGAAGGCTGGGGGTGGTAAGTACCATTTCCACGCTCAGGCTGGCGGGGTTAAATCTGGACCTGCAGCCTACCTGTACAGCAGAAAGCAAGTCCTGGATGCCAGCCCCTGGAATATGGCCCTGGGGAGCTGCAGTGAACTTCATTGATGGAGAGAGGTGTCTGCTGCCCTCCCTCCAAACGTCTGCCCTGTCTCGTGCCAGGCCACCCAAGGAATGTGATGGGTGTGCCTGGGCGGTGAGTCAGAGCCGAATGGGAGCCAGTGGGCCAAAGCCCTGCTGGCTTTATCCAGACCGAGGAGCCCGGCGCCTTCATTGTCCACGTAGGTGAGGGAAGCACCATGCGGAGCTTTGAACGGTTGTGCGTCTAGACAGGAACGCTGGGTTTGGGGGCAAATGTCAGCACAATATTGTGTGTATGCTGTGGGGGAGTGGCCACAGGTCGGAGCTAGGGGGGACCCAAGCCTGGAAGAGATCAGGATTGAGAGGGAAAGCGATAAAGGGGCTCAGGACTGGAAGAGTCGAGGTACTGCAGGTTGGCACTCTGGACATTAGCAGAGCTATGCTGGGAGGCCAGGTGGAGAATCAGCAGGGGGAGAGGAGGCGTGAGCAAGGCTCAGACACTGGGAGCAAAAGGGGCCTGTCCCTCAGTGGCAGGAGAGCATGACCCAGGTGGAACCAAATCCCCCTAGCCAGGGGATCTTCAGTGAGCAGCTCCATGCTCAAAGGTCTGGTGCCGTAAACTTAAACTCCCGTAGAGAACGGGCCATCGGGTTTGGCCTGGAAAGCCACCACCACAGCTCGCATGCCCCGCTTCTCGGCCACCTCTGACACTTCCTTCTAGAACTGGGCAGGCTACGGGGGCGACAGGTTCTGGAGGCACTACCTGGTCCCTGGTGTATAAGGGGTTAACCTCAGCTCAGCTGCCCCCTCCCTGTGGACAGAGGCTCAGGGGAAGGGCTCGAAATTGGCTGCTGTGGGGCAGGTGAGCTCCCACTGGGCTGAACTGCAGCCGGGAGGGGAGAAGTTTCCAGGACTCTTTTTTTCCTAGGGCGCCTGTGCATGTGTTTTGATTTCTGGAGCTAAGCCGGGTCCCTGTGGGAAACCCTTGGCTGTTACACCTGGGCTCTGCTTTTGCTGAGTCACCCCACCAGCTCCCAGCTGGGCTGAAGAGTCAGGCACTGCCAAACGCCGCCTGTGCTCACCACTTACCCTCTTGAGCCTCCCCCGCGCTAGCGAGCGGCGCTGCCCGGCGCAGCGGAGCCGAGCAGTTACAGGCCCCACGCGCCGGAGCCGTGCTAGTCAGCCTGGCTAGCATCCAGCAGGTTCAGCAGCCGGGGCGCTGGGTCTGGCCACGCATCGGACCCAGTGCAGGGGAAAGGAGGCCGTGAGCCTCCATTCTGCTTCCCCTGGTCCTAGGGCTCCCCGGGGATGGAGCTGACCCCTGGCGTAACTTAGAGCAGCCTCGGGGGCTAGAACAAGACTCAGGACCCTTGAGCAGCAGGAGCCTAGATACGGCTTGAAGGGGGGAAATCTCCAGAAGTGATTAAGTGATTAGAAGCACAGGCCCCACTGAAAATCAAAGGGACTCGCATTCCTAAGTGATTTAGGTGCTTTTGAAAATCCCCCCCCTCCGGGGAGCTGCGTTTTAGGCGCCTGCCTTTGAACACCTTGGCCCCAGCATCAGCAAGTGTTTCCAATCCGCTGGGGAGGGGAGAGCTCCCACCGTCTGGGCTGCTGGTTTGAGATGAGATCTCCACCGGCAAGTAACGGATCCTCTTCCCAAACACTAACGGAGGTTCTGAAGTTGTGACATTGGCAGCACCAAGGGGGATTTGCTCCCGCGTTCAGCTCGTCTCTGGCCCCCATTTACCTTTATCCTTGGCTGGTTTACCTTGCGTTTCACTGGGCCTCAGGCTGGCAGCGGCCCCAGCTACAGCCAAAACACACAACTGTAGGGGCCGAAGACCTGCTGGGCTTGGAGACTCTGTTCAGCCAGCTCACCGCAGGCTTCATGTGCCACCCAGTGGACACCTGCTGTAAATGAGTGGAAGAAAGGGCAGGCTCAGGGCAGGAAAGGCTCAGGGTATCGTAGTTATTCGTGGTGTGTCTTTGCAGCAGGGCTGTCCGGCAGGTGACCCCCGTGGGAATCAACCCGAGTGCCCGATTCACCCGTCACCAGCATCCGTGTAACTCCATCAGCAGACTCCCTCCTGATTTACACCAGTGAAGGTGAGAGGAGAAGCAGGCCCCTGGTCTACAGAGGCCAGGTAAGTCTACAATTCCATTTACTAGCCTTGTTCTGCAGGTGGCACCTGACCCGAAACTTGCCAGCCAGAACCACCTTTCATTGGTCTGTCCCACATCATGTGATCCGGGTTTAACTCTGAGTCACGGTCCAGTGTCAGGGTGTGATGATACTGCACAATGCTACTGCAAGAGGACATCACGAGACTAGGTCTCCGTTCATTGATCTGACCCGTCCGAGAGAGAATCCAAGCATTGACGTGGCATTATAGCCCCGGCAGTGTGGCTGAATGCCAATGGATTCTCTTGATCCTTTCGTCTTTAAAGGGTGAACTGTGTGTTCTGAACTGTCTTTATCCAAACCCAAGCTCTGTGCATGCCAGGAACATGGATGTGTGCCAGCATGGGAGGTAGAGACGGAGCTCACTATGACACTACCCTCCTGAGCCAGACTTGACGAGGTCCCTCAAAGCCCTCACGTGTCTTCCCATCTCCTTACTTGGTGATCCATCTCTTGTTCTCCATCTGCCATCCCCTCTTTACGTAACACGGGGAATCCATTGCCTCATTATCTTCTTCACAGGCCTGCGTGTTAGTCTAGTCTCTTTGTTTTTGATTGGTGTCTTCTTTCCCTGTACAATACCAACATACATCCTCCCATACCTCCCTGTCCAAACTTTGGAGCCGCATAATTTGCCACGGGTGGTTCTGCCTTTTCAGAAGAACCTTATGGCTACCATAACAGGAGGTGCTGCAGAGCAGGGCTCAGGGACGCTGGTGGAGTTGGGGGGCAGGGAGATCAGGTCTGAAATAGCAGAGGGGGCTTTGGCTCAGAATTCAGAGTTGTGGTGAGCAGTGGGAATTTTCACACCCGCCCCACACCAGTGCTTGCACTTCTTGGCTAATGTTCACTGAGCAGCCCCAAAATCTGGCCCAGCCAGAGGGCTCCTGGGAAAATCTGGAATGGGGAGCGGAGGAGGATTTTTGGAAGCTGCTGACGCTGCATTCGGGGAAGGAGTCGTGTGCGGGGACGAGCTGATTAAGATAATATAATGCCTTTGAGATGGGGGTTGGGACCACAAGCCCACGGTGGCAGTGACAGATCCTGGCTCTGGAGACCAAGAAGCCCAGGTCTGTCCTGCAGTGGGTGGCCCAGGCACTGTTCTGTGAGGACACTACCACCCCGCAGCAGGACAAATCGCATTTCCTAGCACCGCTTTGAACTCTGCTGCTCCTGCCCGCGGGGGTGGAGCAAGCGACGAGAGAGCAGATTTCTGAGGAGAATCTGCGTCTGCAGGGGCGGCCGGTGGGCCGGACTCGGGGCATCACAGGACGCACCCCAGTGAAGGATCAAAGGCGACGGCACAGGCCACAGGAACACAATGTCCTCTAGTGGGAGGCAGGGCTGTTTACACCCTCCCCCCATCGCTGCCACTCAGAAGCCCCTGCAGCCATGGCTGTATCCTCCCCCGTCCGCCTGTAACACCTGCACTTCCTCGCTCTCGTATTGCACTTTACATTCACCAGCCCACCTGGCCGCGAGTGCCGCCTGAATCCCATCTATAGCCCCTTTTGCCCAAGGCTATTGCCCCAGCCAAGCAAATCCCTGGAAGCGGCTTCATTGTTCTCTTGCTCGGTGGCTTAAACGCAACATGGAAATGTGTGTCCCCGACCTCCGTGAGCTCATTCAGCCATGAATCCCCTCCCCCGCAGCATCACCCCCACCTTACCCCCCACACCGCAGACTCTGTCTGCACGGCCCTTACCTTACCCAGCTGCGACACAGCCCTTATATTTGCTGGCCTCCGTTTTCATGAAAAATGTGTGCACGGCTGCAAAACCCCGTTGCACACCTAATCTGCACGTGCATTTGCCCCTGCTACACATGCCCTTGTAGCAATCACACGAGCTATGGCCCGATCGGCTGGTCACTTGCGCACGTAACTAGACTCTGTAGCTGTGGGCTTTTCTCTCCAGAGAGCAAGGGAAATAGCAATAAAGGGCAGCCTCACCAGCTCTTGGTCAGTATCACTGCTCAAATTAACCAGTAAGGGCCCTCAGGCCAGCCGCATAAAAGACCTGCCCCAGTTGCAGACGGAGTCACTGCCAGGTGGGGTTAGAATTTCCTGGCTTCCAGTTCTGTGAGCTGCAAGGATGGGTTAAAAGGTTGCACACGCCAGGCCAGCCTGGGAGGATGAGGGGGATTGTGGGGGCAAGATGAAGGCTGCAAACGTCTATAAATGAAAAGCTCGGCTGGGCCCTCGTACGAAAAGGCTGGTGTCAAAGTGGCCAAGCTTCAAACCGAACCTGCCTTCAAAGGGGGGGGATGAAAAATATTTGTGAACCATTTTCCAAAAAATGTTTAAGCGCCACATGCAAGTCCAGGCGAGGGGGGGGCTTTAGCCCCGGGTTCTTCTGGCTCCGCTAGCCAGGTGCAGGGCCCCCGACGAGGCAGAGAGCCCATGCCAGGTGGAGGGGTTCACATTGGCACAAGATGCCTGCAACGTCCCCTCTGCCAGGAGCACCTGGAAGTGCCCAGCGCTGAGTGGAGAGGTGAGGCCAGGAGATGGGTTGAAACAACACATGCTTGGGCAGCCTCTGCCGGTGGGACCCCAGGTGTAATATAAAGCTGCCCTCCCAGCCCCCATGAAGAGGGCTGCTAGTCCAGCTGCAGATCCCATCCTGGAGCTGAGTCTCTGTCATCCTTACGCCGCCGCGGGCGTTGACGAGAGCACGGCAGGAATCCTGTCCTCAGGACGGGCCAAGGAGCCAGGAAGGAGCTGGCTTCCCGGGAACTGGTTTGTGAGGGATCTGAGCCCCGGTGTTCTCGGCTGGGGTCAGTTACTCACTCACCTCTGGGTGTCCGATGGGGGCGGCTGCGTGTGCATTGTGTGTGCAGGCCGAGAGCACAGCTCCGCACCGCCAGCCCGGGATCCTCCCCTCCCCTCCTGAAGCGCTTAGTGTTAGAGGTGCTGGGGGATGCTATTGTCCCACTGGTGGGATTGCAGCAGAACTGCTGTTCCTCTGGCAGGGTCGGTGGCTGGAAGGAACAACGCTGCTGTACAGACAGCGGAGAGACTCAGCGAGCAAGCAAACCAGCTGAACACCCCCACAGTGGGGAGTGGAAACAACCCGCAAGTCCCATCTTGAGCGCAAGTGAAGCCAAAAGGGGAGGGACGGGCTTTGAGACTCGATTCCTTCTTTGCAACAGTGTGTGTCTCCTTCTGCTTTACCACTGAACCCTTAAGTGCAAAACTCAACTCAGCCTCAACCGGCGCCTCTAGGAGAACAACGGAGCAGCTTGAAACTGGCGTCTGCTTCCCCTTCCCTCTCATCCTGTACCCTTACAATTGTTTTCTCCTCCACTTGGGCCAGATGCTCTACTCAGTTTTGCCAGTGTGAACCCAGTTGGCCTGAGCGGAGTGACTCTAGATTGAACACACTGGAACCGAGGGCAGAACTTCCTCTTGTGTTTGCATGCTGGTTTGCTATTGTGTGGGGGTTCGCACCCGCTGGGTCAGACATGGTAGTTTGTTGAGGTAGCTTGCCCATGAGCTTTGCACACTGCTTGGTTAATAGAGGGCTGCTCAGGTGTGATGCAGCCATGCACTGTTATTGCTGGGTTAGGCGTTATTATTGGTATTATAATAGCATCGAGGGGCCCCCAATGAGCTACTGTGCTAACCCCTGCATAGACATGTTGTAAGAGACACCATCTGCCCCAATCTAGATAGAAGGGATGGGACTTGCCAACCATCGCCTAGCCAATCAAGTAGCAGAGATAGAACGAGATCCCACAGCTTCAGATTCACAGGCCTTCACCCTTTCCTCCAGGCCCCATCAGGGCGTTCTCTCACTGAAAGGGAGTTCATGAAGGGGCCATAGCTGTGGTGGTGTTGGAGGGTTCATGAGAAATTTGGGCTGGTGGCATCTACTATGCCTTTCATTCCATGGCGGCTACTCCTGCTGACGTTAATGGGAGCTTTACATGTGGAAAATTAGCTCTTGAAAAGAGCCTAGAAATAGTCATTTGGGGGTGGGGGGAATTAAGGATTAGTAAAATCTGCCCTTCCCTTGCTGGCCCGATGGAGCATACACACCTTTGGGGGAGTAATAGTGAGTGATGAGGGGTTCTGCAGCAGCTGCCCGGAGTCCTGACTTGTTCATTTGTACACTTCCTACCGTGGCTTTCTTTTGAAGGGGTAGAATTTGTTTATTAAGACGGTGAATTTCTGTGCTTAGATCTTAGCTGGACTCCAGTGAAACGCAGGTGGAAGAAGTTCCGTGCAGGAATTTCCATGTTTTGTTTTTTAGTTAATTGAACACCAAAAGTTTCACTGCGTTGGCTTATAGGGTCTGCAGGAGGGGAGCTCTGCTCTGACAGATCTCAGGAGGCCCACCCAAGTGGGTCCCCGCCGCTCCGGGAGATGTTAGCAAGTCCATAAGAGGCATGTGTCTGTCTACATGGTTGTTACCTCTATCTCAGGCAAACAATGGGTGGGAGGAGGAGGGGACAGAAAAGCTTGCGCAGGAAACATGGCAACAAAAAGTGACTTAATGTTTCCCTTTCCGTGAACCCAATGAAAAGGTTGATTGATTTGTTTGTTTATTCTCCCTTTCCTGCGGGGGCTGGGATCTTTTGCCCAGCTGCGAGTGGCGTACTGGACAGAACCAGGGCGTTTCGACCTGTACTGTGCAGGTAAATACATTACTTGGGACAGGTTGCAAATGTCCTGGTGTGTTTCTTCAGAGATCCCTGAGCTTTGTTTCTGGCTGGAAGCAAGGCTGGGGACTTGGTGCACTCGGGTCACAGGCCCTGTTGTGAATGGAGATTGTTCACCTGCAGTGGACTGGCTGGCTTGCACATGAACCTTTTGGCTTTGCCAACAAATTGCTTGCACATCCAGAGAGGAAAGGGCTTGTTTTAGCTGCGGAGATCAAAGAGCAACTCCAAACTGGGAAAATCTCCTTGTCTCTCTCAGCCTTTCTGGGCAGAGAGCCGTTTCACAATGGGAGGAGTTGGCTCTTTGCAAATTGCTTTGCTCCCTCTGGTCAGCAGGGGGCAGCAAATCCAGGCTAATCCCCCAGTCGCCCCTACTTTATCCAGAGGTTCAATTTGCCTTTTACAAATTTAATCCCAGGGTAACTCCACTGATCTCAGCGGCGTTACTCCTGATTGACATGGTGTGAGTAAGAGGCCCATAGTCTTTAGCATGGTGGAGGCAGATCTTGATTTCATCGAGATTTTGCAGAAGTCGTGGAGCTCCTCTCTGGGGTGATCTGCAGAGATGTCCACAGAGCACCGCGCTCGCCCTCAGCAGAGGTGTAGCCCTGGACATATGATCAACTATACAATATTGTTATTGTTGACATCAGACCAGTGTGCGCTTCCTTGGGCTCTCAGCAACCCTACAATAACAAACCAGAGTGCGCAGCCCCCGGCTCGTGCTCAGAGTCTCCTGCTCCTAGGCCACAGAGCTTGCGTTTGATCCTCCTGACGCGCCGGCACGGGGGCATGGGGACGTGAGGATCTCAGCGCGCGTCACTTCACTGCGAGGTAGCTACGATTGTCTGCTGATGGTGAGCCAGGAGCACCGAGGGGTGAAATGACTTACCCAGAGGTCCTCGGTGGGCCGGGCGAATACAATGCAAGAATCCTGCCACCCAGTTCCACACCCACTGGGTAAGGCTTCCACCCCATTACTGGGTGCCTGCAGTGACCCTCAGCTGCATGCTGCAGAGAAGCCGGAAACCCCCCTATTCTGTCCCCCTCGCTCCAACGTACACTGGTCTTCCCTGAGTCTCTCTCCTTCTCCAGCCTGCTCTGCACTACTGGGGGCAGGGAGTTGTCTCCCACCATTGCTCATGCTGGATTCGCTCTCCCGATGGTAGCAATGGGGAGGGGGCTAGCCCAGACGCCCACAGCAGCCAGCATTTCGAACACCACATTGTCTGACCCTGCTAAGGGCTGGCAGTGGAGGGAGCCTTGTCTACACTAGGGGTTTCAACCCTCTTCCTCCCAGAGCTTCACCAGTGTTAGCATCAGTGGGGAATTTGCCCTGCTTTACGCGCAGCCTCCCTCTCTCTCCCTGTCTTCTAGGGCTCCGAGTTATCTCTGGTGCATTGGCTGTTTGGTGTCTCTGCGGCCCCACCCAGCCTGGGCAGATGCAGTTAACAACTGTGGCTGCCACACATTGATTACGCGCTCCGGTCCCGGAGCGTGCAGAGCTGGCTTTATCGTGGGCAGAGCGCTGCTGGCTCATTCATTCTCTTTGGCCGTGTCCTCCCCAGAGCCCTGAGCGGACACGCTGACTGCGCTATCTCCCTGGGTCACGGGAACAGAGCTATGTGCAGCCTTCCTATCACACAGGCAGCGCTGAGCGCTGGGCAGGGTCACTGGAGTGTGCCCTGGGAGCAAACAGGGGCCTTTTCCACGCTGCTGGGGGACTGGTGCTGCCCGAGTGGGCTGGGCCCGCAGTGACAGGGCTTGGCCCTGAGCTCACTTGTGCCACTTGTCACTGGGAGAGGCCACTGACCTCAGCAGACCACCCCTGACTTAAATTGGCCTGAGACGAGAATCAGGCTCCTAGGCCGGCACCGTTGACTTGATCGGGAGTTGGAGCTCCCAGGGCTGAGGGCTTTCCTCTCCCCAGGGGTGCAGCTGCCCATCGCTGCTCTCCAGAGAGAGCTTCGTCAAGCAGCAAGGTGCAGACGCGGGGCCAAGCCTGTCTGGGGTTGGGCCTGTCTCTGTTTCTAACCACTGAGCCCTTTCACCTCCGAACGGAACCATCGTCCCAGGCGTTGCCCTTGGAGACCTCCAGCTGAATCCCTAGTGATGCCCAAGGGCAGCTCCTGACATCTCCCTTATTACCCTCTCATTAGACTTAGGCCTTATCTACGCTGATTTGGTTACATTGGCAGCAGCTCCTTGGGGCTATGTCCGCCCTAGGAAAGACCGTGTGTCTCTGCTGCGTGTTAAAAATCCTAGGTCCGACCTACACTAAAAACTTACGTCAGCCCAGCCACGTCGCTCAGGGGTGTGACAAATCCACACCCTGAGCAACATAGTTAAGCTGACGACCTAACCCCTACCGTAGACAGGGCTCTTCCATTGACCTAGCTCCCTCACTCGCTGTCCTGAGGGGCTACGTTGAAGTGCTCCAGTGGTGCAGTTGCAGTGTATAAGTGTAGACATAGCCTGAGTCTGGACAAGGCAAGTTGCAGTTTAACATAGTCAAGGTGGAGGGAACCTAAGATTTACCTTGACCAGCTAACCCATGTTAAAACTGCAAGTTAGCCTTGTCCTCGAATTAGGATTTTCACCTGTTTGCTAACATTCAGTTAAAAAAAACCCAAACCAAACCACCTTTTTCTTAGTGCAGCTACCCCTAAGCTTCAGTCAATTTCTTACTGACTTGAGCTAACGCGCTGTGAGGCACTCTTATCGCGTTTAATAACGTCCACACACAAACTTGCCTCCGTTTAGCAAAACCAGTTGCAAACCACACTTTTTGTTAAAATGGTGCAAGTCTGTGTGCAGACTTGGCTGTCACCGCCTCGTGGAAGCAAGGCCGGCTCCAGGCACCAGCCCAGCAAGCAGGTGCTTGGGGCGGCCAACCGAGAGGGGCAGCAGGTCTGGGTCTTCCGCGGCGGGTCCCTCGCTCCCTCTTGGAACGAAGGACCAGACGCCGAATTGCCGCCGAAGACTGAAGCGGCGGCGGTAGAGCAGATCGCAATCGTGGATTTTTTTTTTTCTTTTTCTTTTTGCTGCTTGGGGCCGTAAAAACCTTGGAGCCAGCCCTGCGTGGAAGGCTTGTTATCACCGAAGGGGGTCCGAAATTTTCCATCCGAACTTTTTTCTGATAAAAATGGCCTTTTCGGGGGAAATTCTTTCATTTGAAATTTTTTTGAGGGGGAAGGTTAATTTAAAAAAAACAAAAACCCGTAGCATGAAGAAAATTTGGTTTGCAAATAACCAATTTTTTCCCCAGCTTTTCATTGAAAAACAATTTGCAAATTTAAAAAAAAAGGATATTTTTTGTTTTTGTCAAACTTTTTCTCAGAAACACTTTTCATTGTCTGACCAGTTCTCATTATCTCACGTTTCACCTCCTGACTCGTGCCTTAGCTTACTCCTGGGGCCATGTCTGTACTCTGGGGCCCCTGGCGGTTTTTTCACTTCCTCCCCAGGGAAAATGCAAGAAGAAAGAGTTAGAAGATGAAAAATAAGAGCCAGGTTCAGGAGCATCAACTCACAAATGCAGGGGATGTTGTGTAAAAGTTACAGGGCAGGACTGGGAGCCGGGAGACCTTGGCAAAGGATTTGACATTTTTGGGACTTGTGCACATGCATGGAATGGGATGCACTGATCAGGTCCCTGTGGTCTATTCCCAGCTCTGATATGGTGAGTCTGTGACTCGGTTTCCCTCTCTGTAAAATGGGGCTATTAATACCAATTCCACGAGGGGTCGCACAAGCATGAATGAATGCACTGATTTCCCTGGATGAAAGGTGCCGCACCCTGTTTTATTCATTATTAAAATACAGCGCAGCTGTCAATACAGGGCCAGTATCTCCTGTTCTGATCTCTCAGCTCTGCCTCAGGGATTTCCAAGGCTGCTATCCTCATGGTGAGTCAGCACATTTGGGAGGGCTGGGAGCTGTGACTTTGCCCCGGTTTTGTGTCCCTTCGGGGCCCTAGCCCTTGGCAGCGATCGCAGGGTTAAACTTGAATCTCAGTCATTTCAGCTAAGCTGAGCATTGTCTGATGCAGCCAGTTGTGGGAGGGAAGAGCGAGGTGGATGGCTGAGCGGGCAAGGCAGGGAGGCGCCTGGTTTCAAGGTGGATGGGCCTCGATCCGGGGGGCGAGACGGAGAGCTTGAATGCCGCCCAGGAGACACATTCAGCTGTATGGTGCTTTTCAGTGGGAAAGTGGCAAAGCTTCACATGGCTGGACTGAGTGAGACAGCAGAGCCTACCTGCAAGCCAAGCACAGACCTGGCTCTGTTCCCCTGGCTTGTCCCAGAGAAGCCAAACCTGAGAAGCTGCCTCTGCGTGTATTGCCCTCACGCGGGTCAGGCCCGAGAGAGGAGATATTAAAGGGGCAGCGCTCCATAAACCAGTGGTTGTTGGAATTCAGTTTGGACTCTGCCGGTTTGGCTGGTGGTATCTGGTCCCATTCCCTGGGGGAATTGGCCTCTCCAGCCTAGCACATCACCAAGGGGACAGCAGGACACAGCTACCAACCTCAAGAGTGCAGCAGTAGTGGGCAGGCTTTTCAAAAGTACCTAAGGGCTTGTCTACAAGGAAAATTTACCGGCAGAACTATACTGGTATCATTACACTGCTCAAGTTACTCCACTACAGCTCGCCATGTGGACGCGCCGATTCAGGAATCTGAGCGCGGGTTTCACTGTTCTCTGGTTTTGCTTATGTCACTTTGAAAGCGGTATAATTATTACAGCTGGGAGACAATTTTCAAATGGAACTTTTTGGGGGGGTGAAAATGGGGATTTGAGGCCACGGAAGCATTTTGTGCCCACGTGTCAATTTTGTTGAATTGTTTCAGTTGAAGCTAAAATGAAAACAAAAAAGAATTCTGAAAAAATCCGAACGTTTTGTTTCGACACATCCAGAATGAAGCGTGTTTAAATTTTTCAGTTTGAAATGAGGTTTTGTTTCAAAATTTCCTTTAGTTTTATTTTTAAGAAATTAAAATCATTAAAAAATGCTCGACAGCTAAACAAAAGGTTTCATTTGGGGTTGAAATGAAACATTTTGTCTGACCTGAAGTTAATTTTTTTTTTAACTTTTCAATTGGCCAAAATGTTCAGGAAATTTCTTTCTGGTTCCATCTGAAACAATTTTATTTTTCATTTCTCAGACTTGCCAGAGAACCAAAAATCTCAGCTATTCACTCAGCTCTAATAATGAAAGTGGGAAAAGGCACTTTTAATCTGGAATAAGAGCACCCACGTGGCAAGTTATGTCAGTACAACTGTAGTGGTATAATTATACTGGTATAGTTCTGCCACTAACTTTCCCCATATAGACAAACTCTAAATCAGTGCTTCTCAAAGCCGGTCCGCTGCTTGTTCAGGGAAAGCCCCTGGCGGGCCGGGCCGGTTTGTTTACCTGCCCCGTCCGCAGGTTCGGCCGATCACGGCTCCCACTGGCCGCGGTTCGTCGCTCCAGGACAATGGGGGCTGCGGGAAGCGGCGCAGGCTGAGGGATGTGCTGGCCACCGCTTCCCGCAGCCCCCATTGGCCTGGAGTGGCGAACCGCGGCCAGTGGGAGCCGCGATCGGCCGAACCTGCGGACACGGCAGATAAATAAACCGGCCCGGCCTGCCAGGGGCTTTCCCTGAACAAGTGGCGGCCTGACGTTGAGAAGCACTGCGAGCTAAATGATTCAGGAGCACAAGATCCCCAGATGTTCCTGGGACTGGTACTCCTGAGTCACTTAAGCACTTTTGCAAATTCTATCCTTAGGCCCACCAGCACTAAGGGAAAGTTCAATCACTGGGAAGAAGTGAAGACTGCTCTACCCATTTTTAAACCCTACTGGTGGCTGAAAACTGGTCCTGGGAACAGGAATTCAGCCAGCCAGCTCAAAAACTCTGAACCTGCAATCTGGGAACCAAGGGAGAGGGCGAGTATTGACTATCCAGCCTTGAACAATCACTGAGATAAACACTGGAACAATAGAGGCAAACAGTAAAGTGGGGAAGGATGAGTAATGAGGCTGGGTTCTGGTGGAGGAGGGGAGCCCATGGAGTTACACCAGGGATGAATTTGGCCCGGATGGGTTGTGTAGTGGGTGAGCCAGTAACACCACGGGGCCTCTGAGCGGTGGAGGGAATCTCTGGCTAAAGCTTTTTGGGAAGCTGAATCCATGTTCTTTTGAAGACTAACCCAAAGAAGCTACCAGACGCCACTTCGTCAGCCTGCCCGCCATTAGTGCACTGGGAACCTCTGATATTATCGACGACAAAAATGTTTGTCGCCACATGCACAAAGGCGTCCGGGTGCCTCAACAAGGCCTAATAAACTAAATTATGAAATTAAAAGCTAAGGCAAGAAAGCCCAATGGATGACCAGGGCCGGAACACTAATCCCACCACAGAGGACTATTTATGTATCCTCGGGGGAACTTGCCTAACAAAAGCCTTCAAACCCACTGCAATAAGAATCATAGTCTCGGGGACTTTAAGGGTAGAAGGGACCATCATGATCATCTAGTCTGACCTGCATGTCACAGGCCCCAGAATGAGTTACTGAAGTCGTCAAATCATGAGTTAAAGACTTCAAGTTACAGAGAATCCAGCAGAGACTTTATGATCTACTGGGCTTGTGAGAGTTCTATAGTGTGTGTGTGTGTGTGTGTGTGTGTGTGTGTGTGTGTGTGTGTGTGTGTGTGTGTGTGTGTGTGTGTGTGTGTGTGTGTGTGTGCGAGAGAGAGAGAGAGAAATTCTTCCCAGGAGAAAGGCTGTGCAGACGGTTAGCCAGGCCAGGTGCAATATATGCTCTGGAGTGGACAGGGACCATAAGAGAAGCAGAAAAAAGCACAAGGAGACTTGCCGCGTGATGCACATGCTGAATGTCTTTGAAGTGAAGCAAGTGCTAGCACCGATGTATGATTCTTAGAGCATCTGTCTTCCATGCTTCCCAGCTATTGCAGCTGTTCAGAACAGCCCCATGAACGCAGCATGGTTTGACCGAGTCGGAGCCCCGGAGTGGTGTAGCGTATGCTGGGGGACTGGTAAGGGGGACTCCTGCTTTTACTATAATCAAAGACAGGAGAAGGCAGTTTACCCTGCCCAGCTTTGGTGCACTGGTTGCGAGAGGACAGGATGCTGCTGCGAAGGAAGCACGGTGGTCTGGGGTTGGAGGCCAGTTTGATGACCCAGTGCTCCCTGGCCACAGCCAAGAAGGACTAGCCGCAGCGGGGCAAGCCAGCTGTGTAAAAGTCACTACTCCGGGTTAATTTCACTTGGGGGGAAGTGTCAGGAGGCCCTGGAGAGTTCAGCCGGGTTACAGGTGACCCAGGGGTGTTCCAATAACCACTCGCCTACCACACCAATAGCACTAGCCTTTAGCAGCTTTAACGATAACATGGCCCTTCTGTCGCCCCCTTCCCTCCAAGAGCCTCAGTCCTATTACAAACCTTTGGCCCGTAGAGGTAGGAAAATCCTGGAATGACCTCTGTGCGTGCAGGACTGGATTAGGGCAACGCAGGGCCCTCGCCACACCACAACACTCCCCACCCCTGCCCCTTCACTTGGGTGGTTCCTCTTCTCCCCGGACTGACTCGTGCATGGGATTGGCAATACTGCATCTCCCAGGGAGCCCAGGGCAAAGGTGCGGAATGAGCCCAGCAGGCCAATCTTCCTCCATTTGTGCTCTGAGCCCAGGCTAATCTACAGATGCCCGCCCCCCCCCCACAAGTATAAAACACACACAGCACCTTTAGCAACCTGGCCAGCTGGGCTTTTAAATTAGAAGCCAGCTCCCATGACTGTTCACTTAGCTGGCACCTCACAGAGTCTTCTACTTCCTTAAGTTCAGATCAGTGGTTCTCAACCAGGGGTACGCACAGGGCCGGTGCAAGGAAGTTTCGCGCCCTAGGCGAAACTTCCACCTTGCGCCCCTCCCACCCCCAGCTAACCCCGCCCGCCTGCGGCAGCTAACCATGCCCGCTGCCCCCCCCCCCCCCCCCCCCGGCAGCAGCTACCCCCCCGCAGCTAACCCCACCCGGGGAGCCCCCCCTCCACGGCAGCTAACCCTGCCCACGCCCCCTCCCACCCAGGGAACGCCCCCCCCCTCCATGGCAGCTAACGCCCCCCGCCCCCTCTGCAGAAGCTAACCCCACCCGGGGAGCCCGCCCCAGCTCACCTCCGCTCCGCCTCCTCCGCTGAGCTCGCCGGCGCCGCTCTAATTCTCCTCCCCTCCCAGGCTTGCGGCGCCGATTGGAGGAGAATTAGAGCGGGGGCTGTGTGCTCAGCGGAGGAGGCAGAGTGGAGGTGATCTGGGGCAGGGAGCGGTTCCCCTGTGCGCCCCACCCACCCCCCCGTTACTGTGGGCGGCCCTCCCCGCGCCCCCCCCCCATCCCAGCTCACCTCCACTCCACCTCCTCGCCTGAGCGGGCTTTTAGGCACCCTCAACCACTAGGCGCCCTAGACCCTGGGTACGCGTACCCCTGGCCCTGGGGTTCACAGACCTCTTCCAGAGGGTACATCTCCTCATCTAGATATTTGCCTAGTTTTACAACAGGCTACATAAAAAGCACTAGCGAAGTCAGGACAGACTAACATTCCCTACAGACACTCACTTGTTTATACTGCTCTATAGACTATGCACTGAAATGTAAGTACAGTATTTATATTCCAATTGATGTATTCTATAAGTATATGGTAAAGATGAGAAAGGAAGCCATATTTCAGTAACGATGTGCTGCGACGCGTTTGTATTTGTATGTCTGATTTTGTAAAGCAAGTCGTTTTTAAGTGAGGTGAAAGTTGAGGGTGCACAGGACGAATCAGGCTCCTGAAGGGGGGATGGTCGACTGGAAAGGTTGAGAGCCATTGCTTCAGACGCTGTGTATTACAAAGGTGCGTAGCACTGTGAACATTCACTGTCTACAGCACCGATTTCTGTTCCCAGCTTTAAGTTAACGCCAGCTGTGCTCGGGTCTTCCCTCAAAAAGACTTTCCTTTCCCCTCCAGCTCTTTTGACTGGTTCATTTCAGTTCTCTGGGGCTTCCTTGCAGGGGGCACGGCTCTTCTGAGCTCCAAAGACACAGGGATGTTCTAGTGAGGTCAAGGCTTTGGTGCATGTGCAGGAGAGGGAAGAAAAAAGGCAATAAACCCACACTTGGAAAACAGTGGCGCTTCCCACCTGTTCTTCTTTAAGAGCAAATATCTCCGGGGCTCTCACAAGACCTGCAGGCTTTGAGGAAAGTGGCCCCTTCCCCTCAGTCCATGGGAGTACACTTCATGTTTTGGTTTAATGTGTCAACGCTTTAGGACAGGGACTGTGTTTGGAAAGCCCCTACCATAGTCTGGTTGTTACTGTAATCTAAACAATCGATACTAATTGGCTGGCAGTACTGATACCCAGAGAAAGGGGCTCTTAGTGCCAGCAGGAATTTAAAGGTAACCTACAAAGCCTGCGGGGACATAGGTTTGTGCCTTTTTCTCCTTGTCTCTGATGCATAAGGAAGGCTTGAAAGCTGCTAGGCTGTTCTGCTGAGTTTTATTTTGTGGCTTTGTCTGCCTTGGAACACTCTGGGGTCCGATGCACTAGGGGGCTTATGACATCACAAGAAATGGGAAACTGAGGAACAGAGATTTTCATCGGACTGTATAGAACTTTGTGTTCGTTTCATTTTGATTTCACTTAAAAGTCTAAGCCAATTTGGAGGAAGGAGATCTTTATTACAGAGACCGTCCCCGCTAGCGCTTCAATTCAAAGGTGAGAGGCTCCCAGTACATATCAGACCCCAAGAAGTCCTGCAGCAAAACCAGGGAAGAGCAGCCTTCAAATCATGACATTTCTAAGGTTCAAAAGAAAGTAGAAAAACAAAGAAGCAAACAACCTACAGCCCATGGGCCGCGCACGGCCCACCAGAGCATTGCAAAACACCAACGACCTGTTTCAACACAATATACTAACAGCCAATTCATTAGTGTTTTGTCATCATGTTTACATCATTTTCGTTTACACAAGCATGTAAATAGTCAATACTGTACATAGAAACAACCCATCTAAATACATACGAAACAAGCTGAACTTAAACTATAAATCAATACAGGTGACTTTAAATCTTATTAAAACAGGTAGACTCTGTTTGGCCCACCCAAGGTTGTGCTTAGGTTTACGTGGCCCTCCTCTGTAATAAGGCTGGGCTCCACTGATGTAAGCAATGCTGCTTCAGGCATCGAACTTGCACAAAATGTCCTTCACAAGTCCTCTTTAAGCTGCTTCTTTATATTGCGACATACTGTCAGGGTATACGGTGCTCTACAGGAAAGTTGAAACACGAGATCTCTGCCCAAAGGGGCCCTGTTTTTTACAGCATCTATAGTCCGGTAGCAGGAGAGAGAGTGACCCCAAGTAGAGAAGGGATGAAACATGGCCAGCGGAGAAGAGAATAAAAAGTCAGAGTTACATCCACCTAGCTCACAGGTAGGTCCCCACGTTTTCATTTTTCTTAATTTGATTCCTACCCTAATATAAAACCGATACTAGCAAAAGAAATAGCCAAAAATACCTTCCAGGGAAATATGTCTGCTGGAAATAGTACATCTGCAGGGGCGGGGGTTGTGTATGTGTGGGAGGTGCTCCCTCAACCCGAGTGGGAGAAGTGACTGCTTTCTAGTGGGCCTCTCTGTGGCTTTAAAGAGACAAGTAGAGATGGCTACAGGAGATGCTTCACTGCTCAATTTGCATTTGTCTATATCTCAGACAGGGAGACAAGGCTCAAGATTACACAAGGTGGGTGTAGTCTGTTACCTAGGCATTGCTTTTTGACATCTGACTGCACTGCCTTATGGAAATCCTTGCGGTGGGGTTTAGAGCTAGAGATGGGATGAGCCAGAACCTTCTGCCCTGGTTTGATTATTCCAGCACCAAAATGCAGCTTTTCTGCCCAAGACTCCGGCAATAGCAGCGAAATGATTAAGTGAGCGATACCCTGGCAAGCAACCCATGTCCACATGCTGCAGCGGAAAAGGAAAACCCCTAAGATCACTGCCCATCCAAGCTGGGGGGAAATTCCTTCCTGACCACACATATGGCGACCAGTTAGACCCTGAGCATGTGAGCAAGAACCAGCAAGCCAAGCCCCTGAGAGAGAGAGAGCATGCTCGGTGACCTGGCCCACCCTATCCATCGCTCATCTCTAGCCAGGCCCATCCCTGATCACACTGTGCGGCTTTATTCCAGGCGTCTTCGAGTTCCGAAGGATTATTACTGATCTGGTGCAGCCAAGTTAATCACAGGCAACCGCGTGACCGCTACCAGTCTGTGCTGGGCAGCGAGTGATCCCTTCTGACCTCAAAGCCCAATCTGCAGGGCTTGATGTGTGGGGACTTTGACTCCAAGGCGGGCAACATGAGCGAAAAGGCCCAGCCGGCGGCGGTCGGTGAGGACTGCAATCCTCTCAAGGCCAGTTCTAAATGATACATCCCTGCTACTGATAAAGTCAAACCATCTTATACCTAGTAGTCGGCGCTGGCAACACATCTGAAATGCCTCCAGCCACCTGATGTCTTGTCAAAGCAAAGTCCATGTTTCAGAGCCATATAAGAGGATCAGAAGTACACAGGTTTGATAAACTTGTATTCGCGTATATAGCTTCACCTTCTTTTGGCTCCTGACCCTATGAAGGTCCTTCATGGCTGAGGCTGCTAAACTGATTCTCCTTAGGATGTCTGGCAGGGTGCGTCCATTTGATGACCATTTACTTCCTAGGCAGATAAAGTCATCCACTACTTCCATGGTTTGTCCAGCCGCACAGATGTCTTGTATCACAACTTTTGCACTGACACGCTGGATGTTTGTTTTTGCCCAAGAAATCCATAGCCCCAGAGCCACGGCCTCCTGCTGGAAGCTCTCTAGTGCTCCTTTGAGATTGTTTGCATCCTGACTGCAGAGGATGACATCATCTGCATGATCCAGGTTGGTGACAGGAGTGGAACTGACCGTTATACCGATATTTGCGGAGATATTCAAGGAGCCAGTCCACTGCACAATGGAGCAGGGCTGAGGCCAGGACACATCCTGCTTCACCCTGGAACTAGCGTGAAACTTGACAGGCCTATAGGTGCCCCACTGAACCCATATCCCTGAGCCATTTTGTAGGTTTTGAATTGGCCTCCGGAGGATGTTGGGAACACTGGTGCCTCGTAGGGCCTTCCACAAGACAGCCCTGTTGACCGAATGGAAGGTTACCTTTACGTCTACGTGTGCTGGTGTCAAAGGCCAGTTGACTTCACGATGGATCTCAGATAACAGACAGAGAGCAAGTGTAGCCTCTATTGTAGATCAGCCAGCAGTGAAGCCTGCTTGCTCTGGGTGAGGACATTTCACAAGGAAAGGGTGGAGTGGAGGGAGGACAAGAGTGAGGATTTTTCCAGGAACAGAGAGCAAGAGTTGTTGGCCTACAGCTATTGCACTCATTGTGCGAGCCTTTTCCCACACAGTGTGGGATAATGACCCTGTTCTCCTGCCCTACTGGAACCTTCCCAGTAGACGAAGCCCAAACAAACAAATGCTGCACTGATGGACTCCCTGGCCCACCCGGGCGTCATGCCTTCGGGTCCGGCAGCACAGTTTCAGAAGAAGGAGATTTAAAAAAATGCGTGGGGGAGGGGAGTATTGTGCTTTTGAAAGAAGATATCCATCTTGGGGGTGCGGTGATGGGTAACAGCACCTACTCCTTGCTTCATCTGTGGATCTCACAGCACTTTACAAAGGAGGTCAGCATCATTGTTCCTATTTTACAAGGAAACAGAGGCTCAGAGAGGGGAAATGACTTGTCTAAGGAGAACAGTGGCTGAACTAGGAATAGAACCCAGGGCTTCAGAGTCCCCATCCAGCAGTTTAGCCACTAGACCATCCTGCAGTGGGGCAGATAGAGCCCCTTATTGTTTTATTTCATTTTACAATAGTGCCTAGGCGCTACAACCATGGAGCAGGATCCCATTGTGCTGAGCGTTGCACAAACACAACAAAAATACAGTCCCTGCCCCAAGGAGCTTGCAATGCGCCAGTAAGACAAGAGAGAACAGATGGCTACAGGCAAACCGATGGGGGAGTACAAGGAAACAGTGAGATCACACTGATCAGCATGGTAGGCAATGGTCTCAAGTTTGTCATTATTAGTTACCCCTACAGTGAACAAGCATCGGTAGCATCTTCTCCCCGACATCTTGTTTTCATCTCCCCTGGAATCTTTTCTAGTCCTTCTCCATCACCGTATGTATCAGCACCATCCCTAACTCCGTTAGCCTCAGACGTGTGGCTCACCTCATATTGTGCAGAAACTTTTTCTCAAACTACGGTTAGCCCGGGAGAAACTGAGAGTTAACTTTGGGTCCAAAACTGTGCTTTGTCGGGATGAAGTGTTCTCTGATTGGCTGGAGCACCCAAGCCCCAATCAGAATGCAGCTACTGAACAGTGGTACAGTGAATAACTCACCGCTGCGGAGCTGACTGTGTCATTATTTAACATGCATTACTAAAAATAAAGTGCTTGCACTAGGATACAGTCCCAGCATCGCTGTTTCCAGCATTGAAAATAACCTTCTCGGCCTTGCCTGGGTATTTAGTCAGCTGCTGGGGAATGCCATCCTGTGACCATGTTAATTTCCACTGACACAACTCTGGAACCGGAGGCAGTCCCCGCACTGGTTTATTCTCAAAGATGTGACCATTCCTCAGTTTGCTGTCGGTTCCCAGGGGTTGAGGAAGTGTGGAGGCAGAGGGGTGACAAAGTCGTCTTCAGTTGCATCAACCCTTGGTACATCTCCGATAATAATAACAACATACGTAAGGCCTCTGAATGCACAGAAAAGCCTTTTCCTTCACCATCCTTGCAGTGACAATTTCTGGATGGCTACAGCCTTTACTGAATATTTGCTTCCCTCTGCCGAGACAGGCTGGATTCTGGAGCTCTCTAAGTATCCGTGTACAGCCAGGGCATTGCTTATGTTTTTTCAGGGGCTGTGTCATTGTTCTAAACCCAGAGTCCATGGCTGGAATCTTCTCCTACTAAATGTTCATGCTGTGATAGACATGAACAATGGGACCCTGAAATTATGGAATGAATTTATAAAATAACATATGGAGATATCCCATCTCCTAGAAGTGGAAGGGACCCTGGAAGGTCATGGAGTCCAGCCCCCTGCCTTCACTAGCAGGACCAAGTACTGATTTTGCCCCAGATCACTAAGTGGCCCCCTGAAGGATTGAACTCACAACCCTGGGTTTAGCAGGCCAATGCTCAAACCACCGAGCTATCCCTCCCCCTAATTTAGATCACATTAGCTAACATGGCCTAAAATGGGATGAGCTAAACATTTAATAGGGGACACACACTGTGCAGTTGCATTCCTAGGAAGGAAGGCAGGTCCGGGTGTTAGGGTCTCTTTCCCCTTCTCCATTCCAGTTGTGTTATAGCTTTCAACTGCCCAGCAGAGGTTGACTGGGCAGGGCTTGTTGTTGGAGCTATTCAGGCTGGTCACTCCTCAGCTGAAACAGAAGCTGGTTCTTTCGCATGGCAATGCAGAGTGCTGCATTAGGCCGCCAAGCCAAGTCAGCAAAGCAAAACCTGCTACCTCTGGGCAGTTCATTAAAGGGGGCTGCCAGAGTGCAACGGAAGGTGGCAGAATTTGGTTTTGTACCTTTCTGAGACCAAGACCCTAGTGAAGCACATGGGGCCAAATTCTGCTCTGGTTGATCCCATGCAGCACCCCTGACTCCTTCAGAGGGGTTGCATGGGTGTTGGGCTGGGCAAAATCTGGCCTGCTGGGGCTTATTCTTTGGAGAGGGAAGTTTTTGGTGCAGGGTGCACAAGTTGGCTTACACAGTACCTGTCTGCTGGCTTCCCCCTGGACGGATGCACCCCCTAATGATCCCCTGGGTTCTTTCCATCCCGTGGGGCAGTGGGTGGGGCTAAGATGGAGTTACTCACTGTGTGTCAACCCACTCCGAGCTCGACTTTTATCACAGATGACTTCATTGGGGATAGTGCATCAACACATACCCTTTCCACTGCAATGTTTATGTATACAAGCACGCTGTTGACACAGATCTCTTAATCCCCGCTCTGTGTACCACAGCCTGTGCTTATACAATAGTGGCCCATGGCCTGTTGCTGGCACTGCACTTTACTTCATTACTGAAACCCTTTTACCTCTGATTCACTGACCAGTTGCTGACAGGGTGTTATTGCAAGGCTGGAGTTGTTTAGCTGGGCATGCCACAGTGTCATAAGGGTCAGAGGGGGGGACACCCCAGCTGGATTAAGTGACTCAGGGTGGAGGGTGTCCAGGACAGGGAGTGGGGAAAGTCCTGTGTGTTTTGCATCATGTCTTCTGCATTAGTTGGCTTTTAGCTTAGTGGATCTTCAACTTCGGGGGCGGGGGGGGCGCGCGTGGATCAGCTCATGCTTCAATGATCCGATGGCTTCGATGATGCAGGAGCTTAATGTTTGGGGAAGCAAATTAATTGCCTGTGAGGCTGAGGTAGCTCTTCTCCCACCCAAACCTCCCTGATCCCTCCAACCGAACCCACTGCAGGACACTTCCATTTAGAGCCCCAAAAGCCATAGTGGCTTGGTGTGTTTGTAGAGCTGCGTCTGATCTCCTTCCCCCTGGTTTCTTACTGAAATATCCCTAACAGCTAAACAGGCAGCACAGAGACGCTGCATGTTCAGGCCGGAGAGAGTGACTGAGAGCGTGCAGCGATGACTCAGTGATATTTCAGTGAGGGGAAAGCTAGCTGAAGTGGGAGTGTCCCTTTCCCTTCTCCCCACGCGTCCTCCTCAGCTCAGCTCCCGGGTGTGTGGCCCCGGCCATCTGCGATAAGAAAAGCTGGAAAACTGAGCTCAGGGCAGTACCTCTGGAGCGGGGACAGGAGAATATCGGTGAATAAAAACCCCACCCACGCATCAGCACTCCAGGAGCTTTCTGAACTGCAACTTCCATCCCTATGACACTTAAATTAAATGACATTTAATTCAGCCTGCACTAAAAGAATGTTACGGTTGTAAAGCGAGCACTTCGGGCTGCCCGTGCCAGCTTAATTCAGCCCCCTTGGCATACACCTGATACCGTCTTTGCTGACATGATCACGTGCTACTTTTTCCCCAAGTCCCCAGGCTCATCCAGGGCATCCTTCAGCTCCCCAGGTTTGGGGTAACCAGTTTGCACCCACCACCCCCTAATCATTCAGGGCTCAGAGAGGGATATAGCATCATCTGGTGCCAAACTGATAAACTACACCTTTATTAAGGGTTTGCCCTAGAGGGAGAACTCAGTGGTTTGAGCATGGGCCTGCTAAACCCAGGGTTGTGAGTTCAATCCTTGAGGGGGCCACTTAGGGATCTGGGGCAAAATCAGTACTTGGTCCTGCTAGTGAAGGCAGAGGGCTGGACTCGATGACCTTTCAGGGTCCCTTCCAGTTCTAGGAGATAGGATATCTCCATTAATTAATTAAAGCTACACTAGTGGCCAAGATCCTAGTGTAAACTGATGTCACGCTCTCCCCTCCCCCCGCTATATTGCCACCAGGCTGCCCCTGCAGTAACGACTACATTTACAAACTTCAAATTAGCCAGCCCAGTCCATATTGAGGCACACAGATACGTGGCCTGTTTTGCAAAGAGGCTGAGTCCCCACAGCCCCCACGGGGTCAGTTTCTGCAGCTGATGTTGGTAACTGGGAGTGGGGAAAACTTTCAAAGATTTCCCCTGGGTAGACAAGACGATGTACTGGCTCTGTGTCGTTCCCACTCAAATAATGACTTGGGGGGGGGGGTAAGTCATGTTGCCAATGGTATATTTTTAAATACAACAAGGTAGTTATTTATAATGGACTAACAAGAAGCATTTCTGCTCTAAGCTCAGGGTTCCTGAGCTGGAAATGAGATGAGGAGGAGCAAGACCTGGGTATATCATTGATTATAGGATGACTGAGAACGTGTCCGTTAAAAAAAGCAAATGCAATCCTTGGCTGTATCAGGTGAAGTATTTTCAGTAGAGATCAGCAAGTAGTATTGTCATTATACCAGGCATGGCTAAGACTCATCTGAAATATTGTGCACTATTCTGGCCACCCATGTTCAAGAAAGAGGAACTTAAACTGGAACAGGTGCAGAGAATAGCTGCTAAGAACTGAGCCTGTTTTATGAGAGGAAACTGAGGCTGCGTCTACACTGCGAGCTAGCGGCGTGATTCCCAGCCTGCACTAGCTTTCATCAAATGAGCATGCTAAAAATTCTAGTGTAGCCACGGTAGCAAGGGCAGTGGGAGCATGGGCTGGCCGCCCCAAGTACAAACCCACCTGAACCTTGTGGGTACATATTCAGGGTGGCTAGCCCATGTCACTGCTGCCCTTGCTACTGTGGTTACACTAGCTCAGATGAGAACTAGTGTGAGTAGGTGGACGGGAGCTGGAAATCACACCCCTAGCTCATAGTGCAGACACAGCCTGTGAGACCTGGCCTTGTTTTGCCTAGCAAAATGAACGCTGAGAGGGGAGATGATTGCTCTCAGTAAATATATCGGGGATAAACTCCAGGGACGGGAAAGAAGCTTAAGGAGAAAGTTGGCATGAGAACAAATGGGTATAAACTGGGCAGGAATACTTTAGATTGGAAATTGGAAGCTTTCTAACCAGTAGAGGAGGGAGGTTCTGGAACAGTATTTCCAATGGGAGTACTGGTGTGGGGGGCAACCAAACTAGTTTTAAGATGGCACTTGATAAATTTATTAGCAGGATGATATTAGGGGGTTGCCTGCGATAGCAGGGGACTGGACTGGATGATCCAGGAGGGCCCTTCCAGTCCCTTGTTCTTCTAATCTGACAGATTTCCCCAATCCAGTTGCAGCAAAATAATGGCAAAAATTGAATAGCAGCTTTCCAATACAGAACGCCTGGAATGCTCTTTGACTGCTGTCCTGGTGACTCATTTGTAGTGGCAGGGAAAACATCTGCAGTCCCAACTTGCTCTCCCTAGGATACGAGGTTGTTTACAACACTTGTTTCTAGCTGGGTGTAAAAGGCTTGTTGAACTGTGGCCATGTGTGCACTTGTTGAGCGAGGGGAAGTGGGAGCGGGTCTGTTGAATAGTGAACATGCCACACATTTACATATTGGACTGGAAGATTCAGACTGTGAAGTTGAGACCCTGGCCCATGGTGTCCCCCTCAGCAAAAGCCCTTCTATGGGAATACAGTAGGATTCATTTGCAGTGATCCTCTTATTCCATGGATCAAAAATTGCTTTCCCAAAGCCATTTATTGGTCTGGCTATGGTTGTCTTTCAAGCTGATCAGTGGGGTTTTGGGTTATAAGAATCTGCATGGAAGCAATGTTATTCATCTCATAGGGAAGAATTTTGCACCTTTCTGAGAATCACATGGCCGCAGGTAAAGAATTTTATGGGAGTGCCAGTTATAATCTGCCTGTCGTGCCTTGGTGTTAACATGCAGACTAGAACTTGTGTGCAGGGCCGGCTCCAGGCACCAGCCCACCAAGCTTGTGCTTGGGGCGGCACCTGGAGGGGGCGGCGCGGTGCTCCGGCTCTGGCCGCCGGGGAGAGCGGAGCCCCGGCCGGGGCTCGCCGCCCTCCCCGCGGCGCTCTGGCCACTAGCGGAGCCCCGGCCGGGGCTCGCCGCCCTCCCCCCAGCGCTCTGGCCGCCGGGGAGAGCGGAGTCCCAGCCGGGGCTTGCTGCCCTCCCCCCGGGGCTCCGGCCGCCCTCCCCTGCCGCGCTGGGGGGAGGGAGGGGCGGCCGGAGGCTTTTTTGCCTGGGGCGGCAAAAAAGCCAGAGCCGGCCCTGCTTGTGTGCATGCTTGGCTGCTGATTTTGCTTTTGTGCATGGCTGCGTCTGGACTAGAGACATGAACTGTTGGGAAACTGACTGATGGGACTGCACAAATGAAAGTACAGTGCAGCAGTGGGGACATTAGCCATCCTGATTTCAGTGGCCACAGTGCGTTGCAGCCACACGTGGCACTTCCTGATAGCATTATGGGGCGTAGGGATCGTCGCACCTATTCCACAATGCCTGGCACAGCTCCCTGCAGCGTGGCACAGTGTCTGAGGTTGACCTCTACTTGCACTTGTATTTTTTAGAGCTGATAAAAAAATTGGAATTTCTGTCCTACAGGAAATGCTGGTATTTTGGCCCTGTGTCTTCATCCTGATTTGGGACACAACTTTGAAATATCGAAATGTTTTCCGGAACAAAATGCTGTGAAATTTTTCTGTTTTGGAGTTGGCAAAACCTTTCATTTTGGGCTAGTTCAATATTACTCTGCAGCTGAGCCATGGCCTCACGTACCTATTCTCTCCTGCTAGACTACATCGCCCTGCGTCATTCCAGCCAGAGGAGAGACTGCAGTGCATCATGGGAGATGTAGTCCAGCCAGAGAGCCCGGCTCAGAGGGAAGAATGAGGCCTATGAGACAACTGAAATACATCTTCCATCATGCACCGTTGCAGCTTGGCAGATGAACATCAAACTAACTCAAAATGAAAAGTTCAGTTTGGTTCAACACTCAAAACGTTTTGATTTGGGTCTTCCTGAGCCAAAGGGAAATATTTTTGTTTAGATTTTCCTGAGAGAAAATTGAAAATTTTTGGCAAAATTTGGAGGGGGAAAAGACAAAACCACCAAACACATTGTTACTTTGTTCCCTAGTCTAGTCAAGGCCCTAAGGTTGACTATGACCAGCTGACAAGTGTTAAACACTGTCCACACAAGATGAGAACACTTTTAAAAACAACACTTGTGTTAATTAAAACTTGGTAGCCAAGTGGTGTTTTAAAAAGGTGTTAGCAACTAATGTAGACAAGACAACATTTAACAGATGTCATGGTCAACCCTAGAATCTAGGTGTTGTCTAGACTCTGGACTAGGAAAAAACAGGGTTTGGGGTTTTTTTAAATGCAATTATCTAACAATTTAGAACACCAGATAGCACCTAGTGGAGACATCATTTAATTCCTTTAAAAAATCTGTGTTAATGGTCGACTCTGAGAGGAGAGAAGAGGAGAGGAGAGGGACTAGGCTAGGCTACACCACCACCAATTAACATGATTGTAAAGGTGTTTAAATTGTCTCTACACTGGGCATCCAGGCGTGTTTCAAGTCATCTTAGCTAACTTGATTTAAAAAAAAAATACCTTTTTTTTTTTTTTTTACTCTAAACAAGGCCCAAGTGATAACATGTTTTTAAATACTGTTTAATTAAAACATGTTAGCTGGGGCTTTAAGAAAAACACTGCATCTCGTGAGACTCCCAATGAAATTGTGGGATGGCAACCCTGCTCCCCCTAATGTAGCTGCAGCTTCATTTAGTAACTTACCAAAGTAAACTCCCATATGGACTAAGATATCTGGAGACAATGGAAACCACCATCCAAGGCAGTAGGCCACACGCAAGGCTGGCAGCTGATTGCAAATACAGTGGCCTAGTGTTGGTCTCTGTGTGTCAGAGGCAGAAAGAAAGGCAAAAAGCCAACAGACAGTGGGAGAAGCAGTTGTGAACGTGGCCCTGAGAGGGAGCACAGACAGGAGCTGCTTGGGGCATAGGAGTGGCTTGAAAATCGTGAGCAAGGAAACTGTCTCTCCTGTGCACAGGGAAACAGGGCTTTGTGTGCATTCTTTGTAATGAAACAGGATTGTACCAGAGAAGTACCTGACTCATCGGAACATCACTTTCTCCTCTTATGGGAAACAACCTGACAAAGCCCCAAATATTGGCTGGCCGCTCAGGCCAAAGGAGTAGTAGTATTGTAGACATTCCATACACCTTGCCACAGTGCTGCTGAGGAAGTAGAGATAGGGCTGGAGTATGGGCAGGTTGCTAGGAGTCTGTTTACACTACACTGTTTACAGGTACACTAGGAGTCTGTTTAGTCTTTGCCTGCTCTGAACACAGCTCACCTGCAGAGAGGTAGAAGGAACTCCCCTCAACCAATGGGCTCAGAACATTCCTCCCTTAAAGAACAATGATGCTTGAGAGAAGACCAGCAAAGCACAGTAATTGTACCAAGGCCATTTATCAACTTCGTAGGTATGTAAAAGTGGCTCCCAAGGAAGAATGTTGTTTCTCTCTCTCTCTGTCTCTCTCTCACACACACATACCTGCTGAACTATATTGAGATACATTTTCAAAGCATCACATGGAAGTTTAGCCAATTAAAATCAATAGGAATTGCATAGCATGCCAGACTAGGCTCTTAAGAATTCAGATGACCTGCACAGTAAAAATGAGAATTGTTTTTTTTTTTAGCCAGAAGTGGGGCAAACCAAATCCCATATATGAACATCCTTGAACCTTGGGAGAAGCTCAGATTGGATACGCCAACATTTGCCTGGGCCTGTCTATCTAGTTGTAACTAGCTTATATAAAATTCTTTTTTCCCTTTTGTGATTTACTTCCTGGTTTCTTAAAGCTATCCCAGAATGTGACACATACTACCAGAAGTCTCATGGCAATTCATGAGGCTGCATCATACTGTGACCTCGCAGATCTGGGAAACCCTCAGGGACTCAAGAAGGACCAAGAAAATCTCAGAGAGGGAAAAAGTGATTTTAAAAAGTTAGGTAAAACATGCCTGTGTGCTGAATGGCCCACACAGCCTGGTTAATGGAGTCATTTAGTACTTAAATCTAGCCTTCATTTTTCATTGCTTTACAGTTCATCCTTAAGGCCAAATTCTGTACCAAAATTGCATTAACTCACACATGATAACAGGTAACTGAGAGCACTATCACGGGTTCTGAATGTACCACTTGAGCACCACTGTTTGCAAATTTGGCCCTAAGAATCTCAATGAAATTGGCAGATAAACTCTCTAAAGCAGTCAAGTATCCGAGGGGTCGCCGTGTTAGTCTGGATCTGTAAAAAGCAACAGAGGGTCCTGTGGCACCTTTAAGAGTAACAGATGTATTGGAGCATAAGCTTTCGTGGGTGAATGCCCACTTCGTCGGATGCCTCTGCATTCACCCACGACAGCTTATGCTCCAGTACATCTGTTACTCTTAAAGGTGCCACAGGCCCCTCTGTTGCTTTTCTCTAAAGCAGGGCACTTCAGCGGGAATGCTGCCGTTCCGTGTGCATTCAGTGCTGAAATACAGCAAAGAAAGCACTGCTGTTAGTTCTTCAAGCTTCACATTTCCACTCCACGTGGAGAGTCCAGTGCATTTCAGTGGGATTGATGGTACGTTCCCCAGCTCAGTGATCGCGGTGGAGCATTAAAAGGTTAGCCCCTCTCTCTCCCGCCGCCATTCCATCAGGTTTGTTCTTACAAAGCCTCACCAACATTTACTTTAAATGTAAACAAACCTTATTTATGTTTTTCCTGGAGCAGTCTCTAAAGCTGCTAACAGGGACTCAGAGGTGATCACGCGCAGAACCATGAAGACGAGAGCAGCTGTTTGGCTGGTCCATATGGGTTATAGCAATACAGTTTATCATAGACCATCTCCTCCTATTAATGTAAGCACTAGAACAGGCAGGTAAAAGACCTAAATGCCAATAACTTCGACACAGACAGTGCTCTGTAAATAATATACTCTCTGTAAATAGACACAGGTTGTACAGGGCAAAACTTAGGCTAAATGTTTTCAGATTTTTATACTCTTACCATAGAAACTCCCAGACATTTCAGTCCAAATTAAAAAAAACTGCTGAATAACTAACCCGTTGAAAACCAAAGTTTGCAATGGAAATGACAGCTTAAAATATAGAGGTGCTGCTGGGGTGGTAACCTCCCATCTTCTGAACATCACACTAGAGGAGGAAGAGACTGAAATAAAATGTGTGGAAGTATCGTGCATATTTGTGTGTGTGTGTGCATGACAATGTTGTGTGTTTCTGTATACTGTTTTTGTGCATAATGTATGTTTGAGTGTGTCTGTCCTATATTTATTATTTGTTATTACTGTAGTGCCTACAGCCCTAGTTATGGGCAAGGACCCCAGTATGTGTGTCTCCACGCTCCTTCTTTTCTGGGCCTGAGAGCATAATCATAAACACATCATCTTTTGGTATCCAGGCATTAGTTTTGCAGACTATATATAGAAACAGCTGTGCCCAAAAAACACTGACAGGTAAGTATTACATAAGCAGAAATGAGGCGGTGAGAGCGGCAGCAGTATTCTCGTTCCTTTTAGCACACACAGATCAAGCTCCTGAGATACCTATCTATCACTTGCACCACGCCCTGGAAATAGTCTCATCCGAATGGCACCCTTTCCCCTGAGGGTGGGTTTCTATGACTGTCCAGTGCAGAGCAGATTGTTATAGTGACACGCTTAGGTGTGGCATAGACATGACAAATGACTACGATGGGGCTGGAATTAAGGGAGGGTAAATAGGATCAGTTGCAGTGGCTGTAGGTATTCCTTGCAATTTTGTAGCTGTAATTTGACAGCCGCTTCTACCTGGACAGTCAAGTTTTTACATGTGAGCTATCTGTATGTGGGGTCAGCAGGAAGGCATCACTTGTCAGGTTCTTGAGGATGGCGGTGGGTAAGGATTCATTTCCCCTCTCCCCCAGCCCCAGTGGCTTTCTCATGTGGGACCCCATATGGTTGCATTTTGTCACCCCCTCCCGTTTATTGTTTGTTTGAAGCAGCTAGAGCAGACTGAGAAATTTTCAGTGCTGGCGACACTCACATCTGTGTCCTTTTCATCAGATCCAGACTTTGCAGTTTCCTTGCTTTTCCAGTGCCTGGCCAAGGACTTCAGTAAGAATGAACTGGCTGAGACTTCATCCACATAAGAGAGAGGTGATGATGATCGGGGCGGGGAGCACAAGTAGAGAAATTGACAGGGCCTTGTAATGACTCCATCTCTTGCTGGAGTTTGCCCGCTCTGTGCCAAAGACGTTCACAATCTTGGCGCACTTCTGTGCCTCTTGCTTGTCCAACCACCCAAGTGCTCTTGGATTCCTAGATGGCGACAGTGGTTGGTCCCACATTCTTTTCCTAGCTGGGAGGTTGCCACCTTTTCTTGCTGATGTCACCACAGTCGTGCACAACTTTGGCACCGCTAGGTTGTACTGTTACCGTGAACTTTACTTAGGGCTGACCCTTAAGATAACTGGGAACCTTTAGCTAGCGGGGAAAATGCAGCAGATCTAAATGAGCATGTTATCCCCGTTCCCCACACGCTGCATTGCTTCCGGTTTGGTTTTAGACACTATTGAAGTTGTTGGTTTTAATCTTATAATGCCCTATTTGTCTTCGAGACCACAAACCAAACTGCCCTCTGGGTTCTGATTCTTTTGTGCCTCTTTGGCAGCACAGAGGGGTCAGAAATCATCTAGATTTGGCCAGCTGCGAATTCTCCCAGTGTGTGGGGGGGACTTATCAGCTGGCACAGAGCCAGCATAGCTGGGTCCCGTCCTATTTCCACATCAAGCTCTAGCATGGTGGAAGCACAGTGCACTCGGGCAATTGCCGGCTGGGGTAGGTTAGAGGAACCCCTAGGACCCTTCTCTTGCCCTGTGGGCCACCATGCCATCTGAACGGCTCCTGACAACAGTGCCTAGGTGTCTCTCTGTGCAGACACCACATGGAGAATTGAATTGGAGACCTCCAGAGCTGAAAGCACATGTTTCTACAGCTTGAGCTAAGAGCCAGGTTCGGAGCTGGAGGCCGTAATGGACTTGCATGCTCTGTGAATCGGGTGCAGAAGGGGACATAATGACCAATGGGTTACAAGTACTCTTGAGAGCCGGAGGCAAGACATTCTCAGTGGAGGGTTCTTGGCCATTTGAAAGTCCCGCTGCGGGTCTGTTAGAACTTTAACCTCTATTGCCCTTCAAAATAAGGTGCAAAGTTCCTCTCTTTGTCCAAGACTTTGTCTAATGTCTTTTCTTTCCTATTTTTGTTTCATTACTTTTCTTTCATTTTCCCCTTTCTTCCTAACAGCTAACTTTAAAATTCCTCTCTTCCCTTCTTTCCATGCACCACTACCTCGAAGCTAAATTGTTGCTGCAACTTGTCGTGCTTTCAATATTCCTAGGGGTGCCTCGACTCTCTGAGCGCAGCTCCTATGATACATTAAATACCAGTTCTTCTAGATGAAAGGTAGTGCTGTAGAGAAGTAAAGCATTGCCTTATCTATTAAATATAGAATATGGGATCACATGAGGCTTGTCGTGATTATAGGATGCCTTTACTGAGAATCACTGCGGTATTAGACAGGTCTTGTTGGCTGTGGCAGCCCCCCACACCATCCCATTTCTTACATTGTTTTTTTGGTTTTAAGTCCTACTCCCCTCCCTCCCCGGTGAACTGCATTAAATCTGATGGAAACCATGTTAGTTTGGAAGGATCATGGTGACAACCACCAATAACAGTTAAATTATACAGTGGTTTGAAATGTCTGGTATGGAAAATACTGAAGATTAGTTGATAATTAGCATAACCTCTTCAAATGTATGTACCTGTATACAAGGGAGAATACTAAAGCAGGATGACCAACTATTCAAATCCTGAGCTGTCTTTCCCATTCCTGACCTTCTTCCTGCCCCTAAAACTGTCCCCCGCTGCGATGCCAAGGGGCGTGCTGGGCATAGAGAGACAGCTAGGGGTTGGGGAGTGCAGGGACCAGGAGCTTTGGGTGGCTGGGAGGGTGACCAGCAAAAATCGGGACAGGTTGTGGGGGTAATAGGAGCCTATATAAGAAAAAGACCCCCAAAGTGGGACTGTCCCTATAAAATCGGGACCTCTGGCCACCCAAGGGGGAGATGCTGGGGAGCAGCCTGGGGTTGCCCAGAGGGGCGCTGGGGTGCAGGAGGAGAGCAAGCACCCAGGCTGGAGCAGCCCAGGCCAGCAGCCAGGGTGCTGGTGCCAGCCCAGGCTGGAGACGCACCCCCGGGCTCCTCCCCCTCCCGCAGGCGCTGCCCCTTTAAGGCGCTCCTCCAGCCGCCGCGAATTGCATCAGGCGCGTGCGCGCCGCCGGCCGGGGCCGTCCCCCTTTCGGCGTGCGCGCCCCCCACCCGCCGAGGCGGAGCTGGCGCTGGAACGTGCGCGCGCGGCGGCAGGCCGGCCGCGAGGAAGGGGGGGTGGGTGCGCGCGCGCGCTCCCGTGCCAGTCGCGTGGTCTCCGTGCTTCTCCATATTGCTGCAGCTGGAGGGGTGCCGCGGGAGGGGGAGCTGGTGCAGGGGGCCCCCCCACTTGCTCCGGGCTGCGTGCGGCTGAGCAGGGCCCCGCCCGGCGGGGGGAGCGCCTGGAGCCGGAGCGGGGGGGACGCGGCGGCCGGCCGGGGGCGCCGATGGCGACCCAGGTGGAGGCTCTCCTGCCCGGCAACCCCCTACTGCCCGCCGAGGAGCACGGGCTGCTCATCAAGAAGCCCCAGGAAGGGGCCCGGGAGAAGGGCGAGCCCCTCATGCCCCACGGGGAGAAGGCCACCGCCGAGGAGGGCCGCGGGGGCGCCCCGGACAGCTGCCCCAAGGGGGGCGGCGGCGGCGTGGCGGGGGAGCCGCCCCGGCGGAGCGCGGCGCCCAAGCCCCCCAGCATCAAGCAGCAGAAGGAGGAGAGCAACAACCAGGAGAAGGAGAACCTGCTGCAGCAGCGCGCCGGGGGCGAGAACCGGCTGCTGGGCGAGGCGGGGGGCAGCAGCGGCGGCGAGGAAGGCGGCGAGCAGGGAGGAGGCGGGCGCAAGGAATTCATCGAGGCCCCCCCGCCCAAGGTGAACCCTTGGACTAAAAACGCCCCGGTGGCCGTGGTCACCGTCAACGGACAGTCCCCCCCAGGTGGGTCCGGGGGGTGACCCTGAGCCGCGGCGGGGGGAGGGATCTCTGGGCTGCAGTACGGTGACTCGGGGGTTTTTGTTCTCTTCCCCCCCCAACCCCACCCCAGTTGGCTCCGTCGCTGTTGGATCGACCCCCTGCCTTGGGGTCCTGTCCCCGCTCAGCCCCGGTGCACTAGCTGGGGGAGTAAGCCTGGGTGGGGTGCGTGGGGCTGGGGGCAGCCGGAGGGAAGCGTGATCGCAAGGCCTCGGTCTGGCACACGCTCGCCCAGGGCACACAGCAGCTGCCTTTTTAATGAAAGGCCTTTTCCCCCCACCCAGGGACACAATAAAAATGCTGAGAAGGGGGCCCTCGTCTGTGTGTGTGTGTGTGTGTGTGTATGGAAGGGGGGGGGGGAGGTTTGTTCGGAATAGATCACTCCCCCCCCCCCCCCCCCCCCCCGCCGTTCAGCGTTGCCATATTTCCCATATGGTAAATGCTGAATGAGTCTATTTGGCCTGGACCAGAAAAAGAAAGAGCCCCCCCCCATGCCCTCGCCAGCTGTCTGGATTCGAGTGCCAAAGTTTGCCAGGGTGCCAAGAATATGGGGACTCGCTGGCTGTAACCCGGCGTGGGGAGAACTAAACGTGTCATATGGCCTTGGCGGTCGCATGCCGCCGCTCTCCGCCTTAATCCTAGCCGGACGCACGAGGGGTGGGTGTGGGGGGGTCATCTGGGGAACGTGGATTTAGGATTTCTGTAGCAGCCCCGGCTCTCTCCGGAAAGGGGAGGCTTCTTGCAGCCTGTGGGAGCCATGAGGGCGGAGAGCATGTGTGCGCGGGGGAGGGGGAGCGGAGCCCAGCCCCGGCGGAGCGGCCCGGCCCGGCCATGCGGCTTTGCGGCGGGGGGGCTGCTTCCAGGCCGAAGGTTCCACGGCGCTGTTGCAACGTTCCAGGCCGCGGTGCGAACGTTCCACGGCGGAGGACTGAGCGTTCGATCTGGGCAGCGTGTGTGGGGCTGGGTGGCTGCGCTCGGCGCTTCCTCCCCTTCCCGGCATTCCACTGCAGCAGTAAAGACAACGTGGTTTCTTCTGCTGCGAGCATGTGATTCTCTCCTCCCCCCTCCTTCCCCCCGGCTCACCGCGGGGCCTTCTCCTTCGCCCCCTTTCCCGGTACGAATCGCCCCCTCTCCCGCCGATTTGCGCCCCAGCAAGAATCTGCAAAGCCTTAGAGAGTGACAGACAAGCTGTGCTGGAGGGGGCGCGAGGGGGGAGGGAATCTGCCAGCCCTGGCCCATCCCCCCCATTCCGTACCCTGCTTTTCATGTCTGATCCAGTGCACCATTGATCGGAGCACGCTACACCTTTTTTTGGGGGGGGGATTCCCCTTAACCCCCACGTGTTCTCCGTGCTCACAGCGCCCTGCGTGTGTGCGAAAGGTAGTTCTCTCCCTCCTCCCCACGTGTGCGTATTCCTCTGTAGCTGAATGCGGCCGGGCCCTTGACTCCTGTCTCCCTTGCTTTGCTGGCACAGTGACATGTAGGCCTCAGTCCTTCATTTCTGTGCAGTTCCAGAGCTGGAAATAAACTGGTGTGTGTAATCCTCTCTTCCCAGCATTGAATCTGTGTGGAGGATGGGAAAGGGAGGGTGAATATGCTGGACAAACAACCCCCCCCGTATCCCCCCCCCCCTCCCCGGCCCCTTTTGGAATAAATCCTTGGCCCAAAGGAAATTCCGAGTAGCTTTCTGGTAATCGTGCATGTTGCAATGCTGATTCTGTGGTGTAACTTCAGCCCCTCTTTCCCCCAAAAGTTACTGGGATGTGTGAGTGTCTGTGTGTGTGTGTGTGGTTCAGTTGTAGTTTAGTAACAACTGCCTTTTAAATTGTGCATTCTTCCTCCCACCATTCTTTTTAGGCCAAGATTGGAAATGCTGAACGCTTTGCATTTTCTTGCACGTTGTAATAGATATTACTTCCATCAGGAGAAATAAACTGTTATAGCATGAAGGGAACCCATACCAGGAGAAAATACTGAGAATTTTAAATGGATATCTCATTTATGAGGGCGCTTTAATTTTTCAGCCTTCCCTTGCAAACTTTAAATTACATTCCCAGCTATGACATCTGGTTTCTCATCAGTGCGTGTGCCATCATTTTGCAAAAGTTGGTACCGTCTAACATGATGAATCATCATAGTTATTGATCTCTGGAAGATGGACAGCTCTGCAGTATCTGCTTGGAATACTTTTTTTTAGTGGGGAAAAGCACATAGGAGATAACTTAATAGTGCACAACAAAAATCTCCATGGAGTCAAACTGCTTTAGTCTGTGAAACCATGGGATGGTATAAGAATGACTTGTCTTAACAAAGTTCTGACTGTTTTGCTGCCTCAGTTTACTTCTTGTTGTATGACCTAAAGCTGATCTCCTTACACCTTCATGCGGAGGTGAGGATTCATAATGCTGCCTTGTTGGGCCATATTTGGTAATGGCCATTCTCTAGAGTTTAGCACTTGTTGCGTTTTCAATTTGCAGTACAAACATTTTGTGATTCAGAAGGCTGATCCAGGTGGTTGTGATGTAAGCAGAACATAAGACTTCATATACTAATTTCTGTGCATATCATGTATGTAGAGCTTTGTGAATTACACTATTTATCCTAAACTCTAAAGCTATAGGCCTACATACAGTACTTCTGGTGAGAATGGCTTGAAAGTATACCCAAGATCTGCAATAAATGTCTTTTGACTTGCCTTCATCTCTTCTGCATTAATATTTCAGGTTTTAAAGGACAAAAGACAGCATGTTTTGGTATTGGTCCTGTTATCAGGCTGGGAAAACTTTTTTCTTTGGCGGGGGGGGGGGGGGGGGGGAGGGGGAGAGAACGTGTGCTTCAAGAAAGGTGCAACCAGTGTTAAGCACTTGAATTGCCACACTACTGGGTTTTTCTGGGGGGGGGGGGGGGAGAAACTCCACAACTTATTCTTGTGGGGAAAATTAGTTGTTGAAAGGAAATAATATTGTAACAACCTGAATTCTGTTCCACTCAGAATCAGAGTATTCCTTAAGGTGTTAAATGGTGAAATTGACTAGTGTGGCATTTTCTGGAGCTTGGCAGCCTTGCCTATAGTTCACACAATACAGGCCTTGTCAGTATTATTCCGCTCTTTTGCTCTTGGGGCATTGTTTCTTTTGCTGCCTATTAACTAACTGTAAAATATTATTATTTTTGTAAAATAAACACCTTTTTTCTCCTAACATGGTTGTCCTAAACTACCCAAATGGACAAATTCATGGCAGAGAGCTCCCTGATGGGCTTCATCTTGAATATATTTCCTAGCATTTGTAGGTTTCAGTCACAGCTAAAAAAGTTCTTTAACAACTTGTAGTAGAGGGTTTCTTACACTCACCAAAAGCTCCTGGAACGTTACAAAGCTTGTATGCCCATTTCACAGATACATGTGGGTTAGGTAAAGTTTTTAGGTTGCATGTTAAAACAGCCTTTAAAGGTCTTCCAAGAAAATTGATTTTTTGCACATGTTTAATGGTGGCATTCTGAAGCTCAAATATTTGAAGCAGCTTTAAGTTATTTTTCAAAATACCCAGAATGACTAAGAAACTTACTGTAAAATTGCTTTCAAAGCTGCATTTAAGTTCTAGAAGCATAAAGTATCCTAGACCCGATCCCTGCAAGCTAATCTGCTTGGGTGAGCCCTTGTTAGGGTGACCAGATGTCCCGATTTTATAGGGACAGTCCTGATTTTTGGGTCTTTTTCTTATATAGGCTCCTATTACCCCCGCACCCCCGTCCCAATTTTTCACATGTGCTGTCTGGTCACCCCATCCCTTGTGGAGACCTGTGGACATGGGCAGAGCTCTGCAGAGGTACAAGGCTCCCTCCACATAAATTGCCTTTGCAGACTTTGGGGCCTTAAATAGTAAGAAAAATCATTTTAACTCCTTCATGCACATGCTATAAGACAGTATAACAGAATTAGGTGACTAAAGACGCTCTTTAGACAAAGGCCTGTGCTCAGGATCTAAGCTTCTAGATACAGTTCTCTGCTGATGGTATTTTAATCCAGACTTGCAACACCCCCCACAGTTCCAGTTTGGGGCATTTCCCACACACACAGTTGCTTAGTTGTCCCATGTTGTACAGTGGCTTTGAGGGGTATGTGTACTCGGGCTCTGGCGGGATACTGTAAAGCAGGATTTACAGCAGGATCTCCAAAGGTGAAGAGCTACTGCACCTGCTGAGATGCCTTTTTAGGGCATGTGCCGTGCAGGAGTGAGGGCTGTGGCTGAATGATTAAATCTTTTTGGACTTCTAGGAAAGAGGTTAGATCAGAAAAATGTTGGTGTAAAAATGTTAGGGCATAGAAGAAGTGAATTTGCTCAGATTCTGTTAGTATTGTATGCTCAGAAAATCTCCTTGCCTACAATTTTGAGTAATCATTCATCTGGGGAGTGACTTAGAGGTATAAGGAAGCCAGGGGAAATATTTAGTTGGGCTCTTAAAGATTAGCACAATGGTAATGTTTGTCAAATGCAGTAAGACTTGTATCTGAATGGTCTCATAACTTACAGGGATTCTGGCAAGACCGGTGATGGTTTCTTTTCTTTTTCTGCGGTCTTGTAACAAGATCCAGGTAATTGTAGCCCCTTGGTACAGGACTTACTACGTGTGCACTTTTAGAGTCTAAATAAACAAAGTCTAGGTTTTATCTTGCATAGACAACCCTATAATAATAGCGTGTCTACAGAAGAAAGGAAAAATATCTTGCTAAGGAAAAGAGTAGTGCTTTTGTGTTTCCAGAGGTGGCTATACACCAAACTTTATATATAAACTTCAAATACATCAAGATTTTCTTTATCTCTAGATAACTTTTTGGAGAAAAGGAATATGGCCGGAGGAGAAGCCTTTAACAAATCTCTTCCTAAACTATTTTGTGTAAATCTTCCCCCAATTGTGCAGCTGCATACAGCGTTAGCAATGATGTAAGCACTACTGTGCACCGGGTTCAAGTGTTTCTAGCACCCAGTTGTGAAAAACTGCTGCACTTGCTTAAAGAAACATTGTATCAAGGTACTTATTGCTCTTGAAGAACTACTGTACTTTATATTTTACGGCCTCTGTTGAAGCCAAGACCTGCAGGGTTTTCATGGCAGTGTCAAAAATGTCTGAGTTCTGTCTACACTAGCTCTTACGCTATTACTTGCCCTGGTGCAAGTGCATTGTTGCTGGAAAACCTGTACAGCATTTTCTAGTGTAGATGTAGCCTGTAGTGGGTTTTGTTTGTTTGTTTGTTTTTTTTAATGCCGTTACTAGCTCACTGTCTGGTGTATGCTCTCTTTCTAGCTGATATTGAAGGCCAAATCAAGCTTTCCAAAAGACCCCTCTTAGTTCCTTGTCACATGCATCAATGTCAACTGACTGTTGGAAAGGGCATAAAATAATGTGTGGGTAAGCACAGCTGAGGCTAACTTGCCGCATGAGAGGTGCGGTGCGGGAAGAGGTAGCATAAACCTACACTGCAATTACACTCCCTTTCATCCCTCCCCGACTGTCCATGGGGATGCGTCCCACAAAGGTTTGGGGAGAAGCACTTGGAACCAGCATCCGCCAGGGAGACGAGACACAAGTGAGAAAATTGCTTTGCCGTTGGCACGTTTTCATCTAGATAACTTTTCATTAGACACAAGAAAGTTAGTCACTGCTATTGTGCCGAGTAGCCAACGCTTGGTAATCCAGCACGCGCTGATCTCCAAAGTGTTGGGCAACTCTTCTTCTGTCATGGCATGTAGCTGCGTAGCACTGTTGGCTTTGTTGAAACAAAGACCTAACGTCACAGCAAGAGCTCTGTTCCCCTTGATTTCATTTCTTCTGAACTATCCTTTAGTCCTGATCCCACAACTCAGGTTTGAGCAACTTTTTGCGTAAGGGGACTGGAACTTCCTGCCCTGAAAGGTTAAAGGGCTTTTTCTCCTCCCCCACACACCGATGCCCTTCAGCTTTATTCTGGACCTTTGCTCTGTTCTGCACTGTTTGTTTCAGGGAAGGTTGGGGAATGCAGTGTATTCAAGTGAGAGCTGATTCGTAACCCCTTGTTGCTGGGAGTCATGATCTCCCTGATATGACGCTAAGCTCTAGATTTCCAGTACGAAGGAATTAATTCAGGTGATTCTTATCAATCTTTGCTTTAAACCTTTCCAACTTTTTTTTGGCATCACATCTGTGGTACATGCAGATTGTGAAACTGGTGATCATTAAGGCTGTGATTTGCACTGGACACCTAACTCACTTAAGCCCGTTTGAAAATCCTACCCATTAATATTTCTGATAGCCACACACACAAATGAATTGAGCACAGACATGTCTGCAACACTAAATGGGCAACAAGGGTATTGGGTTGCAGGGTTCTGTCCCCCTTTCCTATTATGATACCTAATCCTTTGGCATTCCAGTAAGTAATGTGACATTGTATTTGGGGCACATCAAATAACATCCTAGACAGGGCGCCATTTCAGTGCTGAGTAGCTGAAATACAGGGCTGCCTTTATTCATAATTTTGGTTAAATGTTCCAAGTCTACCTCCCTTCTCCAGGTCCACTGGAACTTGTTATAAGGGCAGATCAGGTGTTTGCACTTTACTGTAAAAATTTTTTTTAAAGGCACAGCCACCATATTTCCAGGTGCAGATAATGCCCACATCTGTAAAGGGTGACTTTAGAAAAATGTAAACCTTAGTGAAAAATTAAACTTAGTATTTGCCTAACTCCAGACACTAGAGGATCTTGGTATGCTTTACAAACACAAACTTAAGCCTCGCAGTATTCCTGTGGGATAAGTATTACCCCTATTTTACTGTCAGGTAAACTGAGGCATGGGTGTTTTCTTGCTGAGGCCCATGCATTTAACCCTTGAGAGAACTAGGAAGAGAACAAGGTCTCCCAATTCTGTGCCCCCTCCCCCCCCCTTTTAACCTCAAGACCTCAATGAATCAGGATACTTGGGTTCTAATTCATTCCCAGCTCTGGCATACACTTCCGTTGTGGCCATGGGGAACTCTCATTCTCCCCCCCCCCCTTCCGTTTTAATATTGCAGGCTCTCATGCCCAAGGCTGTATGACCAGTTGCTGAGTGCTTAATAGTTGCCATGTTTGCTCATATATATGTTGGTTTCACTGTCTGCAGATCTAATTCCTAGTTTGGTATGCCACTGAGGCTCTCTTGGGTATGGAAGGTGTGCTATAAAACCATATTCAGTGAATCCACTGGGCAGGCTGAGCAGTTACTATAGAGCTGAGATCTTCTGTAGTTGATGTGCTAGGACATCTCGTTGTTATGCTGGTAGCTTCAAGACTCCAACATCCCCAGACATCTCCTGTGCTGTTACCTGGCCTAAAGTAGATGTGTGGCTGCTTGTACAAATGTGTGCTCTTCCACTTCTTCGTGTTTGCATCTGCTTTTGCTGTGTGCTTCACTTCAGATCAGTGTTGTGGTCCCAACTTTGTGTTCTCTAAATCCAAGGGTTTGTTAAAATTCTACTGAAAACCTATGCAGAGCTTTGTACCTGGTGAGTCTATTCTCAACAGTAAATCTGGGGAAGCTATTGAAGTAAAATCCGGTAGCCAGTGATAGTCTCATGACCGCTTAGCAGGTAAGCGAGGAGGAGAGTGCAGATGAGAACAGTCTGTAACAAGTTAACAAGTGCTTATTTAAAACAGCTGTTTGCGTGTTTGAACATCTCTGGTCAGAACAAATGGGAGCTGAATGTGGCTGTTGAATAAGTCGGCTAGCAGGGTTCTTTGCAGAGGGAGTCTTGGCTCACGGAAGGTGTGTGTGTGAGAGAGAGAGAGTGGCTGCTAGGCTGAAATGCCATCCCAACCTAGAGTGAAAATTGGGATTAGCCTTTTGGAGAACTGGGTCTACTGGTGGCCGTACAGAAACTGTGCAGGGTGTAATGGCTTCCTATGCCTGGCTTGGTAGGTATGGTTGTGGAGGCTGGTTTGTGGCCACATTCAGTATCCACATGTTTCTAAATACATGGCTCATCCTATAATGGCAAGTTTTCAGAAAATGTCACTGCCATGTTTTTCTGAACTCCTAGCTGGGGTGCAAAGAGCACATGGTTTGCACTGTGATGGGATGGCTTGTGGAGGACTAGTGTGGACAGATGCCTGCACGGGCCCCTTCCCAAGCTGGCAAATGTCTGCTCTGGGGGCTGGAAGGCTGCAGCATGCCAGTTCCAAGACAGCTCTGAGCTGTTGAGGGTTATAAGGTATAAAAACGAAAAGGGTCTGTGCTTCCCTACCCAGCACCTCATTGTATTTTGATTAGTGTCTGTCACATGGGGTAAGAAGTCCTGCATGCTGTGCTAAAGCAATGCTTGCTGGGTTAGGGGACCAAGTTCCCTGTAAACTGTGCAGCCGTGCTGCAGCCTATTAAGTGCTGCTCAGGCTGTGGCAGGGAGATGCCTCTCCTCGCCAGCCCCGGACCCGCTGCGGCTGGGGGAGAGGCGCCCCGGCTCGGACCTGCTGCGGCCAGGGGAGAGATGTCTAGCCTTCGGCCCCAGCCCTGTAGCGGCTGTGGTGGGGAGAGGGAGCGGGGGGAATCCTCTCTCCTTGCCATAGTCCCAGGGCAGCCTGCACCCCAAACCCCTCATCCCCAGCCAGAGCCTGCATCCAACCCTCTGCCCGAGCCCCTCATCTCCGGCCCCACCCCAGAGCCCTCACCCCCCCCACCCCGCACCCCAACCCTCTGCCCCAGCCCTGAGCTCCCTCCCACTGTCTGCACCCCTCAGCCCCACCCCCGCCACATGAATTTTACGTGCATCCATATGGAGGTGATGTCACATACCACCTCCATATTGGTGCACCTAACGAAATTGATTCCATACACGTGTGGGGGAAAAACTAGAGGGAACACTGTCTTGGAGTATTATGTTATGCAAGGGGAGAGAGGGTAGCTGAGAATTAATGACCTTGGTCTCAGATCTGTACCTTACCTTTACCAGATTAGTAGCTGATTAATACGGCTTTGTTCCAGAAGTTCATTGCAGAGGGAATTTTCCCAAAGCTTTCTTGCATTGGGGTGCTGTGCAACATGGCCGGCAGCTGAGTGTACTTAAAACTTAAAATGCAGATGATTTTCTGTCCTCTTTTCTGATCCTCAAAACCCACTTGATGCGACTCAGCATTGGAAACACTGAAGAGCAGCCATCACTGCAAGACCTCCCTGTGGCTTTGGGCACTTTTGGACTGGGTGATCTAATCGGATCAAATCAGTTAGAAATGGAAAAGACCCTTTTAATGCAGTAGTGCCTGTGCACTGGGATTTACCATGGGGGGAGCATGAGCTGATGCGGGCAATGTCAGCAGTTGCTGTAGTTTGACTAATTCCATTGATTTAGAAACATAGGGTCTGTTTTTCTTTTTTCAGCCTTTGAGTAGGTACGCTTTATGTGTGTTGAATGCCAGTATTGCTAACTTTGCATGTGCTTTTGGGTCTGCAGAGTCAAGTCCCTGATTTGCACATCTCTATAGTATCTGAATGAGGTGGATGGTGCAGTGTTTTAAAAAGATGTGGCTGGTGTGATTGCTCTCTCTAGCCATGTGTGCCTACTTACATTCCTAGCTTCCGGTCTTCCTGCCGTGGTGGAGTGCTGGTAATGCAGTAGAGGCGGGAGAAACTTGTGTGGGGAAACTTGGGTGACAGTCCGTTTCCTGCTCCCCTGAGGTGGAGGTCATGGAGGGGGAACGTTTGTTCTGTTGCTCAACAGTTACTCTTCCAGTCAAATACAGAAATTTGAACTCTAATGGCATGTGTAGAAAGTGCTGGGAAGAGGTTGACCCTCATGCCAATTGTAGACTGTCTTATTTGCTGCACTTTGGTTTGCCAGCCGGGTATCGTGGGGTTAAAGCGTCAGACTTAACTTTTGGGGGTTGGGGAAAGAGGCTTTGGAAGACGAGGTCTGGGTCAAGGATACGTTTGGAGCAAACTTTTTCCAGCTGAGCAGTGATGTGTGCAGCTCTCTTAGAGTCACTTCACAGTCCTCAGTGCACTGGCAGAGGACCTGTGCGACGGAATAGTTTATTTGCTAATAAACAGTCACGGAACCCCTTCTCCTTCCCAAGTGGGTGAAAAGACCCAGCAGATTCTCTTCTGTCCTCCCCGCCCACCCCCTTCCCAGTAGTAGTAGAGTGTTTTGTGGACTCACTGTCTAGTACCTGTATGTTTTTAAATACTAGATGCATTAGGCTGTAATTTAATTATGTTAATTAAAACTTGGAGCTATTCTAAAAGGTTAAAAGGCAAGTGTTGAGAACATCAGGGTTCTTACTGTGCCCATTAAGCATGTTAGGAGACGAGAAGGTTACAGAATTATCAAAAACCTACAGGAGAAGAGGAATGAGTCAGGTTGTTGGTGATAGGAGATGGCTATTAGGTGGAGTTGGCTGTGATAGGATCTTGGAGAAGGGGATTGGGGGAGTTGTATGTCCTACCCACTTTCCCATAGCTTCTAGTTCTAGCAAACTTTGCCCCTCTTACAGCATGCAACAGTGTGATTCTATACAAAACTGGCTAGTTCACTATTGGTCCCCCCCGAAGTCTTCACAATGTTTGAATTCACCACATAGGGGTTTCTCGTTCTAACTGTAGTAAACGTGAAACCTGCTGGTCAGATATTGCAAAAGGGGTGATTAGTGAGTACCAAACATAAATGACTACACTAATCTGACTCACTATGCCTAAAGGTGAAGAAGTGGAAACAAGCAAGTGATTCAGTGGAGTGAAGTAACGAAAATTGATTTATAGTTTTAAGTAACATTCAAGGTGTTAAGTAACGAGGTGAAGGGATTCGTGCTCATCTCAAAGTGCAGAAAACTCAGCCGCTTCAGAGTCTTCATGGTCAAATGGAACATTCGCTGTGTAATTGGAAGAACAAGAATATCAAATTTGTTCCTGCAAGCCAGACACTTTTTATACCACCATGCTAGAAAGGAAGCCATGATTGTATCTTCAAGTCCCTGTTCCAGGCCTTCCTTCTATGATAACACTGCCACTAGTGTAGCACAAGATGAAGTTTTAAGAAGTGGCTGAAGTACTTTGAACCTGTCTGGAGCAGTACATCCAGGGAAAATTCAAGTTGTGCACAAGTTACTGCAAGTGAAGAAATGGCAGAAAAATTAAAGCAAAGAACTGAAAGCATAAAGGATGACATTAATGGAAGATGGTTAGCTGAACGTGAGAAATGTCCTAGTAGTGGCCACCATCAATACGGGGGAGAAACACATTCCTTCTTAAAGCTGTTCCTTTTATCTGACAAGGAAATAGCAGAATATTGTGCACAAGTTGCCTTCTCTGCTAGAAAGGCAGAGAAGTTAGATCAGGGATTTTTTTTTTGTCATTTGTTCAGACAACGAAAATAGAAAAATTTAACTTTTCACAGGTGCAGTCATTCTGAGCTCCGCGTGCTGCCTAAACCTTGAGAGAGAAATAATACATAAAAGTTCTTAAACCACGTTGTGAAAGTTCAAAAATTCCACCATTGGCATCACGGATGGTTGTGTGAAAAGAGGATTGATGTGCCGGCTTCCCAACAGCCGTTGCAATCGTGCTTGGGAAGATTGTGTGTCTTTTCATTTGCATCAAAGTGCAATACTTGTGTTGACATTTGCACTGATGGCGAGAAGGAACTTGATGCAAACGTGGCCCATATTTTAAGCAAGGGACTACATTTCCAAAAGCAATTTGAAGGAGGTTTCAGAGGGACTTGACAGATTATAGGCTGATAACGCTGCAGTTGAAGTCTCAGTGGAAATCTGACTTGGTCTAATTAACAACAACAGAACTGGAACCCTACAAGGACAAAATGGAGAAATAATTCAGAGAAACTATAGAACCAGAAATCATATGCAAGAGGGAGGATTATCTGAGGCCTTGTCTCTACCTGAAACTTAGGTTGATCTAGCTACATTGCTTCACACCCCTGAGAGACACCGCTGAGCTGACCCAAGCCCTGTTATAGATACTTGCTAGGCCAACGGAAGATTTCTTGCCTCTCGGGGTGGTGGTGGATAAAATTTACTATAGCAATGGAAAAGCGCCTTCTGTTACTGTAGCAAGTGTCTATGATGCTACAGTGGCGCAACTGCAGTGATGTAGCACTTGGGTGTCAGTAAAAACTAGTAGTGGTTGTAGATCAGGGATCAGCAACCTTTGGCACGCGGCCCGCCAGGGTAAGCCGGGCCGGTTTGTTTACCTGCTGCGTCCACAGGTTTGGCTGATTGCGGCTCCCACTGGCTGCGGTTCGCCGCTCCAGGCCAGTGGGGGCTGCGGGAAGCAGCGTGGGCCAAGGGATGTGCTGGTCACTGCTTCCCGCAGCCCCCATTGGCCTGGAACAGCGAATTGCGGCCAGTGGGAGCCGCGATCGGCCGAACCTGCAGACGCGGCAGGTAAACAAACCAGCGCGGCCCACCCGTGGTCTTACCCTGGCGGGCCGCGGGCCAAAGGTTGCCAATCCCTGTTGTAGATGGTTACTTGAGTGCCTTGCCTGCCTGAAAGCCTCCTTCACCCATGGCTTTCCCAGCCCCCCACCCCAGTTATGTTTGACAAGGTGGTCTTTTCACAGTAGTGAAATGAGCTCTGCCGGTTTCAGCTCCTGGGCAGGTCGCTGGCAGAGTGCTAACGCTACTAGTGATGTTTGGAACCATGGTCCTAATGCAGGCAGTGCCAGTGCGTCACCCAGACCGTCCTAGGCCATGAGATGACCACGATGAGGTAATTGGCTATGCCTATGAACACATTTTAACTCTATTTGAATGCTGGAAATCTAGCCACAGGGGTTTGAGATTGGAATATTCCCTTCCACTGAGCCCCATTTTTTTTTTCTCCATCTAGCTTTCTAGCTATCTCCTTCTCGGCAAGCCTTCTTTTGGCATCAGAGTGTGGGATAAATCTCCAGAGTTTACCAGCCACTGATGCCCTGAAAACGGCTGGATTGGTCCTAAATTGTCCCTTTTTATTGAGACTATCTGTGGAGGCATCTTAATTTTGTTTCCTTTTTTAAGATGCAGTAGTACAACCAATGCAGCACTGGTTTTTTTGGCAGTGTTTTTTCCCCCTTAGGCCCCCCTCTCCCCAACTTCCATATAGGGACTGCCTCCTGCTGACCACCTGGATGGCTGCATGTTTCCAACGGTATCGCTTCAGGCTTACGGGTGATTAAAGGACTGAGACAGGGAGCCAGGCCACCAGCTGCTTCATGGGAATGATAATCAGACGTTACTTTTCTCTTGCTCTTTCCTCTAAGCTGACTTATACTTTCCCTGCAGCTTTTCAGCTCCTGTCTCGATAGAGGGGCACTCTGTCTTCATGGCCGGGGCAGCAGGGTTTTACTGCTTATCCAATTTGCCAGGTCTTATCGGCCCTGGCGTGGGGGAGGGGTTAACGCTGGGAACATCCAGTGTCGGTACTCTCCAGTACAAAAACTGATAAATGGCTGGGAGAAAAAACAGCCGTGACCATACCGTTACTTTCTCTTGGGCATGTGCTGGAATTACAGGGTTATCTGTTTGGAGACGCCTTTATTTTATCGGTCAGATGGAATCAACGCAGCCCCTAGACTGCAGTGGAAAAACCTTTTGTCTTTGCTTTGCCTTTTCCTCATCAAGGCTTTTATGATTCACTTCTCCAAAGCTTGAGGTGCATAGCGCACTGTGGGTAAACACCATTTATACCGCTTGCCGGAATTGCAGCTAGCCTCATTAACAAATGGTCCTAAGTAAACATCCACCCCTGCACAGTGGTTTCCCTCCTGGAGTGGCTTTGAAAAGATCACCAGCCGGGGCAGTAAGGGCTAGGGTGGCCAGACAGCAAGTGGGAAAAATCGGGACGGGGGGTGGGAGGGGGTAATAGAAGCCGATATAAGAAAAAGACCCAAAAATTGGTACTGTCCCTATAAAATCAGGACATCTGGTTACCCTAGTAAGGGCTTGTCTCCACTTAAAAGTTGACTCTGATTAAGGCGGAGGGTGAGTTTTTTAAAGCACAATAGCTATTCTTGAGTCATTCCATATGTGGACTCTCATTCTGGAATCCCAATGGGTTAAGCAAAACAGGATTCTGGAAAAAAAAATATCCATAGGTAGAGTTGTTCCAGAATAGCTGTTCCTGAATAACTCCATGTGTGTAGATAACCCGTCCGTTTCAGAAGTGAGACCTCCCCTGCCTAGGCATAATGTCTGACACTAGTTTGAGTGCCTCAGCTGTTCTTGGCTCTCGGGAGATGGACTCAAGGAAAGAGGTAGTTGCTGAGGAATGCAGGATTGACACCCCAAAGTCCTTTCTAGATTAAAAACGTGTCCAATGGCTTTGATCCGTTTCTCTCCTACTCCTGCGTTGTCCATAGGAAATCGGTAACGGTCCCTGTGCACTGGCATACTCTTCTAATGGCATGAATGATCCGTTGGCTTTGAACGTGGGGCTGACATCTTGAGAATTGGCATGTGTGAGAGTTAATCCTCCTTTTGAGGAGGTCAGGAAATAAGTGGGGGATCCAGCAGTTCCCTGCAAGTTCTGACACTGTGAGGAAGGAAAGGGGAGGGATTTGGGAGCAGCTGGGCGGTTTGTGTGGGTTTAACTCTAGTGCGGACACTGCCTTCACTGTTGCAGTCTTGGTGTCCAATCCAAAATGGCGGCCCTACCATGACTGAGCAGAGGGCTGAGGCTCTTTATTCAGGCTGCTTTTCACCTCAGGGCCATAATCTGAATTTCAACTGCCAGCTAAGGGTCAAATGTACTCTGTTTAACATCAGCTGAAAATTTTAAAATACTTTGAAGTTCCTTTCCCTCCCCCACGCCCGCATCCTGACTCCTCAAAATTAGGGATGAATTGGATGGAACCTTGCATTTCTGTGCTTTAAATCAACCCTGCCCAAAGACTGCATGGCAGGCGAGTCACAGGCATGAGGGAGGGGAGTGGGAAACTGACAGGGAATCCAAAGGGAAATGAGTTGGTCATGTTAACCTTTAGGGTCTGGGTTTCCTGCTTCGCCCCTTGTCAATTGGGCACTGTTCTGAAGATGTTTGTAACATGCAGGCACTGACTGCTGAAGTAATTAGGGATGTAAATGTAGTTTAAACAGGTACTTTAAAAAACAATTACAATTATATCCGTTAACTGTTTAATCGTTAACATGACGGGGGTCGGGAACTGCTGCCAATCTGTTTTAAACATCAACTGCAATATATTAAGTCAGATTAATACTTATCGGTTAACCATTTAATATTTTACATCCCTAGCAGCAATGTTATCTGTTCCTGGCTCTCTAGGAGAAGTAAAATGGTATGTATCCAAACTGAGGTGGTACCCTGAAAAATACTCTGATGCTCCCTACCTGCTTGTAGAGGGGGAGTTTATTTGTAACTTGGAGCATCTCCGTAACGGCATTGTGAAGGTTGTCTTCACAGCCATAAGGAGTAGGAATGAAATCAAATTTAAATGCAATCAATTCTGCAGAAAATAGTGGTGTGGGTCCCCACCTTTGCCAGGTGCTTCCCACCACTCCATAGGATTTTACTTCCAAGTCCCTGTCCCAGTAAGGCAGTGCAGTCCAAGAGAGGTGCTTTTCTGTGTCTTCCTCTTTGCAAAATGTGGGTGGTGATTTAGTTACCAACTCCACAGGCATATAGCGAGGACAAATTAGCTGGTGTTTGTGTGGTGGTGTGAAGATGTAAAGTGTGTACATGCGAAGTACTTGGCTGCCATAAGGATGAGAGTTTGACACTTGGAATGTGTGTGGGTCTCTGTCGCACTCTTTTGTGCTGCAGGGCCCTTATTGCTGTGCCACCTGCAGGAGGTGTTGCTGTGCTGATGTTATGGCAGGTGCTTGTGCCTTCTAGCGGGGACACCCAGGTGAGATAAGGTGTGTTCAGATTTTCCATCCTATGAGATGGAAAAGGGCCTATGTAGTGTACAGAACTAGTCTGTCTTTTCCCGTAGCTTCGTTTGTGGCAATGCTGACCAGGTTGACGGTTACAATCGTGGATTGCAGTAATAACGAGTCGGTGTGTTCCTCTTGCGTCAGGCCTAATGAGCTTCTCTTCAGCCACTCCCATCCCCCAGTTTCTTCTTCAGAGAAGTGGCATCTGTTTGAGAGAGAACATGCATTCCAGGCAGAAGGGAAGGAGGAGGACCGACACCAGGTGATTCAGGCCCATTGTGCCTTTTTTGCTATAGCTCTTACCTTTCTGCTAATGTGGATAGAAAGCAGACACGAAACGAGGGGGTCTGAATTTGGCACCAAGGTGCTGATGGAGGATAGTGACTGTTCTCAACAAGCCTGATGGGCAGCTTGCTTCTGCAGTAAGGAGGGGAGTAGCACACAGAATATGCCCTCCTTTTGTAACACAGGTTTGCAAGTTGAGTGTCCTTCTGGACTTGTCACCTTCTTCTGGAGGCCTGAGAGCAGCACTGGCAAAGGGCCTTTTTGACTCCCATTTTATTTTGTTTTTAAGGCCCTATTGCCCCAGGCTCTCATACAAGTTCTTTCTATTTCCAAAACCTGCAGACAACAATTGGGAATCAGGGCCCTCCTCTCCCCCCACCACACACTAAAAAATGAAGATCTTCCTAGATTGCTTAAGTTTTATAGCGCTCCCATCAGCCCCAGCCTTGGGTCTCTGGTGCCGGCCACTGGAGGCGTGGCCAGGTTTGATGTTGTGTACAAACATTAACTGTTACAAGATGCATGTGTACATGCCCGCCCACACATTTACACATCAGTCTTGCGAGTGATGTGTAGTGCCCTCCCTAAGCTCTTGCTAGTTACAGTGCTGGCTTCCCATCATTGATAACAAATCCCTAGTTTATGAACTATCCCACACTCCTGTCGTAGGGCCAGGCACATAGATAACTGCATTGATTGGTGGAGTATAAGACCCTGAATAGGGTGGGACGTGCGTTTGTTTGGCATCTTTGAATGCCCGCTTTGGCAAGGCTGATGCTACTAAAAAGGCATCCTCTGTGCCTGCAATGATGGAATTCTTCTTTTTGAAAGCCAGCACTTGGGCTCTTGTTTAGAGCTTCTGGTTTTGGGCCCTAGCTGAAAAATCCAGTGCCAGTGCAGAGGAAGGGGAAGGAAACGTGAGGCCGAAATTTCCTGGTGCTTCCTCGCTTTGCAGGCGTTAGGATGTTGTCTACCCACTGCTTGCTGATTATTTGTCCTCGAATGATGTGGTGTGGCACAAGTGTGGTGATCGGGATTGCGGACATCTGATTGTATCCAGGAAAAAAAATGGTGGGCAGGGAGCCTGTCTGGGTCAAATATCTTGATAAGGCCCTGGCAGTATCAGATTGATGTGAAAACCTAGAGTTGCCTCTGTCTTTTTGTGCTTCGTGTTTTTAATCTGCCTTGCCTATGTTTGCAGGTGGGCTGGCAAGGGAAAGTCTGACTCTCCTGGAAAGCTCAGTTTTTGGAAATCTGTTAAGCATGTTCCTAGGAGAGCAGCCCCTGTCTCTGTCTTTGACCTAGCAGCCATCTGCGTTTGTGCTTGCCTTCCCTTGTGGCAGGTGTGGAAAAAGAAAGTGTTGCCTGATTTAGACTCCTCTGGGTGCATGAGGTGCTGTTCCTAATTGGCAAGCTAATTTCTAATCTTGTCAGTTGTGCTTGAAGGGAGGAGCTGGGGAAGGTGCATCCCAGAGGGATATCCTGCCAGGCAGCCTTTGGCTTCCCATGCCTCAGGATTGCAGATGTCCTCGAAGCAGGTTGCTATTCAGCTTTGCAAATAAACAAGTGCGGTTTACTAATAGTTCTGTGGCTGTTCTCTGTGGACAGGAGGGAGATGCTGCCTCTGTATTCAAAGTCTGGCTCTTACCTCTGGGAAGCTGAGTTCGAGTCTGCCTTTTAGTCACAGGTGAAACGAGTGTGGGGTTCTCAGCCTTCCTACACGTGAATGGCTGCAAATCAAGGGGTATTGAGAACTGGAGAAGGAGGAGGTGCTGCTGCAGAGATGCCGTTGCTTTGGCAGATTTGTGCCAGGGCAAATGTGAGCGACATCTGCCTTTGGCCATTGCAAAGAGCCCTTATTTTGAAGGGGCATAAATTGTTGGGCGGTTCCTGCCACCCATCTGCTCAGCCAGCCATACAGCAGATAGGATTTAAAATCCAATGTCCTAAACAGTGACCAATACGGCAGATTTCTAACAGGACCTTCTAACTTCCTTTCCAAGTGCAGAGGGAGGGCTATGGGGGGACATCACTGCAAAATAAGCACAACTTTTCACATCCTCTGAACAGTGGTGACTCAGGCTGGGGACGTCAGTGGTGGCTTACCTAGTTTCTTGCTGGTTCCAGTCTGTTCAGTCCTCCAACATCTAGTTCAGGAATCAGATTTACAGGTAACTTAGGTGCTCAACTGTGCACCTCATAGGATTGCAAGTGTGAGTTGGGTAATTGGGCACATGGACAGTTCTGGTCCCTTTATACTCACAATTACCAGATTTGCATGAGTTCCCTCCACCTGCTCCCTGCACAGAGGAAGAGAAATTGCAAGTGTATTTTTCTCTTCCTGCTGTCTGCTGGTACAAAAAGCACTTGTCCCCACTACATGTGCTTATAGAAGCCAGCTTAAAAAGTAAGAAATGACAAGGGTGTCCAGCCAGTACAGCTTGTGTTATAAATGCCTTTGCTTAATCCCCCCCCCAAAAAAAACAATAAACCCCGAAACCCAACATCCCTGCTTTCATATGAAAAGTGATTAAACTGATGGAGGGTTCCAGCCAGTGACACACTGACATCAATTTCCACTTGGCAGTGTTAAGAAAGGACTTCCTCTGTTTTAGTTTTAAGAAAACCTAAATAAATCCCAAACCTTCTAAATATAATTCAGACCCCAGCTGTATCCTATATTCCTTTTTCACAGGTACTTCTCCCAGCTGTCGCTCATTCTGGTGTGTATACACTAGACCAGCTGCACTGTTTGGGGGGGGGGACCAAAACACCCCAAAACTACACTTCTGAATGTTGATTACAGTTGTAGGCTGACTCAGCAAAAACGTATAATCTTCCACTGCATCAGCATTTGTGGGTGGCTTATTAAAAAAGAGAAAAAGAAAAGCTCTAATTTCTGACCCTCCCCTTGAATACACAATCTGTATATATTACTGACCCATTCAAACACCTCTGTATAATCCTAATAAAGGCCAGGCCGCCCCCCTTGAAACCACCACAGCAGACATATTTTAGGATCCCGATTGAAAGAAGCTTTCCAATTTAAAAGTTTTGGGTGGTTTAAATTTTTGATTGACCATAATTCAACACCTTACATTAAAGTTTAAACATAAAAATGTAGCACAGAGAATGTTATACTGTGCAATTATTTTTACTTGTCCGACACACACTTTATTAGATATCTAGGTACATGAATCCGTATATTTGATCCCATAGCTCCTTAAAAAAAATGTGAAATTCCTTGTTGATTCAATTATTTAAGTTTTTAACTGATTTGTAAGCTTGCTGTCTCCAGTGTACATATATTAATAATGCCGTGGGTGTTTGCGTTGCTGTGCACATCACTTGACAGAACACATGGAAGTCGAGCTCCCCTAGCCCAAAGAACATACACAGTATAACTAGGACAAACGTGACTGAGAGTGGCTCAGGTTAGAGAGAGCATTGAGGACTTATTAGTAAGGAGAGCAGTGTAGGCAGGCTTTGACAAGAAAGCAAGTTTGAGGGAGAGTGAGGGCACTTTCCACTTTTGGAAGTGATAGGCTGTAATCATAAGGGCAAGCGAGAGCACCCCCCCTTTTTTTTTTAAGATACGTTTTAATGAGCAAACATTGGTCTTCTGCTAGAAATACCGAATACAGCCACTGAAATCTGGATGTTGGCGAGAGGCTGACATTAGGGTGGCCTTGTGGTTAGGACACAGGAGACCTGCGGTTAATTTCTACTTTTAGCCACCAAGTCCCTGTGTGACTTTGAGCTAGTCACTTAATCCACTTAATCTATCCTATGCCTTTATTCTTCATCTGTAAAATGGGGATAATACTTCCCTATCTCACACTGTGTGTGTGGATAAAATCCATTAATGATTGTGAGGTTCTCTGTTACAGTGATGAGGGCTATATAAGTACTGGGTAGACCCCAGTGTATTCTAAAAAAAAATGTGATTTTTAGTGAAATAACCCATTTTTTTCAAGGTCTGTATAACTAACATTTGGGGCAAATTTATTGTTGGCGTCATCAAAAGAAGAAAATGAGACGCTGTTTTCTCTTGTGCCGTGTTCCAGCTAGGATAAGTTGCTGCAGGGTATAACAGATCCTGCTTATGTTTTACAAAGATTGGTCTCGGCACTGGGATGTAAACCTCGCCTTTGCAGGTTTTTTCCCAACCCATTTTTCTTTGCTTTCAGAATGTGCCCGGGAATGAGAACTTTGTAGACTGCACTGCTGGGGGTGGTATCATGTTATCTTGTGTGTTTAGCCCATTGGATCATGGGTCCAGATTTGGGATGTTGGGTGCTACAACTACGTAAGTAATAATGCATCTGACAGCATTAGAAGGGAATGATTTCCATGGGATTCTCCTCTAGGGCATGATCAAGACTTTGGTTGATTTATTGGACTGGTGCTAGTGCAAATCATTGAGAGTGCACAGATTGGCAGAGCTGCTCTGCTAGACATTATTCTTTCTGTTCTAGGAGCTTGTAACATGCCGTATCAGAGACCCTATAGAGTATCTCTGGGGTGGGGCAAGCGTACATATTTGCAGTAAGTAATAGTAATATGTGTTCTCAATACATGCAACTCATCCGACAAAGTAGCGTTGCCTAAAATGCAACCGACGGTTAAGTTTTTTTACAAGCACAGTATCACTTTTTAAAAACAGTAAATGGGGAAAAGGCTGATCTCAAACACTACTACTTCTATGTATGGCCATGTCTTGCACTCTGGCAGCCAGTCTGGGACCTGGCAAAGCCATGGTTCAGAGAGAGTCCTTGAAGGCAGCAGCTCTACTTTCTCTGTGTGTTAAGCTTATCTTGAAACCCTGCTATCTTCAAACTCCCAGAACTGTAAATGCAGCAAGTTCAAAAGGAGAACCTCTGGCTGTGCGGAAAAGGGTCTCCTTGGAACTTGCTTACTATGTACTAGCTTAATATTGGTGGAGTTCTTATTTTGTGTCGGGGGGTGGTTGTTTCTGACTGTCCTGGTTAGTCTAACTTGAATTGCTGGGGTTGGTTCAGGGGATTAACGCCATAAAGGCCACTAGCCATGATACCATGGCACTAAATGTCTCTTTAAAATATATTGGTGCCCATCTTCAAGGATAATTCCCTGTCCAGGAGTTCCTCACTATATGGGATTTGCAATCTGGTTTAGGCTGAGGAACCTGTCTGATTTGGCTAGCAAGAATTCTGAACTCTGATAATCAAGACCCATAATCCACATGGGTTTGGAACTTGAGCCAAAATATTAAAATAGCCATTTTATAGGCACAGCAACCTACTATGTTCCAGGGTGTGTGCTTGATAATATATGGGTTCTGGAGACGTTCTGCCCTGTACCTAGTGTCACAAGCACAATAGAGGTGGGTGGGTGGTGGTGCCCATATCCTGGTTGTTTAATAATAGTGCTTGGAAATAAAGCTGCTCTAAAGTTCCAGGGAAAATGCTTCATGTGCTGGTGGAGTATTTTTCCTCCCACTTTATTCCATGTGGTGCCATATCTCTAGCTGCTTCTTCTGTGGATAGAGCCTCTCCCATAGTCCCTGGTGTCCGTGTCTGAGGTGGGTGGAATTCTTGGGTTGAAATGGCCCCTCCTGAAATGTAAACCTGGTAGGTTTGGGTTCCGTTTTTGGTACTCTACCTTGCAATTTTAAAAACCCTGTGGCACCAAGTCTGGGACTTCAGATCAGCTGACTCCGGGCTTGTGGGGCCACAAATAGCAATGTAAACATTCGGACCCGAGCCCATGCTTTGAAACCCACCCCCCTTACAGGGTGTCAGAGCCCAGGCTCCAGCCTGAGTCCAAACATCTACACTGCAACTTTATAGCCTCATGAGTTGGAGCCAGTTGACCAGGGCCAGCTGTGGCCGTGTCGCAGGTCTTTTGTAGCAATGTAGACCTACCCTAAGTGTGCTGTGTGGTACTTGAGCATTAGGTCTGTGGGCCCCAGACTGTGGGGCGCATCCCCATAGGTGAGTGCAGAGGAATGTTCAGGAGGGGCCCATGCCAGCCCCCATGGGGGGTGAGGTGGGAGTACCCACTTCAGCCCCACTATGCCCTCATTCCATCTCTGCCCCAGCCCAGTTCCATCCCCAGCTCTGCCTTTAGCCCAAGCTCCGTTCTGAGGGTGCCTTGGCTGTGCAGTAATGGGGTGGGGGGCACTGACAGATTTGGTTAATGGTGAGGCAGGTCATGACTGGGAAAGTTTGCGCACCACTGCATTAGTCCACCAGAACAGGAGGGGTGAGATTTTCCCTTTACTAACACACTGATAATATCATTGCAATGAGTAACCCCTGTTAGCTTCGTGCTCTGGAGTTTGTGGAAGACCTTTCTGTGTGTGGACATGTGGGTGGTGGCCTTCTTGCAAGAAAGGATTAGCGTGTTCTTCATGCTTTGTAAAGATCTGACTTTATGTAAACCAAGTCTGTTCTCCCCTCTTTAAATGCCTGTAATTCTGGTAATGGCTTGTTGTGTGTGTGTGTGTGAATGCACCTATATTCTTAGGGTTTGTTCTTATGAGGGGTTTGAGAGCGTGCTTGATTACAGTAAGTCATGGCAGTGGAACCCAGGGGAGCGCCTACTGTGAGGGGATGTTGCTGTATTAGAATATTCTTTTCTTTTAAAAAAATCCTTAAATTTTACTGTCGCTGGCTTAGACTGCAAAAGGGTGCAACAACTCCCAGGTGCCACACTGGGTCTCTCACAAGATGTTGCTGTATTCACTAGCAGGAGACAGTCCCAGCGCTACCGGCCTAAAGTTGTGTTTTTAATCCCATTTTGGGAAGAGCACTTGTTTACCCAGGTGGCCTAGTTCAGGGAGATGCACTAAACTTCAAGCAGATTCTTTGTAGGTGAGTCAGACGTTAACGCTTCCCCGTCCTTCCCTCTCTCGTGCTCACCCCAAATGCACTGAAACGCATGAGGTGTTGCTGTAGTGCCAGTGGTAGGTGTTACTGTCGACCCCTCTGTGTCTTGAGGCAAATTCAGTAGCTTAACCTGCTACGGATAGGAGGAAACTTGTTCAGAGGCCGCATGCGTAGAATAGCTGGCATTTCCTTTGAAGGAACAAAGAGAATTTGGGTAAGAGGAACAAGAAGCCAGAGGATCTTAGCTGTCTTGTCTGGGAGGACTTGCAGTTTAGGCAGGAAATGCAAAAGGGAATGAAGGTGGGATTTGGGTGCAGGACTATGTACAGTGATAAATTTTAACATGGTTTGTGTGACCTGAAGTGCAGTATAGATCCCTCCTGCCTGCTGCATTGCTGGTCTATATCCTTTGTCCTGCTCACACTAACTATCTTGATCTTGCTAGTTCCACAAATCCTGAACCATCTTTTCCCGAGTGCAAGCTGCATTGGAAGACAAGCACTTCCTTTGCCACTAAGGTCACTGGCATGGCTGTGACTTAGCTACAGGTGTCAATGGGGTGGTTTACTGAATCAGGGTCCTTCCTTTGTAGCCCCTTCCTCTCTTCCTGCCAAACTCCCTCCAGATTCTCTTTCACTTTCTCTAAAGCAGGGGTAGGCAACCTATGGCACACGGGCTGAAGGCAGCATGTGAGCTGATTTTCAGTGGCACTCACACTGCCCGGGTCCTGGCCACCAGTCCGGGGGGCTCTGCATTTTAATTTAATTTTAAATAAAGCTTCTTAAACATTTTAAAAACCTTATTTACTTTACATATAACACTAGTTTAGTTCTATATTATAGACTTATAGGAAGAGACCTGCTAAAAACGTTACAATGTATGACTGGCACACGAAACCTTAAATGAGAGTGAATAAATGAAGACTTGGCACACCACTTCTGAAAGGTTGCCGACCCCTGTTGTAACGAGTGCAGCATAAAACGCACATTTATAGCTCTGCTAAAACTGCTGGCTCCAGCGTTCACGAACCTGGAGCTGCAGATGATGATGCAGCTTTCAGAAAGCTTGAACTTTTTGAATCTCAGCGTCTTCTGTCGTTGCGAATAATTGTGACCCCCCTGTAATTTCCCACAGCAGTGAAAGTTTAAACTGACGATGCTAATGTTTATTCTAAAACTCTTTCTATCAGTGGAAGTTATTTTAAAAAAGAAAAAAATCGAGTTCTGCCAAGTCTATGAGTTGCCTCCACAGCATGCAGTGCTTAAGGAATCCAGACCAATTTTGGGGTTGGGGATGGTTCTTAGCAGTGGTAATAAAAACCGGGGACAGTTTTTGAAAGCTTTTTCTTTTAAAAAGAGCCGTAAAGTAGCTTCTCCATTTCAACTGCCAACAGGCAATAGGCTATTGCTACGTTCTCTGTAAAGCAACCTGAGAGATGAGTAGTGGGCACCTTCGAACCATGGACGTTCAAAAGGCCTGTTAGATTAGTCTCTCTCCCTGTCATTGCAGGATTGTGCCTTATGGCACATTGATTAATAATCGATTTGTTCCCTTCCCTCCCACCAGCTCTTTAATAAGAATCTTTATTTGTATCTTTACAATATCTTACAAATCCTCCTCCTCCCCCCCGCCCCATCATCTCTGTGGTCCTTGTCTGCATGCCTGTCGGTGCCCCAGCTCGGAGCTGTACTTATTCCACTTCCTTGCTGGAAAGCGACTGATGACTCTCTGCAGGAAAGGCTAAGTGGCAAAGAGCTGTTGGTTGTACAGCACATCCTTTCCTGCATGCGAGTTAACACATTGTGTAGTAACTTGGGATTTCCCATGCTCCTCCCTCTCTTCCCCCTCAAGCCGCTTCTGTCTCCAAACAGGATTTCAAGAAGCTGGAAAACCAAAGCTGCCAGTCGATTGGAGAGACTGCAGAGAAAATGTTCCAGCTATATTTTTAGGGTGTCTGGTAATGCCTGTGTCAGAAAATTCTGCTCCCCAGAGCCAGGAAGTTGCACAACAATGTCCCAATAGATTAACGGCTGAAGAACAAATAACTGAAGATCCTGCCCCTCTGGGGGATCTAGACTCGCTTCAGCAGCGATACACACCGCCTTGAATGATAGTGTGTTGATGCCATTGTGCTCCATGAAAATGATTGGATGCGTCCCATCGTCCAGTGACCTATCATGAGGCAGTCAGGACTTCAGTTCATGTCACAGCCTGTACAGAAATTTCATTAGGACTCTTCCATAATCTTAAAGAGGATTTTTAATTGCACTGGAGTGCCAAGGAAGTGACTAGAACAGATATAGAATACTAATGACGTATGACTACAGTTACACAAGTTAGTTCATGAGCTGACATAGGCCTGTCTTCACTCAGGAGTTAGCACCAGTTTAACTAAGTGGGTGTAGCGTAGCTATGCAGCTTTCGTGAAAGCGGTGAAAAGGGCCTGTGTGAACACTGTTAAACCAGGTTTATATCTGTTTGTTTGAGAGTTCATGCAGGAGTCTCCACTGGTTTAATTAAACCTATTTTTAAATGATTTTTGGTGCAGGTTTTTTGTGTTACAAGCTCATAAGTCACTCTTGGAGTAACCCCCCCCCCTCCAAAATAGAGGGGACAAAAGACACGCAGGTTCTCCAGCAATTATTCTGTCTAGATGGGGGGAGGTAGTTCTTTCCCACTCCAATTTAAACATTACTTTTCATGAGTAACATGAATTACTTCATGCACCCTAGTTAGAAATCAGTGCTTTGGGATCCACCTTAAAAAGGGCAGGAGTTAAGGGGGGGCAGTCACATGTTCATAGCTTGGCTGGTTAATGGTCTTGGACCTTTTTTAAATGATCACTGGCCGGCCCCTTGGTCTAGCTATATTTATGTCTGGACAAGAGTCAAGGCCTGGGTCTTGGATGGGTGTAAAATTATTCAGTCCCAGATATGAGAGCATGTGCTATTTTTGTGTCAGTATATGCTTACCGCACAATCCAGTTTTGTCTTAAATTAGTGAAACAAATATATCTACTAGTATCCTGTGATTGTGCAGCTGAGTCCTGAATGTAGAAGATCTAGGGCTTGACTTTCAGAAAGTGGCCTCCTTTTTGTGATTGCATAGGTATTGGGGCTGGAAAGGTAGGGGCACCTATTGAAGGAGGCAGAGTTGAAGCCCTTCCTTAGAAATGCCTTTTCTGGGGAGAATCCCACTTCTTTACACCTTTGCTTTTTCTTCTTCTTCTGACTGGTGACAGAATAAATATCAAAATCGCACTGTCTAATTCAGCAAAGTCTAGAGCTGCAGAATTGAGGGTTCCAAGAGCAACTTGAATTGGCGGTGCTGCTTGCATGGGGCGCGTTCTATTTCTGTCCGAAATGCGTTGGTGGTTAAATACCTAACAGTAAAAGGTAGGATGCTTCAGAACGAGGTTTTGGCGGATTGCAAGTCCCCTGTTGCAGCGGCAGAGGAGGTCTGACGGCCATTAAAGGGATTGAATTTGTGTAGCGCTCCGGGCTTGGCTGTGATATGTTGACACGTAGCTTCTGGGCACCGATGGCTGTGGTGTGTCCCATCAGCTGCAGTGGAATGCAGGCTGAGAATACCCATCTTGTGGCGTCAAGAGATTAATAATATCCGGGTGTGAGTCTTTATTTCTTTGAAGCATGCTCCTAGGGGGGGAAATTATGATAGTCCCTTTGGCAGTAGCAGAACTAACTTTTATTGTTACGCACCTTGGGCATCTTTTAGGTAATTCTATAGTGCACAAATACCTCTGCACAGCTCCCTGGGCTTGCCCTCCTTTCTCAGAGCTGCCACCTTTCTAGACTAGGGTCTGCTCTGAGTGGGTGCAAGATTGGCCAATGCCCACCCAAAGCGAGGAATCTGAGCCAGGTGGTGGGCACAGCCTGGCCTCTGGCAGGAAGGAATTCCCCGGTACGGAGTGCGTTGTCACTGCAAGCCCCCTGCATGCTGGGGTCCAGGAACCAAAGCATCTGTGAACACAGCTGCTGCACCAGATCACAGAGGGGAGAGTAGGTCACGGTAGCCGAGGCCCAGGACCTTGGCTCGGAATTTAAGTGCCATCTGTTGTGCCCATTAGTCTCTCCTGCTTAGAAGGTGACCTGGTGCATGGTTCCTCGCCACAATCCACTTTCAGTCTCACTTTCTATTCCAAAGTGCTGGGCAATGGAACGGCTTAGCCTTTTGTAGCAGAAACCCCACCCGAGCTCTTGTCAGTCAAGTGACAAGTCTGCCATTCTCAGCACCTAACTCAACTCAGCTCGGACTGATTAACTTTGCACATGGAGTGGCAGGATCTCGATGAGGCGGTAGCTTGGCACCCTTTGCTCGGGGGTGGTCCTGTCAGGTCATCGTTTTTTAGAACTAAATATAGTTGACATAAGACAAGGATTTTCGAGTCACGTGACGGTTTATCCTCTCCTGGGCGTCAGTCAGCGCCGGGATCGGGTATCTGAATGGGTAATAATTAACTGTTAACTAGCTTTGCATTAGAGTTTGGCAGTTTCCAGCGGTGTGGACTTCTGCAGAGGTAGGCAAGAGTGAAGGAGATGGTCTCCCCTCGCTCCCCCCCCCCCGAATGTGGAGGCTGAGGCTGTTGGGTCATATCCTCCTCCACCTCTCGGTTTTAATTAAAAAACAAAAGAAAAAAACGTTGTAAATTTGGGTGTTCTCCGTGCGGCAGGGAGGCCTGGAGTAGCGTGGTCTTGTGCGCATGTCCTGCCCTTGGCTGGGGGTTTGCTGGCTCGTGCGGCTCACTTGGGTTGTGAACTGTCAGCTAGAAGGAAGATTTGACCCTTAGACTTTCCAGTGACTTTGCCCTCTGTACAGCCTCTCTCTCTGAGCTCCCTCCCATGAGCCGTGCTGAGGGGACAACACCTCCACGGTGGGGGCTGACCCTTTTCTGGGTAGGATCATCTCCTGGAATTCCCCCCCTCCTCCCCCACCCAATCCCTGTCCTGAGCTGTGCTGTGACTGCGTCCTCAGGGTTCCTCACCTCCCTGAGTGACAGCTGAAAAAACACTTGGCTTTTCCCAGGAGCTGTCCTGCAGCCCCAGCGCACCTCCTGATAGATGGCCACAGGTGGGAGGGCTAACGTGGCATTCAGCTGGGAGCACGGTTCTCTTCCAGGGGCGACAAGAACCATCCAGCTTCTGCCCCCTCCCCATCACCTTCATTAACTCGACATTCGTCAGGAGAGCTTTTCCAGGTACCTTCCGAGGCATTAGGCCGCGGGCGTTGGCGTGTCTCGATCCCTTGCCTGTCATGGCAGCAGAGGAACCTGCTGGTTGTACAACTTGCTGACCAGAGACTCGTCTGCATTTGTGACGTCCAGGTCACCATTGACTGCAGCTGGACAATCTGTCCTTTGCATGCTCGAATTGCCCACTCAGACTCGTCCCACACGAGCCACCCCGTCCCTTTCCAAAAGCAGTTACTGTGATGTGGCGGTTCAGAGTACTGGGGTGCAACGTGGCTTCCCAGTTCTGATCTAGCCTGTGCTGAACCATTGACTTCCTGGGTAACTGTGGGAAAGTTAGCGACCGCGTTGTCTTTTCAGTCAAATCCAGCAGGAAGCTTGCTGAGGGCCAGACATTGCAGCTGATGTGAGCTTTCCTGGAAAAACATTTATTTATTTATTTAAATGGGGGGCGGGGGGAGGGCACAAATTTCTTCCAGGAGCCTGGAGTTCCTCTGAGGCATCTCACCCTGGGTGACGGCAGAGATTGGTGCAGGAGGGACATGAGTGGGCACATGCTGTGTGCACCTTTATGAATAAAGATTCATAGAAATCCTCATTGGTGAAGAGCTTAGTTGTAGAATGGGGTTGTGGAAGAAGGGGGAATATAACTTTTTTCCAGATTGCTGCATCGAAAAAATAATTGTAGTCCCCTTCCCCCTCCTACATGTGCACAGACTAATTCTTAGCAGCACTTTTGGTAGCACTGCAGCTACAGGAGCCTGTCAGCATGTCTTATTCTTAGCCGACATATTTAGGGTTTATAATGTGCCTGTAACGTCATAGGATTCTGTCCTGAGTTGGAGATGACTTTTATTTTTTTTTAAATGCATCTTCAGTACAATTGAGGTTGTCTTCCCTGCTCCTCAGCTCCCCACCAGAAAGCAGAAAAAATAGAAATTACGCACTGGCTCACAAGGCATTTGTTTCTTAATGGCCTTTGGACTGGTTTTTGGTTCGTAATGTGAGATCAGGCCTATGTGTGTGTGTGTAAAGTTGTTGCTTCAGTAGTTGTTACTTGCATTTTAAAAACTCTCCACGTAGCTCTTTGAGGCAGGCGCGATGTTAATGCAGGTGTTGTACAATGCCAGTGCCTAGCACAATGGGCCCCCAGTCCTGACTGCGGTGTGGGGGTACTACTAGGTAACACATGAGCATATTGTGTGTGCTTTTTCCCTGTCATTTCCCACCACCACCAAAATGCATTTTGAAATCTTGTCCATAGGATCCTTGTGAATTATCCATAGGATAAATAGGTAGGGAGTTCTCTTTACTAGTGTGTTTAACCGTGTATATCCCCTGCTCTGAGAGAGGCACCAGGTATGTGTGCAGAGGTGGGAATGAACAAGGAGCCTTAATCAAGGAGAAATCTGCAGTCAGAGGAGCTAAGGACAGTAAGGAGGTGTTTTTAAAATATATTTAGAACAAAAAGAATCCTAATGTTGGTACTGGTCCATTCCTGGATGGAAATGGTAGAATTATAATGCAGAAAAGGCAGAAGTGTTCAATAAATATTTCTGTTCTGTGTTTTGGGGGATTATGTAGTTTTTAAATCGGCAAGTCCTGATCACTCGCATCCAAGAGTTTTAAAAGACCTGGCCTAGGAACTTGCTAGACCATCAATGTTAATTTTCAATAAGTCTTGTAATACTGGGGAAGTTCCAGAAGACTGGAAGACATCTAATGTTGTTGTGCCAATATTTAAAAAGGGTAAATGGGATGACCTGGGTAATTATAGGCCTGTCAGTCTGACTTCGATCCTGGGCAAGATAATGAAGCAGCTGATAGGGGACTCGGCAAAGAATTAAAGGAGGGTAATGTAATTAATGCCAATCAACATGGGTTTATGGAAAATAGATTCTGTCAAATTAATTTGACAGGATCTTTTTGTTGTTGTTGCTATTACAAGATTGGTTTGATGAAGGTAATAGTGTTGATGTAATATACTTAGATTTCTGTAAGGCATTTGACTTGGTACTGTGTGACATTTTGATTAAAAAAAATGTAGAAAAATATAAAATTAACATGACACATGTTAAATGGATTAAAAATTGGCTGACTGTTAGGTCTCAAAATGTAATTCTAAACAGAGAATCCCCCATTCAACAGGTATGTTTTGAGTGAGGTCCTGCAAGGATTGATTCTTGGCCCTACGCCTATTTAACTTCTTTTTTTTTTTAATTTAATGGTTTGGAAGAAAATGTAAAATCATAGTTTGCAGAGGAGACACAAATCGGGGGAATTATAAATAATGAAGTGGACAGATCATGGACATGGCAATCTGGATCGCTTAATAAGCTGGACTCAAGCAAACAATATGCATTTTAATATGGCTAAATGTAAATGTATCCATCTAGGAACAAGGAATGTAGGCCATGCTTTCAGGATGAGGGACTCGGTCGCGGGAAGCAGTGACTCTGAAAAAGATTTGGGGCTTGTGGTGGATAATCAGCTGACTACAAGCTCCCAGTGTGATGCTGTGGCCAAAAGGGCTAATGCAATCCATGGATGCATGAACGGGAATCTCAGGTAGGAGTAGAGAGGTGATTTTATCTGTGTATTTGACACTGGTATGGATGCTGCTAAAATACAGTGTCCAGTAGTCCTGGTGTCCACAACTCAAGAAGAATGTTGATAAATTCGGAGAGGGTTCACAGAAGAGCCATGTGAAGGATTAGAAAACCTTCCTTATACAGACGCTCCCCGACTTACGCAAGCATTCCATTCCGGAACGTCTTGCGTAACTTAAATTTTGCGTGAGTCGGAAATGTATACCCGACCATGACGTGCAAAAAACCAACCTCCTATTTCTAGCTTAGGGAACTTTTTCTGTAAGTGCGGATTTGCGGAAAATAGGCTTGTGTAACCCGGGGGGGCATCTATAGTGAAGCTCAGTCTATTTAGCTAAACAAAGAGATAGTTAAGGGGCCACTTGATTACAGGAAAAACAAATGTTTAATAATTGGACTCTTCAGTCTAGCAGAGAGACATAACTTGATTCAATGGCTGGAAGTTGAAGCTAGACAAATTCAGACTGGAAGTAAGGCATACATTTTCAACAGCAAGGGTAATTAACCATTGAACAATTTATGGGGGATTCGCTGTCACTGACCATTTTTACATCAAGATTGGATATTTATCAAAAATATCTGCTCTAGGAATTATTGTGGGGAAGTTCTCTGGCTTTTGCTATACAGGAGGTTACATTAGCTGGTCTGGGCCTGGGAATCTCTGGATCTGAACAGACTCTCCCCATGGGGTCATAAAGAGGGAGGCCCATCTTCACGTAAAATTTAGGTGGAAGTTGCTACGTCACTCAGGGGTGTGAAAAAAAGTGACACCCTGGAGCGCTGTAGCCATGCCAACCAACCCCTGGTGTAGGTACGGCGAGGTTGATGGAAGGATGCTTCTCTCGATTTAGCCGCTGAGGGAGATGGGTTACCTACATTGTGGGAAGCATCTATGCCAGGGGTGGTCAAACTTTTACTGACCCTCCGAGCCGCATATGATAATCTTCAGAAGTTGGAGAGCTGTGCCCCGGCAGGCATACCCCTCGGGCTGGAGCCCTGAGACCTCCCCTCCCTGCTGGGCAGACCCCGAGGTGATGGGCCGGGGCGGGGGGTGCATGTAGGGTCACCTGGGAGCTGCTAAGGGCAAGAGAGAGGCATGCCTAGGGGGGCATGACTCAAGCTGTTGGGAGGGCTGAACTTTTAAATTGTGCTCTCCACTCTCAGCAGGCACCAGTCATGTCTGGCAGAAGCCCGTAGCCCCACCACCCTGCCATAGGGCAGAAGCCCCAAGCTCCCTCCCAGTCTGGTAGGCGGAGAATGAGGGCCTGGGGGGCTCTGTGAGCTGCATTTTAACTGCAAGCCACGGTTTGACCCCCCCTTGCTCTACGCGATGGCGCTACAGTGGTATTGTAGGCAAACCCTCACTTAGCCTGCCCAGCAAGAAAGGGGTGCAGTCATGCATTAAAGTGCCTTCCCCAAGACCATGCAGAGAATCTGTTGCGGAGCTGAGACTAGAACTGTGATGGCCTGCTCCCAGCCCCAGCTCTGATCATTGCACTGAATTCGTGACTTTAATTCCACTGTGTTGTCATGGAGCTTGAGATCTCTGAGCTCCAGGGCACTGAGATAGGAGACCTCCCATATGCTCCCTGCCTGTCTGTCAGATACCCTTTCTGAAGTTATTTTTAGAAGGTGATCCTTGCAGCAGTTGCATAATTTAAATTGTACATTGTAGAGAGGTGCAGGCAGCTCCTGGCTTATTTTGCTGTTACAGTAGGACTTGCAAGAGGGATCTGTCTACCCTCGGAGTTGCGGCAAATTGGTTTTAATGCTTTGAGTTTCCAGTGCCTGCAACATGTCTTGCTGCTGCTGAACAGGTGTTTACAACCCTTGGTTGTGCTGTTCAGCTTTGATGCGTAGGACAAGGCATTTGACTTGGATCTGACTTAAGCAGCGCTACCCACAGCGGTTTGTGTGTAGCATGTACAAGAAGCCACAAGCATTGCCGATGCCGCCGGACTGCATCCCACAATGTGGCGCTTAGCCTTTGGAAATTGGCCCAAGTGATCGGCTTCCCACAGGAGCATTGAGCACTGAGAGACAGGTGCTTTTGGGGTTCAGAAAGCTCTTGTATAATCTGGGGGAGGGGAGGCATCCGTGCTCCCTGCAGGAGTCTCCCAGCGGCTCTCCTGCTAATGTCCCTGCGACGTTACATAGCAGTTGCCAGACTGGCTCAGACCAGGTGTGCAGCGCGTCCAGTATCCTGTCCTTGACAAGGGCCGCCTCCTGATGCTTCAGAGGGTGGTGCAAGAAATTCTGTAAGAGTTTGTTCTGGGATAACCTGCCCATAGGGAAGGGAGCCTGTGTCCACTGTTGATGTATGCTCTGAACTGGAGGGCTGTATATGCCTTGTGTGTGTATGTATAATCTATATATATTTTTTATGCTAGGTAGTGTAACGGGATGTTCTCCTAAGCCGTATCTTGTGACTCTCAAGCTTTGTAGGCCTTCTGTTTCCCCTTTGGATGAGTATCGCTGGGAGACAGCAGCATTGCCATTGTAAGGTCTCCCGGCACATTGCTGCTTTTCTTTCTCTGAATGAAAATGGGTGGTTTTTTTGCGGGGGGGGGGGAGGGGGTGCGATTGGGAAGAGAACATGAGCAGGGTCTGTTTGCAGCCAAACAAGGGCACCCTCCACACCCGCAAAGGTGTTAACTTGCAAACCTTGGCCGAGGCCCTGAGCGCTATTGAGAGCAGGCAGCCGGGAAGCAAAGCCTGGTGGGAGCTGGCACTTGTCTTTCTGCCTCCCTCCTCCCCCTCCCCCCCCGCCTTCCCCATCCACTTCCTCAGCACAGAGCCAGACTTCCAGCCAAGTCACAGGCTGGTGAGAATGAGGTTCTCTCTGGCCCTTTAGGCTTACCATGAACTTATCTAGTTCTTTTTCAAACCCCCAATTATCCTTTTGGCCTTCACAACATCCCCCGGCCATGAGTTCCACAGGATGACTGTGCGTTGTGTGAAGATATGCTTCTTTTTGTTTGTTTTAAACCTGCTGACTATTAACTTCATTGAGTGACCCCCAGGTTCTTGTGTTATGTGAAGGGGTAATTAATACTGCCTTATGCGCTTTCTCCACACCAGTCATGATTTTATAGACCTCCATCATTCATATCCTCCTCTAGTCATTTCTTTAAAAAGTCTTGGGATTGTTCAGCTTAGAAATCTCTTCTCATGTTCCATACCTCTAATCATTTTTGTTGCCCTTCTCTGTATTTCTTCCAATTCCCATATCTTTTTCGAGATGGGGTGACCAGAACTGCGTGCAGTATTCAAGGTATGGGCGTACCATGGATTTATACAGAGGCAATATGATATTTTCTGTTTTGTCTGTTTCCTCATGATTCCTAACAGTGTTATCTTTTTTTGACTGCCGCTGCACATTGAGCAGATGTTTTCAGAGAACTATCCTGTAACACCAAGATCTTTTTCTTGAGTGGTAACAGCTAATTTATTTCCCATCATTTTGTAGGTATAGTTGGGATTATGTTTTCTTTCCAGTGTGTAATACTTTGTGTATATCAGCATTGAATTCCATTTGCCATCTTGTTGCCTAGTCACCCAGTTTTGTGAGATCCCTTTGTAATTTTTCCACAGTCATCTTTGGTCTTAATTACCTTGAGGCTTTTTGTATCATCTGCAAACTTTGCCACCTCACTGTTTACCCCTTTTCCAGATCATTTCTGAGTATGTTGAAAAGCACTGGTCCCAGTGCTGATCCTTGGGAGACCCCACTATTTACCTCTCTCCCCATTCTGAAAACTGACCATTGATTCCAACTCTTTGGTTCCCATCTTTTAACTGGTTACTGATCCATGAGAGGACCTTCCCTCTTACTCCATGGCTGTCCACTGTGCGTAAGAGCCATTGGTGAATGACCTTGTCAAAGGCTTTCTGAAACTCCACGTACACTGTATCCACTGGCTCACCCTTGTCCACATGTTTTTGACCCCCCCGAAAGAATTCTAATAGCTTGGTGAGGCATGATTTCCCTTTACAAAAACCATGTTGGCTTTCCCCCCGACAAATCGTGTTTGTCTGTGTGTCTGATAATTCTGGTCTTTGCTATAGTTTCAACCAATTTGCCTGATACTGAAGTCAGGCTTACCGCCCTGTAATTGCTAGGATCACCTCTGGAGCCTTTTTTAAAAATTTGGCATTACATTGCCTATCCTCTAGTCAGCTGACACAGAGGCTGATTTAGATGATCGTTAGCTAGTTCTGTAGCCGTGCAATATCTGTTGTGTGAATGACTGGGCAGCTTCATTCTCTGGGACTGTCGCACCTCATTTACTGGGGATTTCTGACAGCAGAGCAGCTGCACTGCTGCAGTCTGCTAGTGTAGATGGGCCAAGCCACAGTTTGTCAGGGCAGTTGGCTGTTCTCATGAAATTAAGCTACGTTGCACTGGGGCAAATAACTGCAGCTTTGCCTATCTGTACTAAGGGTTTGCACTGATGGCTGTAACTGGGGCAAATTGGCAGTTTAAAGTAGGTTTCAATTCTGCCTTTATGTGCTTTAAAGAATTTTTAAACCTTGGGGCTCTGACTACATTTTGTTTGTTTTAGAATGTATAAAGCTGACATAAAAAGACTCTGAAAAAATATTTGTTATCTTTTAGAAATATCCCACGTGTGGAATCGGTTCTTCCTTGCAAGTGCAGGAGTCTTGCTGGCATCACCTTGACTGCAGAGATGGAGGGCGGGAGGGAAGTGTCTCTTGTCTTTTAACAAAGACATCCTTTCTCCAAAGTGTTCCTTGGTTATTGAAGTAAAGTAGATAGTGCCACAAACAAAACCATCACTATTAAACAGGCTGATTCTTAATACACCTAAAAAAGAGCGCCCTCCTCCCCCACCCAAAAGGTGCAAGCTTTAGGCCCCACACACTCCATCAAGCGTTGGTGCTCGCATTTGCTGCATGAATTGCCTAGCAAGGGTGGGTGTTGAGTCAGTGCAAAGCCCAGTACTTGTCTAACCGGAATATCCAGTGTTGCCTCTAGTCCGCTGTCCTGCATCTGGTAGCTGCTTTCAGGGATTCTTGCATCTTCCTCTGAATAGACAGTTAAGGAATAAGCCGTCTATAGAGAGAGTCTCCTCTCCTCTTCTCTCGCCCCCACCCCCCCACTCCCCCATTGGTGGCTTTTTTTACGCCCTGACACATGAGGATTTATGTATTGTATTGTATTATGGGGAGGGCTGATCTGACCTAGGTTTAGGTTGTCTAACACTTTCCATTATCCAGGATTCTTCAAGAAGCTTTTTCATTTCCACTGTTTGCAGCAGGCCTGCGGTATTCACTGGGGGGAGGGGGGAGTCTCCTTGGGCTAGAAAAGTGCCTCCTCTTTCTCCAATTAAATTCCGCTCCGATTTGGCTGAGATGGACTGTTCAAAATCACCATTTCCTTCCTCGGGACAGCCTTGGCAGACAGCCAGAATCCCTGACCTCCTCGTGCTGCAGCGGCACGTTACTGTGCTGGGAACGTCAGGGAGAGTTGCCAGGGCAGCCGGGCTTTTTGGGGGAGGGAGCTGAGCCCCGTAGCCCCCCAGACTCCGCACCAGTGGCTCATGTACACATGAGTGCACCCGCCCTGGGGGTACTCCGTGGAGTTAAGCGCTCTGGGCAGTCGTGGTGATGGGATGGTCTCTCTGTCCATTTAAATGTCTGGATTTTAGAAATCTTGTTAAGCATCTGGAAGTCTAAAGTGCTGGTCTTTTCAAAGGAGCCTAAGGGAGTTAGGTGCGCAAGGTGCCCAACTACTGTTGGAATTAAGTGGGCTAAGAGCACCTAGGCTCCTTTTGAAATGCCCAGTCCCAGCAGATACCTTGGTGGTGGTGGTCCTTTTCCGCACTGTAGGAATAGTTTACAAGGACCTGCGTGGCAATGTGCCGTTACCTAGTTGCATGGCCTGCGCTGCGGTACCAGGGGTGCCTCGTGGATTTCTTCGATCCCTTAGAAAGCCATTGTGAGCTGCTTGTAGAAGGAGAAGGCAGGCTGGCTAAAGCTCTGGTTTTGATTTCCCCAAGCAGGTAATAAGTAAACATGTCTCCTAGCCTGAGCGTAACACTTCACCATTCCATAGCGCGATTCCTCTTCAAAGCGTGTTGCAAACGCTAATGAGCTGGAGTTGAGCTGTGTTGCTGCGTTGTCCTTGGTACCTGTGTTGACAGGCGTTCATTAACCTGAAAGCCTGGCTGGACTTCCCCACTTGTGGTGTCTGCCTGTGACAATGCTACTTTCTCCTCAAACCATTCAGGGAAGCCAAACCAGTTTTGTGTCATTCTCACCCACCCAGCCCCCTGAAATGACCAGCTAGCAAAATAGCAAGACCTAGAAATGGTGGGGCTGTACTGTGATCTGAAATTCCCCAGGAGCGAGACAGCGTGGGGGAGTAGATAACTCAGGCCTCAAGCCACAGCCCACAGTGCTCTGTTCCTCGCTCTGCCACTGACTTGTTTTGTGGCCTTGGGCAAAGTCTCTGGCCCTTAGCTTCCCTTCCCGTCCTTTGTCTTGTCTATTTAAACTGTAAACTCTTCCGGGTGGGGACTCTCTCAAGTAAGTGTTTCGTACAGCGCCTCGCACTATGGGGCCCTAGGTCCACTCTGGCCTCTAGTTCTGGGAACACCAGTAATAAATACTAAGCAGGCCCATGGTAATCCAAGCAGGCATTGCCCACGTGCACTTGGAAAGGAATTGTGGCTTTGAGGTCACATGCAATAATTGAATCTAGTGTGGCTTGAGCCAAATCCATTTGGTGCATACGATCGGGCTCGTGGAAAGCTGCATATCTGCTCCACCCTCGCCAGGGAGCTGTTGTCTTTCTGCCAGAAGTCTCCTGACTTCTTAAATCAGGTTTGCTGTCGCGTTACTTTGGTTCCTCACCGTCCCCCAGTACGTGTCCTCAGTCCAGCTGCGAGGCAGTTGGTGCGGGCTTCTATCTGAGGTGTCCTCCTCCATAAAGATCGCATGCTCCACCCTCTCCTCAGCGTGCGAGCTGCTCTATCAATGCCTGCAGTGTACCAGGTTTGGGCTGGGTAGGTTTCTGCAGGGCCGGCTTGGGTGGGGTCTGCCGTCCTCTGGCATTTTTGCTGTGCTGGTTTTCTCTTTCTCCCTGTGCACGCTGTAGCGTAATGGAGCTGGACAAAGTACAGTGCCGCGAATGTTCCTGGGGGGTTCTAGCGTCCCCTGGGCGTACGATAAATGCGCAGAAAGGGCCATGTGAAAGGGAGTGATTCAGACCTGGGTTTAATTTGGAATTCACGAGTGGCTTTGTTAGCAGGCCCTTTATACCATTTGCAAAATAAGGAGCTGCTTACCGGTGGTGCAGGGACTGCATAGACAAGTGCAGCAGCCTTTGTGCCCAGGTATAAGCTGGGGATGTTCACTGAGTCAGCGCCGAGAGAGGGACGCCGGAGCGTGGACTACGCTAGGCTTAGGTGACATGGTGCTAAAACGCTGGTGCTCCCTGGAGCCCTGTGTACACCAGCACCCCCACCCAGAACAACTGGGTGGGCAAAGTACCAAAAAAAGCTTAGCTTAGTGCAGACACATCCAGGCTGGTGGTATCTGTCAGGTATGTGCCGTGGGCTCTTTACCATGCGTGGGTGTGGGCAGGAAGGGCCTCACTGGAATGTCTCCTTCACAAAGCTTTATGGTATATAATTCTCCATGAGCATTGGTTTTAAAAAAAAAAAAAAAAAGTATTCATTTCGGCTGAAGCCTTTGCGATAAGCTGAGCCACCCAGCCACGACAAGCGACTGAGGGAAATATCCCGCACCAACGCCCTTTGCTGGTGGCACATAGGATCCGCCAGGCTGACTTAGCCGAGCAGAGGATGGTGGTGTGTGCGGCTGCTTGTACTCCAGCAGTCACTTATCCCTGTAGGGGCACTGCAGGCCTCCCAGCTGCTGTGTGTGTGTGTGTGTGTGTGGGATAATCATGATATGCAACAGTTGGCTGGGTCACGCGCCCTCTGTGTTCTCGTTTGTCGGAAGGGGCTCTGTGCGATCCACTCCGCTCGAGCCCTTTGTCCGTAGGTAGCAATTTACCCCCGTCTCTCTCTTGCTGTCCTGTGTATTCTCTCCACATAGATCTTGGTGGAACAGAGTGCTCAAAACTCAAAACTCTCCTGGCAAGACCATGCTTGGCACATTCCGTTTTTAAAGCGCCCCACAAACCTCATTCCTCCCAGCTCCGCCGTACGATAAGGGAGTAGTATTCCCATCTTGCAGATGAGCACAGGTTTAAATGATGGCTCTTAAGGCAGCCAGACTAGCAGAGTTCCTGGCTCCCTGTGCTGTGTTCGTTCCTTTTGACCATGTCTCCCTCTCCTGTTAGTTGGGGAAGAGGGCCTCTCCTAGCGGTGCTGCTGGGCATCCCGGAGGACATACCTATGAAATTGTGCATTAGATTTGTCTTGGGGTGTCTCACTGAGTTCTAGGCGCAGGATTGCAGTCTGGGGGGGAGCTGAAACCCAGGGGAAGGCTGGAGGGATTATATCTGGTACAGTGGCAGCAGGGAGGGGAGGAGGGGTAGGGGGTCCCCCCCCTTCCCCCAGACACACCCGCTAACGGTGTAAATTGAAGACGCTGTGCCGTATAGTTAATTCGATGTGTTAGCGGCTTGATTTTTCAGAGGGGCTGAATGTTCGCCGCTACTGTTGAAGTCAGCGAGAGCTCCAGATGCGGTTGGAAAGCAGGCCCGGGGTTTCTGTTGTATCTCTAGGTGCCTTTTGAAGCTATATTTAGCTGGTGACCTCTGTGGGCGTGGAGTGGAGAATTCAGGGGCTGTTTGGAAAGAGTTCTGCTGCCTACACTAAGGAAAGTAAAAGCCTAATGGTGAGCATGGCTCCAGCGAGCGGGCGCTTGTGCTGCGGGCTCGGCTTTCTGGCATCGCCGTCTGTGGGAGGACGAGGACGGTGGATGAGTGCCAGCTAGCAAGGAGGATTCCAGAACCAGGGAGCTGGTGTCTATGTGAAATCCCACTCAGGAAACCTTTGAAGGGGGAATTGACGGGGAAACTCTGCTTTGCCACTTCTTATTCTGGCTCATTGGCGCTTCAGTGTGCACAGCTCGGCGCCCCGGCCCCGCTCCTGGGCGCTAAGGCCTGAAAAGGGACCGTTTTGATCGCCTAGTCGGAGCACCTGTGTAACGCAGGCTGGCTCCGAGAAGCAGTGAGCTTCCAGGGCGTTCTGTGGCGCAGCGCGGCTCCCAGCCACTTCTAATCTGCCGTCGCCTGGGGCTGCTAATGGGATGTCCATGCTCCTCCAGCCCCCTTTCTTCCTGCCCTTCCCCCTGTTGGAATAAAGCCACCGAGCCAGTGTTGCAGGGGTACCAGTGCCCGTCGTTCCATCCCTGCAGAACCCTGGGCTTGTCTCCGGAATGGGGGGTGCCGAGTGCACGGTACCTTTCCCTTTCCCCTCACTCAGCAGAGGATGGGTCCTGGGGATTGGGGGTGGGGTCTGCTGGCTGTCTCATGGACGTGCAGGGTTGCTATTTGCAGAGCTGGCTCTTCCTGGTGTGTGTGAGCTCTTGCCTGCTGGCGAGGCTGCTATGGAGCGTGCAGGGTGGTAAAACGGAATTAAGGTGTTACCTTCATTTTCGTCCCTGGCTGGCTGCAGTGCATTGTTCTGCCTGTGGTACCAGGAGCGTGCGGCGGAGGGCTGGGGAGAAGTATTGGCAGGGAGAGGGGTGCATAGCGTTGAAGTGCATCTGTAGTCAAGCGCACACGTGCCACATATGAGCCATCCCACAGCATGTGTTTAGCAACCTGTTAAAACAGCATCAGTTGGGAGCAGGCTATGGGGAAAAAATAATCCCCCTAAGGGAAACCAGCTTCAGAATTTCAGGAGTTACATGCTATCCTTTAAAAAAAAAAAAGGGGGGGGGGAGGGGTTAGAGACACTATCAGTGTACGGTATAACATGGTTGTGAGCATATGTGAAGTCTCATATGTGACCCGCCCTGCTTTTAAAGCCACCGTCTCTGAACCAGCTGCATCAAACCTTGTAAAACAATTTCACAACTGAAATTCCAGCCAGATGTTACAACGGCGGCGTTGTGCTCCCCTTGGCCCAGGCTTTACTCAGAGATGTTTTCAAACTGTTTAAAAAACATTCTTCGAGTACTGGGTCACTAGCCTTCCTCTGGGCAGGACAGCTAGTGCCCGGGAGGGAGCACAGATACAGTTCTGTGGACTTAGCGGATGAAAATCATCTAGGGGTGAAATATTGGGCCCAGCACCCCTTAAAAGTGAGGTGCAGAACTGAAGTGGAGCTGGAGTTAAGCCCCGGTATATTTTCAGGGTGGCTGCAGTAAACCTGCCTCGGGGTCAGTGGCACAGAGAAGCTGGAGCTGAAAAAACCTCACCCCAGTGCTGTTCTCTGACCATCTAGCAGGCATAAAAATGCAGGGCATTCCAGGGCATCTTCTGGATGTTGGAGGGGGACAGAGTTTTCTCTCTGCGGGGTGTGGGGGGGGTGGAAGGGGGATGCCAAGTGTAGGTGAGAGGAAAAGCATTTAATTTCCCCCTACAGTCTCGTCCACCTCCCACGCTCCTGTGCAGCGCTTTGTCGTCATTACGCTAGTGCCCAGAGGTGCCAGGCTCGCATAGTGCTGCGCGACAGTCCCTGCCCCAACGAGTTTGCTGTCAAAATAGCCAAAGGGTGGGAGAAAGGAAGTTGTTTTGGAGGCCCCACTTGCTACGCCAAAATAAACAATCCGGGACCCCCATTGTGCTAGGCGCTGTACGTGCACACGCACACGTTGTATTATCACCGTTTTACAGCTGGTGATTGATGTCAGGTGGGGAACTGAGGCACAGAGAAATGGCGACTTGCCCAAGGTGGGACAGGCAAGCTGTGGCAGACCCAGGATCTGAGCCCCAGGCAAGTGCCCTATCCACAAGCCCATCCTTCCTCACCTGTGCAGCGGGTCATGAATGCTGCTCTGTTCTTCTGTGGCCTTTTATTGAATGGAGACCATAGTTATTCTACTGGCCCCCTGAGATTAATGGTGGCAGCCGTGACACATGGCAGTGCTCACCCGGCCTGCCTTGAGAGGGGCCACGGCTGAACCTCTCCCTTTCCAGGCCAGCCCCGACAGAGTCCCGTGATTGTACAACTGAGGCTTCTGTGTGCAGCGGACGCCTCTGCGCTCTCGCATGCTGGTCTTTGCATGGATGCTCCTGTGCAGGGCATGCGCCGGGGGCCCATGCATGCAGTGTGGAAGGGGGTATTACCAGCGTCCATGGAGCCACTCGAACAGGAATACCCCACCGAGCCGTGCTGCAATCCTGCCCAGTAGGGCAGCTGTTTGAAACAGTGCAATCCCGATTCAAACTGTCATGGCCAGTTCAGGGCAGCTGATTCTCTCTACCCACCTGCTAGGGGAGGGGACGGGAGCAAAGAGGAGAGCCGGTGGAGACAGCCTCAGCTGCTCCCTTCCCGTGGAGCTGTGTGTCTCCAGTTGCTGCCTGGCAGAGGGCGCTCGCACAGCTGCTGCCTTTTGCCGAGATCAGAGCAGTTGCGAGGAGCCAGGCGCACATACGACACGCCGGGCAGCCAGGGCCACGTGTCCCTCATTAAAATCGCTCCACCACCCTCTCGGGAAAAGCCAAGCTCATCAAGCCATTTTGGTGCCCAGCTGCTCGAGGGCTCGCTTGTTCTACTGCTTATGCAGCAGATTTCAGTTTGCGTGGTGCTTTACAGAACAAGCAGAACTTCACTGCCCCTCCTCCCAAGAGCTGTGTCGGAGTTGAGCAAGCTGGCAGTCATGCTGAGTGTGGGAGGGGCTGTGTGTGGAGGACAAGTCTCCCGGCTGGTCTCCATCCCAGAAACAGGCCTGCTGCAGAAGCTAGTTGCAGCAGGAGAATTCCCCCGGCCTGCAACACGGCCAGTGGTGTGCCGTCCTGCAGCGTAGATCAGATCAAACAACCATGTGGTCATGTCCGCTAACCATGCGAACAAGCCTAGGCTGTGATGGGGTTTGCAGACGGATCACAGAACCTGGCTGAATCCTGTTTGTAAAATAAACCCTATGCAGGGATGTGCTAGAGTCTTAACAGATCGCCTAGCGTCAGTGTTCAGGTGGGCTTTTGTGTGGAGGCTTCAAACTCTGCAGATTGGAAGCGAAGGCCAGGTCTACACCACAGACTTCTGCTGGCATAGCTGTGTGGTCAGGGATGCGATCCGTGATCAGCAGAGACAAGACAGGCAAACCTCTCTAGCGTGGATACAGCTATACTGACAAACGGTGCACCCGTACCGGTATCATTTGTTTCATTTGGGAGGTGAGGCAGGTTTATTGCACCGGTACAAAGGCAGTGTCACTGCGTCCACACTAGGAATGCTTTGGTGGTACTATAAAGCCCTCCTAATTCAGTCGCCATTGTTCCTTCGCTCCCTGGTCGTCGTCCCTGTCAGCCCTGCCATGCTGGGTGTAATTCTGCCTTGTCAGCCCTGGCATTTACTCCCTCAGTAATAGCCATTGCAGGCCTGTCCGTATTTACTAGCCATGGTGGGGGTTGGGCATTTGTCCCTCCATGTTAACATGAAGGGCCCTGACTGACCCCCGTGCAGTAATGTCGCTGTCTGTGTGCTCACACTTCCTAGATGTCTGTGTTAAATGCCGAACTGTCCCGTTCTGCTTGTGAATTCAGGGGAGACACCCGGCTACAGGCGGCCAAGGGCTAGTGTCCTCTCGCTTGGGCTGAACAGGCTGGGGTGAGACTGGCCAGCCTCTTAGTGAGCAAAGCTGCACCCGTGAGACTGACCCCGACTCGTGCATTGCAGGGAGAGATCCCTTGGTGTAAATGGGGTGTGTAGCGTAGAGGTGGAGAATAGCAAATGCTGGCTGTTAGTTGGAGTGTAACTCTCCCTGCCTGGGGGGCTGGGTGATGAGTGGATTGGGGAAGGGTGGTGCCGGGAATTGGACCAGGGTCTGCAGCCTCCGTGATCATGGTTGTGGCAGGTGACCTTTCAAGTCTTTGTGGCCCAGCATCTGTAGAGGTTTGGGACTGTTTCTGCCATGCGCCCAGAGGTGAAATGGGGACTCTCCGTTGGAGTGATTTGGGTTGTTGATTTTGGGTCGGAGCGGAGAAGGTTGGACTCCGGAGCGAATAGTTAAGAGAGACACTGCACGCCGCCAATCCAGCAGAGAGCAGGTGAGCTCCTTTCAGAATCAGGGTCCAGCCTGTCCCATTCATTACACTTCCTCCTGGGATCTCCGCCTCCTCCCCCCACGAGAGGGGTTGGATGCTTCCGGATTTGGCCACGTAGGGGATTTCTGTGCTGCGTGCGAAGCCCAGGACACTGGGACCTGGGCGTGTTTCCAAGGCCGTGATTGAGTGTCCGTCTGCACTGCATTGGTAACCTGGGTTTACAGTGGCTGGATCTGGTCTCACAGCTGCGCTAACGTGTCCATGCTGCACTATGTAGACTCCGACTCGGGTCTGCAGCTGGCCCTGCTTCCACATTGCAAAAGGCCAGGGCTTCGACCTGAATCGCAACAGTTCTGACCCACCCTTAAGACCCAGTGCTTGCTGACCTGAGTCGGGTTGATTGGTGTGTGTGCATGGAATTGGGGCTTGGGCCCGGTGTGGACAAACCCTTCCCCTCCTCCTTTCTAAGGGCTGGATGGGTAACTCACCTTGGTGCACTGTGGGGAAGAGAAGGGTCATTGGGAAGATCTAAGAGGGACTCTGGCCCAGGTAGGGAGAGGACTCAGCTAGTGCGAGCACGTGGCTTTCTCTCTCCACTGTCCATTGAGGTTAACGCTCTAGCAACGCTTGGTGTTGCGTATTAACGCCTCTGTTTTACTTTCACAGAACATACAACTCCAGCCAAAGTGGTGAGGGCTGCAAACCCCAGGCAGCGGAAAGGAAGCAAGGTACGTCTGCCTCTTCCCATTTCTGGTGGTGTATTACCTGGCGCTCGCTGTTTGTCTTCTGCATTGCAGCAGCACTTAGAGGCCCAGCCGCGATTGGACCCAGTGTGCTGGGCGCTGTACGTACGCGTAGGGAGACAGAGTCCCTGCCCCCAAGAGCGCTTAGCCTCACAGACAAGACAGGCAAAGCATTGGAGGGGAAGTGACTTGCCCCAGGTCAGTGACAGAGCTGGGATTAGACCCCAGGTCTCCTGGACTCCCAGGTCACTGCTCTGTCCACTAGACCACGCTGCCTCCCCTGCCACTAAGGGCAGTATTTTTGTTACGTCACCGGGGAGCAAGCTGTCTGAATAGTGCATGCATTTCCACTCCCTAGCAGCCAGGGGTGGCTCTTCACCCACACACCCTGCAGCTCTGCACAGCCGCTGGTTCTGGGTGGCCGCCGGAAACCTGCGCGTGCCTCCAGCAGCGTGTGATGCTTCCATGGCAGTGCCCAGCTCTGGGCCATGGCAGTGCTGCAGAGGGCACCTTTCTCCCAGCTGCTGCGTTTACAAGAGCGTGCCACTCTGAGTTGTCAGTCCGGCCAGGCTCTTGCCTAGGACCTGTCATCAGAGCATCTCCTAGGGCTCTTCTCAGCACCCTCAGAGGCAGGGGTTGTGCCTAGATGCCACGGTGACGGGCACAACTTAAATTGGTGCCCTCTGCCCACCTGTATGTTGGGTGCAATGCCTGCCCGCCTCCCGGGGGCGGGTGTGAGCCCATGTGCCCGCGCGGATGGATCGATGTCGGTGAAGCGGATGGACGATGCACAGCGCCATGTGGGTGCCTAGAACGACCATCATTCCCCACCCGCTTGGACCTGCTCCGTGCTGTCCCTCGGAGGCTGTTGTTTCTTCTTCGAGTGTTTGCTCATGTCCAGTCCATATTAGGTGTGTGCTCACCGCATGCACCAGTGCCGGAAGTTTTTTCCCTTAGCAGTATCCGTAGGGGACAGGCTCTGGCGCCCCCTGGAGTGGCACCCGCATGGCACAATATAAGGGGTGCTGCTGACTCCCCCCACCCTCAGTTCCTTCCCGCTGTCAGTGATGGTGCGGGAACTTCAGCTAGCTTTCGCCTAGTTCAGTGTGTCTCTTTGTAAAATAGTTGTGTTTAGTTCAGTATTTACCCTTAGTATTCGTTCTAGATAGCTGGTCCCGGATGGGACTCAGCCTAGGGATGGGGGATGCCCTGGGGATCCTCAGGCTTTAAACCATGCGATCGTTGTAAGTGCCCCATGCCCACAGCGACTCTCACGTTAGCCATTTAAGGTGTCTAGAAGGACACATAAGCGACAAGCGTCGCATCTGTAAGTCGTTCAGACCCAGAATGAAAAAGGAGAGAGCCCTCTGTCTCAGGACACCCCGATGGAGTCGGCACTGACCCCAGTACCAGAGCAGAGGTCCGACTCGACCCGGAGCGCCCCGAGCTGGCACCGATCCCCCTCCCCGGCCCTGGCAAGCCCTACAAGCAAAATAGCGTAACGTCTTGTGGCGTTAATGTTCCTCCCCTGCTTGGTTGGGAAGCGACAGCCACGCCCTGCCTCTTTCCCCCTGCAAACACCTCTCGTTCTCAAAGAATCCGGTTTGAAAACTAGATCGAGTGGAGACACCAATAAACGGTCTAACTCCCTGCAAACCAAACTGCTTTGCTGGCAAGCTCCAGCCCCACAGGGGAAGGCTCATGAATGGTGTGTTGTGAGTGGCCTTGGTGGCTGCTCTGGGTGGATTGAATTGAAACCAGATGCCTGTTCTTGCCGTCAATTGAGCACAGAGCTCTGCTGCTCTGCGCTGCTGCTGGCTGGTGTAATTGGCAGCACTTGATTGCAATTGTGCTGTTCAATGTGTGTGAGCCCTGCAGTCATCTGCCGCCAGGTGGCACGAGCGTTTAGAATGAACTTCAAAGTGAATTCGGTATCCCAGCTGGATTACTCCTCTTTAAGGGAAACGAGGCTGGGCTGAAACCCCGCCGAGCCTTGCAGTTGTGGTCTGACCCCACCAGGCGGCACCAGGATGATGTTAGAGTTCAGCTCCAGACATCTGATTGCGGAAATAGAGGGGATTTAGAGACTGACAACAAAATTGCCTAGGGGGCTGGAGAGAGCAGGTTGGCCTAGGGAAGAGATGATCCTTCCACGCAGTAGTGAGGAGTATAAAGAGGGTGTCAAGCAGCTGTTATTTCTGATTTTATCACACCGCTCATCTGGGTGAGCTGTTGGCCACGGGGCTTGAACCTGACCCTTGTGGCTCTGAACATGTGACGGTCTTCTCTCTGAGCTAAAAGCAGGGTCATCCAGCTCTGTGGCCAGCTAGCAGTAGGAAGGTACAGCGAAGCGCCCAGAGTGGGTCTGCGGTGCACTCATCCATCATTCAAGAATAGGGGGCTGTTCAACGAACTCCAAGGCAGCACATTTAAAACCACCGGACAATAATATTTTATGCCATCTATAACTAGCTGGTGAAACTTGTTGCCCATGAGGTCACTGAGATCAAGTGCTTAACAGGATTTTAAAGAGGGTGACACTTTATGTGGATAATAATTATTCACGCTCCTTAGACAGGATTTTAAGGGTTATACACCCTGAGGCTTCAGAGCATAAACCAACCTTGGATCCCCCGGGGTAGGCAGCAACGTCCCCTTTGGGCATGTTATTCCATGGCTGTCCAGGAGGATGTTTCTTGTCTTTCTCTGAAGCATCTGGTACTGGACGCTGCTGGATGGTGTCGGGGCTGTTGGTCCGATCCTCTAGCCCAGGCCCTGTGCTCTGGAAGGGGGAGGAGGGATATTGGCCTATTGAATGCGAGGAAGCAGCCCATCAGAACCAGCGCTTGAGATTACTGTACTAACGAGATCTCTGTGTTTTTTGAATAAAGGTCGGTGACTTTGGTGATGCCACGAACTGGCCGACCCCTGGAGAAATAGCCCACAAGAGCATCCAGGTAAGAAGCAAGACCCTGCGAACAAAACCCTCTACTGTACAGCAACATCCGAGCTTTTCCTGGCGAATGAGTGATGTCCCCTCTTCTCTCTGAAGGCAGAGAGCTCTAGAAAAGTTGACTGCTCAAGACCAAGATGTCCTGTGGGCTTTTCCTCTGGAAGCAAGGTCTCCTGAGGGCTTCTCTGTCCCTAAAACAGCTGAAATTGACACTGTCAGCTGAAATCTTCCTTTATCACATTTCAATGCCTATTTTACCAATAACACCACAGATTATTGTAGCAGGGTTCGGAAAAGTTACCTGAGACCTGCTAGTTGATGGACTAGTCCTGCTAGCCACAGTGGAAAGAGCTAGGCTGCTACTCCCTGGAATGCAAGGAAGAAACAGCTGTGTATTGTTTGTGTATGTTTCTTAACTGTATTTCTCTGGGCAGATTCTAATGCCTTTACAATGTACGTTTGTGTGAGTTGCTTTCTTTGTTCCCTTCGCTTTTCTTGTAACAGGCCAGCATATATTTCCCTGTGCTGTTTTCAGTGTCTGTTTTCCTCTTTGCTTTCTCGCTCTCTGGCTCTTCGTCAGACTAGTCTCACCTTTAATGGGTCCCCTCTGTCTCCCTTATACACCCTCTAGTTCTTGACACATTCAGCAGCCTCCCAGTAACCAGAGAACTCAACGTACTAAAAGGCCCAGCTGCCCTCAGGCAGCACTCGAGCCCAGCCAGCTTTCTTTAGCTTCCTACCAAAGTGATGCCTCTGGACCCTGCTCGGGGCGTGGTTTAGCATGTGTAGTCTCCTGCTAGTGGGTTCCTGAGCTTGAAGCCCCCTTGTGTTACTAGAAAGGAGCAGCGGTTGTGTCTGCTAAATGTAGCCACCTTTCTTATAAAGACTTACCCAGTGAAGAGCACCAGCGCATGTCTCAGCGGCTCACTGCTTTCCCAGCAGCAACATGAAATTGGCCCCGTTGTTGTCAGTTTCCTTGTAACCCACAGGGTTCTGAATTGTTGCCATGAAATTGACCCAAGCACTTATTAATTTCAGGCTGCTGCTGTTGAACAAAGCTCTGAGCAGCAGCGGAGGTGCCGAGGCCGCGGGCAGCCTCGGCAAGATGGCATTGCGTCAGCTTTATGCTAGAGTGATGTTTAAAGGCGATCCCTGCAACCATAAGAGCTAGAATCTCCTCTATCTATTGTTAAAATCGTAGATCCTGCAGGTCTTGTTTCACTTCCGTTCCTAGGCGGTTTTGCATTCCAGTTCGGGAGGCGACGATGTTTGGGTTGGACGAGCAGGGGAATGGATATTTTAAACATCGGTTTGTCAGAATTGCGAACAACACACAAGCCTGGGTGTGTTGCTTCGGTTGGGTAAAAGATTGCTTTTACACGGTTCAGATTTGAGACGGGACTTGGATTGTCCCTTTAATAATAAAAAAAAGCTCAAGGAGCAGTTTGAGCCGTCAGTGAGGAACATTCTGTGCCAAGCTTCCACTTGCTTGTGTGAGTTGGAAGCACTTTCATCTACCCGCTGAGAAGACACTTGGCTGTTCAGAATACCCCAAATCAGCACAATTACAGTGACCTGTGTGCCTGGGGGGATGAATGCCGCTTTCTAAACACGACCTCCCTGTGGCTCAGAACGTACCAGGCTCCTGCAGCCTTCTCAAGCCGAGGGAGAAATGAAGCCAGATGCCCTCAGCTTGTGCGGCTGTTCTGAAGTTGGTATCACAACATGCTGCTTCCTGAAGTGGAGATGAGGTGGCCTCTCTCCTCTAACCCAGCTCCTCTTTCAGCCTGGAGTTCCTCCCCTTCCCTGACCCTCCAATTCTGCACTGTTGTCCTCTAGAATTAACCCTTGAGGTGAAACTGTTTTTTCTTCCTATGTTCCCCTGCCCACTAATCTCCGAAACAGATAGTTTGGGACCTTTGCAGGCCAGAAGGAAGTGGTCCGGTTGTGAAGCAGGTGACCCCATGCTGGTTAAAACTGCACTTTCATGATGGCCTTAGCCAGCCCCGTCTGCGGTGTGTCAGCACAGATGACCCTCCTGCTGGGAGAAGGGCCTGTGTGCCAGGAAGGCTCGCACCCTCCAGGCTGCTCCCTTGTCACTTCCATACATGAGCAGCCCCCAGCTGGCTGTAATCCACGTATGTTCTCCGCGTGTTAGCACATGTTGGACAGTAGGTTACATGGGAGAGCCCCTCTGTGCGCTGCTCATCTCGGAGACAGGAGGCCCCAGGGGAATCTCAGCCAAGAGCGTTCATCGGTGTTGTTTTCTATGGGGGGGAGTGTCGGAGCTGGAGTTCAGGGTATGGCCCTGTGGGCACTGCCTCTCTCCTGCTGTAGCGCTGGTCGCTCCAGCTGAGCGACTCTTCGGGGTGCAGGGCATCGGCTCAGGAGGCAGCCAGGAATAGCTTGCTGTGGTCCCGGGTACAGAGGATTTCCTTTTAGGGATTCCCTGCACGTTGGGCTCCCTCGCTCAGCGGTGCTATTCTGGGCCAGGGAGCCTGGATCCTGTTCTGAACCCCAGGCACAGCGAGTCAGGCAGGGAAGTGCAGTAAGCCGGCTCTCTGGTGACGGGGGTTGAGTTACCCAGGTGAAAGCAGAACAGCCCGTGGCTTGGTGCCTGCTAACGCTGGCACTCATGAGGGGCATGGCCTCGCGCTGCTGCAGCCAAGATGCTGGAGCTGTCAAAGTCCTTCTATTTTTGGGCACCTTCCTTTCAGCATTCGTTTCCTGGCCATGCAATAGCTGCTGTCTGTCAGTGCCCCATTGCTACCCAGCCTCTCCCCCCTGTGGTGAGAATCTTCATCAGATCCAGCATCTCAATGCAACAGGCAGCTCTGAGCATCCCTTATGTCCCCTCCCTGTATTTAGGAATCCTGTCCCCACTGTTGTTTCCCCTCGTGGGGGTGGGGGGGGGCAACTCTTGTCGGTACCAGGCCCGAGTGTGCACTGGGAGTGATGATAGCACAGGCAAAGCTCGCGCCGGCTTGTCTTCAAGCCCTTGCTAGCTAAACTGCTCTTTACCAGGACCTGATGTCTCCCCAAGGTGAGATGCTGGGATCCCGTCCCCAGACTAGTGACTGTCCTTCCCGCTTCCCCTCTGCGGGGCCAGATGGGCGTGGCCCTGGCAGGTGGATCTGACCAGCTCTGCGGAGTCTGTCCTGAGCCAGCTCCCACCACCCTTTGCCTCACCTGCCTCGCTCTTGTCTCCAGCAGCCGCCCAAACCCCAGCCCCTCCGGAAGCTGCCCATCAAGAAAGACATGAAAGAACAGGAGAAAGGGGACGGGAGCGATGGCAAAGAGAACCTGAAAACCAAATCGGACGAGTCCGGGGAGGAGAAGAACGGGGACGACGACAACCAGAAGTTGGCCCAGAAGAAGAAAGGTGAGGATGGGGGCAGGGTGGGCGAGATTCCAGGGGGCTGCCGGAAGATTGGGGATTTGGTTCTGGCCTAGCCAGCTTTCATGACATCATGACCTTTGATGTTCTGCTGCCCTGGCTATCGGAGTTCTCTGGCCACATCCAGATGGGCGATTGTAACCTGTGTCCCTCGGGGCTGCATCTGAAATCCATTCACAAGCTGGTGCAGAAGCAAGGCATGGTGCCTGCTAAGCAGAGAGTCCTGCTTTTTCGCCATCCGCCCTGGCTGCCTTTTGGGTTGTGGATAGAATTACTGGTGATTGGCTTTTGGCCTATGAAGCCCTGAATGGCCTGGCACCTACCAACCTGAGACTCCCCAACCCTCCCTTTCCTTCTCTCTCCCTTCCCCCCAGTGCAGCCACAGCTATTGAGTGGACCTGCATCAGTTGTTTGCAGGGTGTTTCCCATGAGTGTCCCTCTGCTCTGGGATTCGCTCCCCTACTCTGTTTGATCCAAACTAGTCCAGCTCTGTTCAGCTCCAGGGGAAGTTCCTCTTTTCTACAGCCTCTGGGGAGAGGGCATTAGCTAACCTCTGCTGGTAGGGATCAGCTGGCGAGGGGGTCTACTGCTGGACGATGTTAGAGGCACGTGGAACCTGGGCTACGTAGCTGCTTGTAAACAAGAAATAATGGATAGGCGTGGGAGGGAGTGAGGCTTTGTCCCTGGATCTGAGGGGGCAGCCGGTGCCGGGCCTGGAATCTGTGCATCGGCCACCTCTGCCCTCCCAGGAGTCTTGGCGTCACTCCTGTTTCCTCTCAGAGTAGCTGGGGTAGCAAAGAGTCAGGGGACGTCTACACTTACACTGCTACAGCGGCCCAGCTGCAGCACTCGGTGTAGACACGCCCAGTGCAGACAGGCGGGGTTCTCCCATTGATGTAGTTAATGCACCTCCCCGAGAGAATTCGTCCGTCAACCTAGCACTGTCTGCATGGGGATTTTTCACAGCCCTGCGAGATGTAACTATGCCCAATGCAGTTCCCAGTGTAGACCAGCCCTCAGCCGGTTGCTGGTGCAGGGACAGTCCCCATGAGACTGCAGAGGGGCAAACGTGTCTGAAAGAAGCAGCTTGCAAAAATCAGCAGAACTAGAAAATCAGGAGCGTGACAGTGCCGCCCCTCATCTCATGGGTACAGGGACCTTTCTGTAGACCTTGATGAGTTCTGGGAAGACCATAGCCTGCCTCTCGGATGGATGGATGGGCCCCATTCATCATCTTTCCTGGGGCAGTGGCTGGCTGTGCATTGGGACATGTCAGTTGCACTTGACCCTAAAAGGTGGCTTTCCAGGGGGAAGCCTGTTTCGATCCCAGGGCACAACAGGCAGTCCAGCAATGAGCGAGGTGCACGCAGTGGAAAGAACAGTCTTGGTCTCCTCTTTGTGCTTTGAAGTTCACCAGGTGAGGTCCGAGGTCCATGTGTGACTTTGGGGCCATGTGCAAGTGCCAAATACATGGGGCAGAAAGCTTTGAAGTCCAGTGGTTCTACCAGCAGCACCATGGCCCTGAGCTCCCCAGAGCGGCAGAGACTGGGAGTAAGGGAGCAGCTCCCGGCCCTCCTCTGCTGTGGTTCGCAGTCTGAGTCTGTTTTCAGGGCACTGGTCCAGCAGGAGCCGCACAGAGGGATCTGTGTGAGAGGCCCAAGCGCCTTCTGGCCTGGAATTGGATGCATCCTAGATTCTCTCCCTGCTTGAACATGCAGGGAGCCAGGGGAGGGTGGGGGTGGAAGCAAATATTTGTTCTTCCTTTTAAAGCTGTGTCACGCCCTCATTCAGGCAACAAGCACAAGTGGGTCCCTCTGCAAATAGACATGAAGGCGGAGGCGCCCAGGGACAAAACGGCCTCTCGGAACAACCGGCAGAACGAGCAGCACCGGCACCTCTCCAACAACCGCAGTGATTTGAAAGGTGGGTGGGCTGGGCTGGGGCGGGGTCAGACGGTAGCTCCCCTGTCTCAGCACCTGGTGGCGCTGCTGCTGCAGCATTCCCAGCCTGCCGGTGGCATTTCCACAGCCATCACCGGCGTTGGAGACTTGCAAGGGCCGGGAGCAGCTCCTGGACGCTGCGGTCAGGGGCACGCTACGAACGATATCCAAAGGGAAGCTCTGGGGATGGTATCGGTCGTGGTACGCTAATGCCAGGTGGGCCCTTTCCCAGCCACGCTTCTCCAAGGCAGGAGAGGGTTGGGGAAAGCCCGGGCTCTGCAGCATTTGCCCCCGAGGTAGAGAGCTCATCTGGGCACAGAGCAGAGAAGGGCTTTAGCCTTGTCATGTGTGCAGGGAGCATTGCACAGGGGATGGAATTGCTTTAGATGCTAGACTCTGGTCCCTGCCAAAGGACAAGGGGGAAGCGTCCCTCGGCCGGGGTGCAATCCTCAGGCCTAATTGCACATCAGAGTCCGCAGAGGGCGCTTTGACCTCACCTCTCGTGTCCCTCCTGTGCCCGGCCTTCCTCCTCCGCAGGCTGGCACCCGGATAACAAGCATGAGCGGAACTGGCCTGATCACGACGAAACCTCCAGCGTCAAGAGCGAGGGAGGAGCGGTGCGAGGAGCCTTCCGGGGCAGGGGCCGGGGCCGAGGCCGGGGCCGGAGTCGAGGAAGAGGAGGCACTCGCTGTACGTATAGCCCTGTTCTGGGTGTCTGTAACTGGGCATGATGCAGTCAGCAATGGACTGCACCCCGTCCTCGGAGTCCCTTTTGTAAGGGGACAGTGACTGACTGCTGCTGCTGGAGTGATGGGGGCTTGGAGCTGGTTTGTTTTTCAGGAAGGTGGGAAAGGATTTTGGGGTGATGGTGTTTGCGTGCCCATGGGAACAGTCAGGCCTGTCTCATTCCTCACAGCCCTGTGTCTTCAGGTCACCTGGGGTGCGAGCATTCACCGCAGGCCAAAACCCACCGAGCTAGAAAATACCGTTACTCACCACGTGGAACGGTAGCCGTGGAGCTGATAAACAGCCCTAGTTTGGTACAAGTCAGCCGCAGAAATGGGTCCTGCACAGACGGAGAAAAGTGTCGCCCGTGCTCTGGGTATCTCGGCGTTTCGCCAGACAGGCAATTCAGGACTATCGGTTAGCGCAGCACCGGGGTGGGATCACAAGTAACTCTGCCCCTCGGACGTGGCCTTGGATGTGGAGGGCACGTTGGCCAGGACACCCGGGCTGCCTGGTGGTTTGAGAAGTGTCGTGGGATCCATAAGTCATGTGTGGATGAGCATCCCGAGTGAGGGTTAAGGACTGGCCTTTCTGAAGTGTTTATATGGTCCCCATTGCGGTCCTCCTCTGTAAACGGGGAGCTGAGGCCCAGGGAGACTGTGACCTCCCCAAAGTCACACCGGAAGCCTGGCAGATAGGGACTTGAACCCGGTACCGGCGAAACCCGGGTCAGCACTGGATCACCTGTCTCCTCTCAGTAGGCGGCTAGCTCCTCCATCAGCGCATGGCTGGATCTGCTTTGAGTATGAGCCTAAGCACTAGTTGGGTTAAATTTTCCTCCCATCGTCCTCAGGCCCTGCGATGGAATGTACCTGCGGTGGCGCCGGGCCCTCCCAGTGCAGCGCTGTGAACTTGCGTTTCTGGCTGCCGGAGCCCTGCCCCACTCAGAGAAATGCAAGTTCCCCACCAGCCCCTGGCTGGGTTCCGGTCTGTGCCGTGAGCAGGACAGAATAGCTGCTCCCAGTGAGGGGTCTCTGAGGGGGGGAGCCGGCCATGCCCATTCCAGCAAGGGGCTCCAAAGCCCCGGCTGGGCCAGGCAGTGCGGAAGACAGAGCGTGAAAGGAAAACGTGGCGAGGTGCCGCTAATTACAGAGCTACCATGAGTTGCAGTGTGCTGTTGAGAGCTCCAGCCCAGAGCTGCAGCTTCTCTTCTCAGTCCTCTTCCTCGTGTTCATCATGGGGGGAGAGAACGAATGAGGAGAGAGGACTCCTGGATGATGGACAGCTCCCAGGGGATGGGGCTGCGTGAGCCCGCTAGTTCATGTGGTGGTGATTTGTCATTTGCTGGGGCCATGAAAATCCAGCTGACTTTGCTGTGACAACGGCCAGGGCTTTGTTCACCCGAAAGGCTCCTCCTTCCAGCTCTCCTGGTGGCTAAAGCAAGGGGGGCGGCAGGGTTTTCAAGCTCCTGCCGCTGTCTGGGTCCCTGTCCTTGCTCTTTAAGGAGACGGCTGGTAGCAGCAGGGGCTTTGCAAAGCTGGAGGGGTCTCTGCTGGAATTGCTGCAGTGTCTGGACACCTACCCCCAGTCCTTGTTCTGTTTGCCGTGGTATTTACAGATTTCGGGAATTGCCTTGGGGCAGGACTCTGTATTGGAATGGCTCCCTTCGGCGTTCCTGTGCAGGTCTCCTTGTGACTGTCCAGAGTGCTGCTTGGTTCTGGGCCCTTACTGGGATTGCTGGTGCTGGTGGTAATGCCTGGGTTGTAGCACAATGCCACACCCTCAGGAAGATCATGAAGCCCCGGGGACAATAGATGTCATGTGCCCCCCCCTGAAAGTCCTGCCTTTGTTCCTCTCTCTCAGCGCACTTTGACTACCAGTACGGCTACCGGAAATTCGACAGCTCGGACGGCTCGCGCACCCAGAAGTACGCCAGTAACATCACCTACTACTTCGATAACGTCAGCAGCACAGAGCTGTACAGCGTGGATCAGGAGCTGCTCAAGGACTACATCAAGCGGCAGATGTAAGTGCTTCCCCTGGGGGCTGGGGGCGTCCCTAGCCAGCAGAGCCAGGGATTGGGATTTGTCCTCTCTTGCCGTGGTGTAACGTGGGGCAGAGAAGCTCTGTGAGCCCGCACGGGGGCCGAAATCGGCTCAAAACGTGGTACCCGACTTACCTGAGATACTCAATAGACGCTGCCTCAGGAGGGAACGCAGCCACGTTCTTGCCACAGCCTGACAGTCGATGCTTCTGTCTGCCATGGAGTTACCAAACCAGAAGGGTGCGGCTTGTGGCTAGGGCATGGGACTGACTCCAGACCTGGGCTCAGTTCCCTGCTCTGCCAGAGACTCCCTTGAACAAGGCTCTTGAGTCTCAGTCCCTCAATTCCCCACCTGTAAACTGGGTCTCTTGCCCACCTGTGATCTTTGTTTAGATGATAAACTCTGTGGGGCAGGGACTCTGTGCACAGAACCTAGTCTGACGGGACCCCTGGCTGAGTTGGGGCCTTCAGGTACCCTGGGATACAAGCAAGAGCGAACAGTCTGGCTGTGAGCAGGCCGGGTTGCAGGGGCAGGACTCTGGCTGTCGAGGCGAGGGGGCAGCGAAGTACAGGGGCGATGCCTTTCCTCGGGTCCAGCCCTCTTTTGGGGAGATGCATGAACTGATACGCCCCTCAGAGCTGAGCCGCTACCGGAGAGTCACGTAACTTCCCTGGCAGGGATTGCGCTTGAGCTCTGCTTTGCCCGGCGCCGCTAACGAGCTCCTCATGCGGCTGGTGGCCACACAGGGCAGCTTCCAGCATCTCACTGCGGTCCCAGGGCGCCTGCTGTCACGGGAAAGGCTGGAGCTTCCAGCGGGAGGGGGCTCGTGGGGTCTGCGGTGCCTGAGCAAGGCGGTGATAGTCTGCATCTCCCTCCTTTGCTGCCGGTGCTCCGTGCAGAGAGTACTACTTCAGCGTGGACAACCTGGAGCGGGACTTCTTCCTGCGGCGCAAGATGGACACGGAAGGCTTCCTCCCCATCACCTTGATCGCCAGCTTCCACCGGGTGCAGGCCCTGACCACGGACGTCGGCCTCATCGTCAAGGTGAGGGCTCCTGACGGGGTCGCCTCTGGGAACGGGCTGGTCCGCGTGGCTCCCAGGCTAAGCTCAGCTCCGCCCGCTCCCCTCCTGTGCAGTCCCCAATTCTCTCAAACCCGGCTTTCCCGCTGATCTCCGGGAAGATGCTGAGACAGTTGGGGGACTTGCCCAAGGTGAGGCCGAGCAAGTTGGACTTCCTGCCTTGCCCCACTGGGTGGAACCTCAGGGTACGTGAGCCAATGGGAGCACGTTGCTCCCTCCCCGGCGCAGACGCCAGGGTTCTGTCTCCATCTCCCTGCAAAGGCAGCCTTCGCCTCCAGGCTGGGGTACATGGCTGCCCCTCGAGGGGCGTCTCTGAATTAACACCGCTCGGGGGGCTTGGTCTCCAGGCTCTGAAGGACAGCAAGGTGGTGGAGATTGTGGACCAGAAGATCAGGAGAAAGGAGCAGCCAGAAAAATGGCCTCTCCCTGGCCCCCCCATGGCGGACTACACGCAGACGGACTTCTCTCAGCTCATCAACTGCCCCGAGTTCGTTCCCCGGCAGAGCTTCCAGAAGGAAACAGGTTAGAGGGGCGCGTCGGGGTGCGTGTGTAACTGGGGGGGGGGGAAGCTATCGAGTGCCATCACGAATTCATGGCATTAATAGAGGGTGGATGTCTTTTTTTGGTAATTTGTCCCATTGAGACCCTGACTCTCCCGGGAAGGGTCCTATTGAAGATGGAGGAGGGGCCAAGCACCTGAGACCTTTTGGGCTGAGACTTCTCAGGGCTGTCTAAACTCAATGGAGAATGAGTGTCCAGATTCCCTGAGTGGCTTTTCAAATCTCCGGCCTTTCCATCTAGACATGACAAACTATGGAGAATACGACATACGGCGCAATCCTGCATTGGCAAGAGGGTTCCCTTTAGCAGGCCTTTCCTTGCTACAAGGCCTTTCCCTTCTCTGGACTTGGTGTTTGTTGCTGCGGCAGCTTTCTCTGGGACTTTCCTCCCAGGTTTTTTGAGAATAAGACCCTTGAATAAGACTACTTGCCCTGGGGCCGTCCTTTCCTGCGTGGGTGGGTGGACGCGCAAACACTTGCATACCATGTATAAAACCCTTGTCTGTCCCGAAATGTATCTAGAATCTGCGCCCGGCTCTCCCCGCTCTGCCAGCCCTGTGGCGACTAAGACGGAGGAGGTCAGCAACCTGAAGACGATGCCCAAAGGCCTGTCTGCCAGCTTACCGGACTTGGATTCAGAGACGTGGATTGAAGTGAAGAAGAGGCCTCGGCCTTCCCCAGCCAGACCCAAGGTACTGTGCGGCCTGTGTGGCTCTCCCCCCGTAGCAGGCTGAACTGCAAAACGCCACCGGGTGGGAACGGAGCTGGGCAGCGTCTGGGAACTGGCAGTTGTCTCGCCAGCTCTCACAATGAGTCAGGTGCAGGTTTAGTACTGGACTGGCTTCTGGGGCATGACTCCCATGGGTGGCTTCCCTGTTCTCTCTTGCCCCCATCCCGTTCAGCCTTGAGAGCATGGAGTCACTGCCTGATATGAGCCGTTCCTGGCTGAACGTGGGCCGTCAGCTTCGTGTGGCCTAGAGGAAAAAGCAGTGAGCTGAAGGTGGGCCTGGTCTTTCAGCAGCACAGAGCCTGCTGCCTTTAGGACAGCCGGGTCACTCCATGTGCTGTGCTGAGTCAGCACCAGGGTCTTGCTGGACCAGTATTCACTATCAAGGGCAGAAATGTGCAGTTCTCCCTGGCTCCTGACCTGAAAACCCAGTGGGTCTCACGGGGTCTGTTCTCCCAGAGTCCTAGCTGCATCCCCCAGGGCCTCCAGCTCCTCTCCTCCGTTTGCCTTTAGAAAGTGGAGGAGTCGAAGGCGCCGCAGAAACAGAAGGACCAAGACGAGCCTGAGGAGCTGGACTTCCTGTTTGACGAGGAAATGGAGCAGATAGACGGCCGTAAGAACACCTTCACCGACTGGTCGGACGAGGACTCGGACTACGAGATCGACGACAGGGACGTGAACAAGATCCTGATTGTGACGCAGACGCCTCCTTACCTGCGCCGGCACCCCGGGGGGGATCGCACAGGCAATCACACCTCCAGGGCGAAAATGAGCTCTGAGCTAGCCAAGGTCATCAATGACGGGCTGTATTACTATGAGCAGGACCTGTGGACGGAGCAGTTTGAGCCGGAATACTCGCAGATCAAGGTGAGAGCTAGAACCTGTGTCCCAGTGTGCGCCTGAGTGACCCTACCCCTGGCTTAGTTAATCCAGTGCGAACCGAACGTGGGACACGCTCTCGCTTCAGTTTGGGTAGCTGGCTTCTTTCACTTGGACTTAAACCTCTTCCTAACCAGCTTCTGCTAAACGAAATAAACCTGGTTCAGACGGAAACAGGCGCGACCGTGCTGTCTCTTGCACTGGTTGAAAATCAGTGTGGCTCTGCACAGATGAGCCCTGAGACAGGAGCGGGCGAGGGCATCGCATGGTGCTCATGAAAGGCGTCCAGCCGACAGTGCTGGATCTGGGACTCCTACCCGCCGAACAGGGTCACAGGGAGCGGTATGGCTAGCTTCGGCCCCGAGCATGCCCCGGAGAGCCCTCTCCGGCTCCCTTTCATCCCGCGGTAGCACGACACCTGGGAGGGAAAATGGCTTTAGTTAGAGTGATGGGTGCAGTTGGCCAGGAGCCAGCCAGCCACACCAGTTCCTCGTCCCTTCCTGCCACTTGGACCATATCTCCCCCTTCCTTTCTCGACCTGCAGCAGATCTGTGCTCCTGGCCATCTCCCCCAAAACTGCCTCATTTCCTCCTTGTTTCACCTCTGTTCTCACCGTGTCCCGTCCTCACTCCTTTGGGCTGCTCCCACTGTCTGCTCATGCAGCCTCCTGTACTTGACAGTCCCTGACCTTATCGGCCAATCGCTCTATAAAACTCACTCTTTCCCATCCCCTGTTCTGTCTTCCTCCTCGTGCGCCAGTGGCCTGCACCTTGGAGTCTGTTTCAGGCTTTGTAGAGCATCATATAATCTCTGGCGGTGTGTAAGCCTTTCTAGGGCTTGCCCTCCAGGCGTGCTAGGGGCCTGGCAGCCAGGAACTCTGGGCCGTGGAAACGAGATTGGAAGCAGATGTGACAGTACCGCCTGCAAGCTGCAGCTGGTAAAGTCAGGGTGACATTGCTGAGGGAGAGGCAGCTAGGCCCTGAGAAGGGAGGGACTGAGGAGAGCAAGCTGCAAAGTGCTTCTGCTTCCCTATGAAGTCTGAGGAGCTGACACCTCCCAGCAGGGGCAGTACTGTTAGCTGTCAGAGACGCCCCACACTCGTCTCTCCATGCACGCGGGCGCCAGGTTAGGATCATTCCACCCCAAAAAATTCCTGCGTGGAGGCTGCGCTGGTCAGAAGTCAGGAGGTGCCAGTTTAAAGCGTCCCCTTATGCCTATGTGTTGTGGTCGCATTTTTAATTTCAGGATCATACCGCGTCTCTGGTAATCCAATACTGGTTACAGTGCTTTTCAGTGACCCCTCCCCCCCACACGTAGCCCCTGCTCTGTTGCTGGGTCCTTGCTCTGTTTTCATTGCCACAACGACCTGTTGTATCTCCAGAGACTCAGGCTCTTTATAGGTGGTCTCTGTTCTCTCTGAAGTGCCGTGTTCTGAGCAGCCGATTCCAAGACCGTTCAGGGAGCGAAAGCTAGCTGCTCTGCGCAGGCGGGTAGCCACTACACTAAGGGGGTATGTTTCTCACTCGGGTTAGCTAACGGGGATTAAAATAGCAGGGAAGACCCTGGAACTTGGCTTTTGACTCAAGTCAGGCCTTGTCTCTGGTACAAAATTAGGTCGCCTTAAGTTAGGTCGCCATACGGCCACCGCAGTAATGACTGCGGTGGTTCATGTCCACACTACGCCCCCTCTGGGGCTGCGCATTCTCCCCATTAGCACTTCCACCAACTTAACTGTGGGGGGCACTGACCGCTGGAGCCTCCTTGCCCCGGGGCTCCAGCTGTGATCCCCACGCGGGGCTGACAGCCAACAGGCGATGTAGACACTGCGTTGCTTACACGGACGCTGCCTCGCCCAAACGACATCCCCCTTAGCAGGACCCCTCTCGCGGAGGTGGAGTTACCAGGTCAGTGTAGTGAGCGACTTACATCGGCGGGAGCAACACTGTAGTGTAGTCACTGATAGAGGTAGGTTGGTGTAAGTTGCTTTATGTCGACCTGACTGTAGTGTAGACCAGGCCGTAGCAATTCAAGTTCAACCCAGGCTCCCCTGTGGGCTTGACTTGGAGTTAAAAGCCAAGGTATTGTGTCTTCGCTGCTGTTTTGACCCAAGTTACCTCACTCGGGATAAGAACACGCTCTCCCCAACCCCCGAGAAGGCCTTAGACTGCAGTGTGTTGTAGAAGAACAGTTTTACTGAGTGCCGTGGACGTCTGTGATGGTTCCCCAGGTATACGCGGAGCCGTGCTTGGTACTACACCGTGACGGGGAAATACAGCTGTCCCGTGGGGGGGCGAATTGAAGCTGAGAATGAGGAGGCGGAAGTGGGCGGGGGTGAGGAGGAGAGGGCCTGAGGGAGGTGCTGTTTGGGAAGCCATAGGCCGATTCACATAGTAAGTGGGCAGCGAGTGGTGCGTGGAGGGGGACACCTGGGCGCCTGCTTGGGAGCACTCAGAGCTTGTGTAAGTACCTCAGAGAGGAGAGGGGCTGGGGGGGGCGTGAAGAAGGCGCTGGAGGCCTGGGGGAGGCTGGTCCCTGAATGACCTTGGAGCCCAAGGGAGCTGTAAGATGTTCTAGAGGTGACGGAAGTAGGTGAGTGTGAAAGGAGGGGGAAGGGAGTGGTGATGCCAGTGTCTTCTAGTGCTTTCATGTACTTATCCTCACATCACCCCCGAGAGGGTAGGGAAGTGTTGGTATGGTCCCCATTGCACTGAGGCACAGAGAGGCTTAAGTGCCTTGCTCAAGGTCACCAGGAAGTGTCCAGAGCTGGGAATCAAATCTTGGGTCTCCCACGGCCTAGGCTTGTGCCCTGGCACCAGGCCGTCGTTCCTAGAGATGAGCATGGCATTGCTCTGGAAGAGCTCCAGGTTGGATTGAGAGTTGGGCTGGCTAAGAGCAATGAGACAGTGACGGCCCCATCCCTGCAGGACATTGTCATGGGAGGGTTTCCCTTTCCTGTCCCCAGAAAAACATAACTGGGACAGCAGAAGTGCTGGAGATGCCAGGGAGCTGCGCTAGCGGAGGGTGAGGGGTGCACGGGGCAGCACAAATGGCTCGTGTAGGGGAGAGAATGGAAAGGTTCACTCGTCCTGTCCATGGCGCAGAGGGGTGAGCCATGCCCCTCGGTGCTGGGAGCTGCCACTAGCACAAAGGGGTGGGGCTCCCTTTAAAAGCAGGTCATGGACTGAGTCTGATTCCCTCTCCCAGTCTAAACGGGCAGGCGCTGCAGTAGTTACCCACAGGGAGAGGGCATGTCCAGGGTGTGCTGGCAGTGGGAGGGAACAGCTTGATTTGAGGTGAGCCACAGATGAAGTGTCTGCTCAGGGCCAGTGTGGAACCCCAGAGGAGGCGCTCGGCTGAAGCGGGATGAACCGTCCTGTCGCGGGCAGGGCAGTTGGGCTGGCTACTCATCCTCTTTATCTCTAAATGCAGCAAGAAGTTGAGAACTTCAAGAAGGTGAATATGATCAGCCGGGAGCAGTTTGATACTCTGACCCCGGAGCCCCCTGTCGATCCAAACCAGGAAGTCCCCCCTGGACCCCCCCGATTCCAGCAAGGTAAGAGACGCGGTATGAAGGACATATTTGTGTAGCTTACTTCTGGCCCTGGAGAATAAAGCTGTCTGTTCCTGCTCCAGGAGAGATGGGGCCGGCTGGGCCGGCTTTAGGAACTGCGGGGCCCGATTCGAATACCCGGCGGCGGTCTGGGTCTTCGGCGCGGGGTCCTTCACTTGCTCCGGGTCTTCCGCGGCACTGAAGGACCCCCTGCTGCCGAAGACCCAGACCGCCACCGGGTGAGTAAAAAATATGAAAAAGGCGCCTAAGGCGCGGGGCCCGATTCCAGGGAATTGGCCTAAAGCCGGCCCTGGGTGCTGGTGGCATTGTGCTGCCATTAGCACGTTTGCCGAATGAGCCTTACCTGATGCCCCTAAGTGATGGGAAGTGTTCCCATAGCTGGAGCCTGATCTGCCTGGGGAGAGCTGGGTGTCTTTGACCTGGCAGCTGTCCCTGGGGGGAGTTCCTGGAGTGACTCTGTTGAGCAGGGTGTCTTGGTGCTGTGGGTAACGAGCTGGACCCATCCCCTGCCGGCCGAACAACTGGAGCACCTGGAACGGTGGCCTCGGTCATGCTGTGGCTGGCATGCTGCCGAGCCGGGGATCGGGATAAGGGCGTAGTGTAGTGCTCCAGGGACCCCACCAGGGGGAGGTGGGGCGGGGGGGAGGGTGCTCGCCAACCGTCCTGCTCGGGGCCCTCTGAACCAGAGGGGCCACTGCCCCATCGTCCCACCCGTCCCGTCTGCAGCGCAAGGCGACGAAATCGGGAGTGTCCTAGCTCACCTCCCAGCAAGCTGCCTGCGACCCGGCGTGGAGCTCAGTGCCCCGGGTCCCTCCACGGTTACCAGCCGCCCAACTCCTCAGGCTGGAGCTGCTCAAGCACTGCTTGTGTCCCCTCCCCTCCGGCTCCATTGGGACAGAGGCGGCGCATGCTGCCGAGAATCCCTCCAGGAGTCTACCCATAGAGGCGTGGCCTAGCGCGCCTCCTCCCATCTAGCCGCGCAGCTCGCCCAGAGCGGAGCAGCTTGGGGTCCCGGGAGAGGGGGGAGCTCAAACTCGGGGGTCTCCCAGGCGGTGCAGGAGACTCTAACAGGTCTCGCCTGTGGGTCGTGCTGCCAGGTGACATCTCTTGCTCCGAGGGAGGTGATTTGCGCAGTCAGACCTACTGGCTGTATCTTTCTTATGAATGAAATGAAGGAATCTGCGTGTGGGACCAGGTTGGTGGTGCAGCTGGTTCAGTGTCCTGGCCGGGGAAGGGGTAGATGGGGGTCTCCTGGGTGGGTGCGTGCGTACGGGGCGCTCACTTGGAAGGGGGTTCTCCCTGGTCCCAGCTGGTGAGACGCTGCTCTGCAGCAGGAGATGGACAGAACCATAGAGCCCTAGTCCCATAACTGCGGGTGCTCTTCTTAGCCCCACGTGGTTCTTCCCAGCTTTCCACCCGAGGCGGCTGCAGCTTGGTCGTAGCGGCCTCGTCCCTGGCGCTTGGTGTTGTCTTTCTGGAGGCGTTCGGTGAAAGGTCAGAACTGCAGGTTGCTCCTCCAGGCGCAGGGGATAGCAGCTTGCATGTCTGGTCCATCTCCTGAACAGGCTTCGGAGGGAGAGATCTCTGCTACGTGGTTCCAAGTACAACCAGTGAGCTGGTTTCTGGGGGCTGTTCCCATCCCCCTCTCCTTCCTGCAGTTCCTACCGACGCTTTGGCCAATAAGCTATTCGGAGTCCCGGAGCCTTCAACCATCGCCCGATCTCTGCCAACCACTGTGCCAGAATCGCCCAACTATCGCAACGCCAGGACCCCCCGGACCCCTCGCACGCCTCAGCTGAAAGACCCAACGCAGACGCCCCGGTTCTACCCAGTGGTGAAGGAGGGCAGGACGATAGATGCCAAGGTGAGATGTCCTGGGGGGCTCAGGCTGCGCGTGCGGGTGACGGTGCTTTCAGCTACCCAGGAGGGGCTTGGGACTCCTGCTTCCTGTCTGGGGTGGCCGCAGGAGTCGGGGGGGGGGAGGAGGGAGAAGGGGTCAACCCAGGAGAAAAGACACTTAGGCCGTTGTCTCTTGCAGACCCCCCGGAAGAGGAAGACGCGGCACAGTTCGAACCCCCCCATGGAATGCCATGTGGGCTGGGTGATGGATTCCCGGGAGCACAGGCCTCGCACTGCCTCCATCAGGTATTCAGAAGGGCAGAGGAGGATGGGAAGGGGCCAGAGACAGACGCGTGGAGCTGTCTGCCCCTCGTGCAGCCCCAGCACCCTCTGGCCCGAGAAGCATGGCGGTCAGCCGGGTTAGAGGGCTCTTCCCTCTATAGCCCGCTCGTCCAGCGGAGCTGCCTCTTGCAGGAGGGTTGGTGATGGGGTTGGGGCTCCATTAGAAGGGAAGGAAGAGAACTGTCCCCTGTCTGTGTGACACAGACAGCAGAGTAGCTAAACGCATGTGAGAAGCTAAACCAAAGGGGGTTTGATTGGTGTGTCTTGTGCTCAGCTCCAGCCCCTCAGAAGGAACCCCTGCCGTCGGGAGCTACGGCTGCACCCCTCAGTCGCTGCCCAAGTTCCAGCATCCTTCCCATGAGCTGCTCAAGGAGAACGGCTTCACGCAACATGTGTATCACAAGTACCGTCGGCGCTGCCTTAATGGTGGGTTGGGGGAGGCCCCGCGGAGCTCGCACCTGGGCTGCCGGAGCTCTCGCTCTGTCTAGCAGAGGGTGGGGGTACCCCCTCTGCAGCCACACACCTTAGCTACACAGGTCACGGGTGAGCATATCGTCGTCCTGCTGTGCTCTCTGCACTGGCACAATAGACTCCGCTGCTGTCTAAGCCAGGGCAGGGGCATGGAACGGACAAGCCAAACATAACCCTCCTTGACCCTGCATTGTAAACAAAGGGGGGCTCTGGGTTACCGATAGCTAGCATCCCGTCTCCATGCACGCAGAGAGAACTGACTTTGTGGAACTTACACCAACTGGCAGCACAGTCAACCTGTGGAACTCCTTGCCAGGGGATATTGTGAAGGCCAAAACAATAACCGGGTTCCAAAAAGAACTAGATAAATTCATGGAGGATCGGTCCATCAATGGCTACTAGCCAGGATGGGCAGGGATGGTGTCCCTAGCCGCTGTTTGCCAGAAGCTGGGAATGGGTGACAGGATAGATTGCTTGATTACTTGTTCTGTTCATTCCCTCTGGGGCACCTGTCATTGGCCACTGTCGGAAGACAAGACACTGGGCTAAATGGTCCGTTGGTCTGACCCAGTATGGCCATTCTTAAGTGGGGGATTACGTTTAGGGCTAGATGCCCTTGTAAGCTTATCCAGGGCATCTTACCACCTTATCCATATGCCCCTGCTCCTGAACACGCTCTCCAAGGCAGGGGTATTCTACCCGTTGGAACCCAAAGTAATTGCCTTCCTTCTCCCCCAAACAGAGCGGAAACGACTGGGCATCGGTCAGTCCCAGGAGATGAACACGCTCTTCCGGTTCTGGTCGTTTTTCCTCCGAGATCACTTTAACAAGAAAATGTACGAGGAATTCAAGCAGCTGGCACTGGAAGATGGGAAGGAGGGATACAGGTAGGGCAGTGGCCGATGTGGGTATGGGCACCTGTGCTGTGAGTTGGGATGGGAGGTTGCGTTCACTTTAAGGGGTGAGAGCATGAGTGGGGTGGGCCCATCCTGGGGTTGGGGAGTAAACGTCGGCTGGTCTTAGAACAGAGAGAGCGGGTGTGACGTTGGGGAAGGAACGGGGGAAACGCTCACGCGCCACCTCACGCAGAAGCAAGGTATTAGCTGTGGTGTGTCCCTCGGGAGTGTTCCCAGCCCTGAGAGATGGCGTCATTCCCTGTTGACACTGGGCTGGGTCCAGGAGCCCTGCTCTGACTTAGGCTTCTCACACGAGCTGCTGGTTCTGCAGGTACGGCCTGGAGTGCCTTTTCAGATACTACAGCTACGGGCTGGAGAAGAAATTCCGACCGGACATATTTAAGGATTTCCAAGAAGAAACCATCAAGGATTATGAAGCTGGTAGGTGGTTCCTTCAGCCGCTCCTTGAATCTTATCATCCAGCCCTGCTCTCTGTGACTGGCTGCCCAGGGGCTTCCTCTGGGAAGTCCGGCCATGCTCCGGGTTTACTGTGGTAATGGCGACAGCTGTGACCGTCCAAGGGCTGTGCGGAGTAGAGCACATTGGGCCCGGAGTCACTGAGGGTTCTGGCTGTTCGGGACACAGAGGTGGCTGAGGGGCCTGGCGCTGGGAAGGTTGATGGAAATAGGCCATAGTAGATGTTCTCCAGATTCACTCTTCTTGTGGGACCAGGTCCTTCAGGGTTTCTCTTGAGGGCTTGCAGTGACCCAACCCGCCGACTGAACAGGACAGCCTGCACCCAGAGCTAGTCACCCAGTAGTGAGAGGGATCCTCTCCTCTCCCATGGTTCAGCCATGCCGGCTTTGCTGTGCTCAGAGCCCCTGCTGGCCTAGGGAGTGACAGGCCAAGGTGGCCTCCGTGTGTGGAAAGCAGGCAGCACCTCCTCTGCGACTTCATGTCAAGAGACACTCTTGGTGCCACGCGGTCGCCGCACCAGGCCCAAAGGGTCTATTGAGGAGTCTCCGCACCCAATGGGGTGGTGCCACGTGGTTACAGGCAATCCCCTGCGTGTCCTTGGCGGAAGTCCAGGGTATCCGTGAGCCTGTGAGAGGCCCATTCGCATAGTGTCCGTGTTCGGCCGGGGCGGGTGGAGAGTGCTCGTTAGGCTCTGGGGGGGCCCTTCGTGGACAGCTCTTGACGTCTGTAGCTTTGTGTCTCGTAACAGGGCAGCTCTATGGGCTGGAAAAGTTTTGGGCCTACTTAAAATATTCCAAAGCCAAAAATCTGGACATCGATCGCAAGCTGCAAGAATACCTCAGCAAGTTCAGGCGCCTCGAGGACTTCCGAGTGGACGTGAGTAGGCGCTGCAGCGGATCTCACACACACTCGCTTTCACTCACTCTCACTCCCCATCCGTGACCACGTCCCCCAGAGCAGGGGCAGTGGGTGGAAATTCAGTCAGCATCAGGGCCAGGTTTAGCTCAGCAGTGACCCCTAGTGTCGTGTTCAGGCCATTGCAGCTGGGTGGGGGAATACAAGACATTCCCCTTGGTTTCTGTGTCGAAGGGCCCCCTGAATACAGGGCTGTTTCTTGGCTACTCGGTCTCCATGGGAATAATATTCAACTTTGTTTTGCTTCCCCGGCTCTGAACAGCTGTGAAGTGCTTCCCTGCTGGAGAGAAGCATGGGCCTTGCTTTGATCCCATGTGCTCTTTTGTAGCCGGGCTGCGTGGGGGAGGCCGGGGGACGCTCCCCCACACGCCGTGACTGGGTTACGGTGAGGTGGCATTTTCACCCTAGATCTCTGACAATGAGTCAGTGACTTTAGGAGCAGCTGAGCTTGAGCGCAGTCTGATACAGCGACAGTCGAGGAGCCAGCAGCACAGGCGTGTGAAGCGTCCCGGGCAGGAGATAGGAGAGAGAATTTCAGAATTTGAAATAAAGGGGGGGCTGGGCAGGAGGCTGCCGCACGGATAGTGTGTGGGTGTTAGAGGTGGGGCAGGACAGAACAGCCAGCCTTAGATAAGGGAAGAGAGGGGCCTGCCTGGTATGGCGGAGCCAGGAAAGCTAACCCTGCCCCGCTGGCAGGTTACTCAGCGCTCGGGGGTTAGCACAGGCCTCTCCGATAGGAGATCAGTTACCCTTCTGTACCTGCCCAGTGCTCCTGAGGGTTCCACCTCCGAGAAACAAGGGACCACTAGGTTTGCATATTGGGAGCCAGGTTAAGCCCGTTTGTACAAACATTTACTCTATTAACCCCCCTGTCCCCAGGGAGACAGGTAAGTATTTTTCCTCCCCATTGTGTCCGCGATTAAAACACCGCACCAAGTTAGCTGGCTTGCTTGGTGGAGCCAGGTTTGGTAGTCCGAGCTGGTTCCCTGGCCTGCACTGGACCGCTGAACTGTACTCTGCTGAGAGAGGCTGGGCAGAGAGGGGGAACCTTCGCCGGAGGCCCCTATGGCTTCCCTGCATGCGCTTAGGGGATGAATCTGGGCGGTGGTGGGTTGGAACCGTCAGCGAATGTAGGGCAGGCCGCATCCCAGTGGGACTCCGTGTGGGGAAGCGCGAATGATTTGCTCGCTGTCATGACTCAGCAGGAAGCAAAAGCAGCTCGAGCTGCTGCCTCCTGGGGAGAGGAATCAGGATTATAACAAGAAGGGGAGAGCGAAAACTTCCCCCGGCCAAGGATCCGCCTGGGCCTGAAGCCAGTTTGCCCCACAAGTATTCTTCCCTCTGGCTCCCTAATGCAGCCGGAGTGCAGCCCTCCCCCTGAGCACCTGCGTGAGTGGATGGGGAGGCTGGGCTAAGGTTAGCCTCCCCACCCCCCTTGTTCCCTGGGATCCAGGGAGGGCTCTTGCAACCGTCGATGGGGCTTCCCAGGTGACGACAGGTGCAGAACACGGGTGCGAGGGGGCGGTGGAGGCAAGACCGTGGGCATGGGGGTGACTTGCTTTGAGATGGCTGCTCTGATGCCAGGGACGTTTCTCTTTCAGCCACCCATGGGAGAGGAAGGTGGTCACAAGCGATTCCCGTCCATGTCAGGAGGAGATGGAAGGAAGCGCTACCCCTCCCAGTCTTCCAGCAAACCGGTCAGCCAGTCCCCATCCAGCCAAGCCCATGCCTCGTCCAGCCAGCCTGCGAGAGAGGATGCCAAAAACCTGAGCCACCATGCCCTTGCCACAGCGGCTGTGGCATCTCAAACACTGGGGAAGTAGAGAAGCTGGAGCTTCTGCTTCCTATGGGGGAAGGGGTGGGTTGGTGGGGAGTTGGACTGGGGGAGGGGAGAAGTGCGGTGGGGAGGGACAGAGGGGGAGTCGGAACGTGGGTGTCCAAGAATAGGCTGCTGGGGGAAACTTCAACGCACACGACCTCTCTTGTGGCGGGAAAACAAGACGATCGCAATCCAAAAAGGATCCTTTGCTTGCTGTCTGTCACTGACTGGAGCTGGACCCCCTCCGCCCCCACTTTCATGTCTTAGCTTCTTTCTGGGTGGGTTGGGAAGGGGGAGATATTTTTTTTATTATATATATATATCAAGTTTTAAATTATTGATAGAAGTTCGTCTGGATTTACCAAAATCACTCTGCGCTACGCAGCCCCTCTCCCCTCCTCTCCCACCCCCCCTCCCTCCGGACACGCACCCCTTCAGATCAGCTATGCAGCCTGCTCGGAAAGCTACGAGGTTCCGTGTCGAGTCGGCCTGTGGCACCCCGACGTCCCTGACCCGGCTGACTTCACCCATTCCGAATACAAGGATGCGTTTTAAAAACACAAACCCAACCGATACAAAAAGACTTGATTGTATTTGCCCCTCCTCCTGCCAGCTCCATTTCCCTCCACCCAACTCACCCTTCCATCATGGACAATTGGAAGTCAACCAAAGGACCTTGACCAGGCATCGCAATGGGCTCATTCAACCTTTCTGTGCGAGGACAGCGAGGATGGGATCTGCAGGCTCGTGCAGGAACGCTGACCGCACTAGAAGGAGCTTTCTCTTCCTCTCCCTTTGAAAACCACAAAAAAAAACAAAAGCACCCTCTACACAGACTGCTCTCCCTTGGCTTTCTTCCTTGAAAATAATTGTTTAAAAAAAAAAAAAGAAAAAAAATGTTGCCTTATTGTGGAGTGGGAGTTCTGTGACCCGCCTGACTTCCTCATGTGGCCTCGGGGCGTGGCGTCTGCGTGGGACGAGAGCCCTCGGCCAAGCAGTGGGAGCCCCTCCGTAACCTCCTCCCTTTGGGAGACTCCTGCAGGGAACGGCTGGCGATCTCCCGGGCGACCCGGTTGCATTGACACAGACACCGGAACTGCTTTCTGCAGCCGAGAGGGACGTTGTACAGACTACGCCGGACGATCCCCCCCCTTTCCTTGGAGGTGGGCTGTAGGGCCCACTCCGGAGAGGAAGCGGTGCTGACGCAGCTTAATCTAAGACTTAATAGCCGAAGTAGTTGAAGCCGATGTAATGTATATACTGTTGTAGTGTCCTTCCTGCTACAGCAACTGTCCGTGCTATTTGCCTCACTCAGACTTACAGGTGCACTGTCATTTTCTCTCCTCTTCCACCAGTCCAACAAGCAGGGGCAGCGCTGGTGGGGTTATCGGTCTGCTGGGAGGGTAGGAGCCTAGCAGGGAAGGGGACAGCCCCAGTGGCTGGATTTCTCACTGCTAAGGGGGGGCGTGGAGCCGAGAGAAACGTGAATGTCCCGGAGCACGTTAATGCTACGGCCCAGCAGCTGAGGAAAGCGGATACCAAGAAACCCATCTTGGACCAGTGCTGATCCAGGGGGCTGGCTGGGTGGGGATGGTCTCAATTCAGACAGCTGCCTGCGAAATGTGGTCACAGTGCGGGTTTCCCTGTTACAGATGGGTGCATTCAGTCCTCCTCTTTCCCCCCGTTAGGGTGCATGGCAGGCACCACACTGCAATGGTTGCGGAGCCCTGGGTTTTGCTCGCCCGACCACAGCACCACTTGGCGGTGCAGCATGGGACGGCTTCGGGGAGCATGTGCGTTCGGACTCTCCAAAACACAAGCGCGCCTGGTGGGATTTGGCCGGGGTGGGGAGCAGACGGGGCTGAGATGGCACGGAAGGAAGTTGTAGCTCGCAAGGTGACCTGTGTCCTGGCAACGAGGCAGTGCGGAATTCAGGCTGGAAGGTGGAGGTGAATTTCCTGGGAGGGGAAGGGGTACTTCCCTTGCTGGTAATACATTCTGCCTCCATGTGCTCACGCATGTGCTTTGCTGGGTTCTGGGCTGTATCTCCTGTGTGTTGGCCTAAGGCCTTGCTCGATGGGTATCGAAAAGAATGTCTGCAGATGCTGCTACCTTGGCCTGCTGCTGTCTGGGCAGCGTAGGACCCCCCCTCCCCTCTTCCCCTCCCCCCCCCCCCCCACCGCTCACTGCTGCCCCATCAGCTTTTAGTGCAATGGCATGTCACCTCTGAGCATCCCACTGATTTAGGGCTGCCTCACGTACTAGGCACCGCTCCTGGCAAGGGGGGTGTCTCTAGGGCTTGCATGCTGCTTAGTAGCTGGGAACCCTGCCCTGTACCGACAGGAAGCCCAGCAGTGCTGCGGGGTTGGAGCGCAGCAGTTCAGAGCAAAGCTGGGTGGGTCCGCCAGAGTTCGTCGCCGTTGGGTATCGGCATTGCCAGAGGTGGGTAGCGAGAGGTCCATGTGCTGCTAATGTGCCCTGTCCAGTGAAAGCAACCCGCTTCTCAGAGTTACACTGCATAAAACAGGCTGCTGGGGGGGAGGGGGCAGAGATGCTGGTTGTTTCAGAGCAGCGTTGGGTGACCCTACAGCCGAGCTGCTGTCAGTAGCTTAGAGCCCAGCCAAGGGAACCGAGTGGCTGGTACTCGGTGTTCCCTCAGATCAAGATCCTGGTATATTGCGCAGCTAAAGGCCGCTAATGATTTAAACACACAGGCCTCCCCCGAGTCCTTGCCTTATTCTGCTGTGTTTGGGATTGCACGGAGTGCCCGGTTGGCCATGAGAGTCCCAACACGCAGGTGCAGCGCGATCGCGTGTCAGCCCTGATTTTCAGCCTTGACTTTGAATTTCCCTAGTTTTGTGAGCTGGAGCCAGACCCTCCCTCTGGCAGGCGTGTTGGGATTTAGATGGGGGTGGTAGGGAAGAGCTGGGAGGATATTGAGCAGTGACTGCGGAGACACAGCTGTCTGTTACTGGGGGGCATGGTCTCTTTGTTACCCATTGAACTCAAACCAGAAATTAGGAAAAGTGGTCTCGCCTTGAGGAGTGGTTGCTTGTGAAATCAACAGGCTAAAGGAGCCATTGGATGGCAGAAGTGCCCAGGAACGTTCCAGAGAACTTCAGAGATCCAAACTGATTTTCTGTTCAGTCTTTTTGTTTGTGCGACACCCTCTCCAATTTCAGCCCAGAGCAGTTTGTTTCCCATTTTAGTCAGTGGTTTGTCATTTGTCGTCCGTGTGACCGGGGCCTGTCTAGAAAGTCTTCTCTGCAGGAGAAGCTTGCCCAGAAGAGAGATCCCAGCAGTTGTGCCACAGCCCAGGATTGACATGCCGTTGAATTGTAGCAGATTACAATAGGGTCAAGTGGGAGCTGTGTTGGCACGTTGCTGTGTGAGGCAGGCCCAGATACCTGGGGGAGGGAGAGGAGACGTGGAAATGAACCCGAGAGAGGCATTGCATCCTGCGTATGGTCCTGCAACAAGGTCCTGTTTCACCCTCTGCTCTAGAGGGAGAGGAGACTTGCTGTTTGGTGCCTGCAGTGTACGATGTAGGCCACGTTCCAAAGAGGGGAGGACAATCTAGCGTTGGGTGGCACCAGGAGTACAAGTCTCCAGCACCATTGCTCAGACGAGGGCTGACCCCATAGGGTTCTAGCCTGTCTTCACAGGCACAGAGCCCCACAGCCTGCTTAGTGGGTACCAGGGCTGAGGGGTGACTGAATGCTAGGATTGACCTCAGAGAGGTCTGCCATGCCTCATGGTGCACATGGGACGAGTCTCTGGACGCACCTTCCCAAAACTAAGTGAGACCCACCTCTGCTACGTAGAATATATAGCAAGAGGATTGTATGTGGCCGAACACACCTCCACGGCGGGGAAGTGGCTGTTGAAATACCTTTCCCTTCTAGAGAAGAGCAGATGGTCTGACATTTGCATTGGCCTGATTTCCTCCCCCCTCCCCCCACCACCACCACCACTTTCCCGGGAGGAACTTGATCTCCGTTCTAGTCAGGGATGGTCCATCTTGGCCATCCCACCTCCTTTAAAAAAAGAAAAAAAAAAGTTCTCCCACGTGCTCATCGGTTCTGTAGCTTGCGGTTGTCATGTCTGCTGTGGGGGGAGTCTGAGGCAGCTGTTAATGCAAAGCCAAGTCTGCCCTACGACCCCCAAGTGGGGGTGCAGTTGGCCTTGCCATTTCAGGTGGAAGTGTCTGTTAAATCCTGTGCATCCCCTGCACGTTGGATGTCCATCTTGCAGGCAGGTAGCTGTGGCAGGATCCAAAACACTGTGGTTCAGGGTTTGCACAGAGGTGGGGTTGTTTGGGGTTTTTTAAAGGAAAACTTGTCTAGGTGCTGCTGCTTTGTCTGCTCCTCGTGGCTCGTTTCCCCCTCCCGGTGGTTATCTGTAATTGTTGGATTCTGTCCAGGTTCTGTATTCACTCACTCTGCTTCTGATTGGTTGACTGTACTGTAACAAATGACATATTAACCTCAATACTCTGCCATACTTCTGTGCACGTACAATACAACAATGCAGAGGGGAGCCTTTTAGCTGGTAATGCCTTTCTGATCTCTCTTGTTTTATCAAGCAAAAACACACACACAAATCTGTCAATGTAGCAAATTGTTTGCAATGCTCTGTATCCTGTGTGTGTTTCTTCTCCGAGACTTTGGGTCGTCCGCTCGCTTTCTTTTGGAATCAACGTTAGGCTCTTACTAAGGAGAGGGTTGCTACACTTGATGTTAAATGCCTCACTGACTTTTTAGTTTTAATTTCCAAGTCCTATAATAATTGAGGAGAGTGTTTGTTTGTTTTTTTGGAAAACAGTTTCATCTCTGATGTGGATTGGGTGGAGTGACTTTAAAAAAAAAAATTCTAGGGTTAACGTTTCAAAGAATCGTTTACATCTTCACTTTCTGAAGACACTTGAACATAGGACCGACGTATCTGTGACGAGCACACCCTGTTGTTGGAAGCTCTCTGAGCGGGAAAGGGCATGGGCTTAAACCTATCCATTTTGGTTTTTATAGACACTTTCATGTCAAAAATCAGATGTATTTCAACTAACACCCCAATCCCTCCTCTTTATTCCTCAGTGGTACATTCCCGCTTCTCATCACCTCCAGAATATCAGTCGTGTACAATAGGTTGGCTTGTACCAATGATATCCCTGGGAGAGGGGGGCTTGGTATCGTTTCATCCATTGGAGTCTTCCTGGCATAGTGTGTGCCTGTGGGAAAGGATGGCCGAACTCTCCTCCCTTTCCAGCCCCAGCCTCAGTTGGTCCCTGTGGCATGTACTTTCACCCAGCCCATGGAATTCCGACTCGGAAATTGACACCGAGCTTTAACTGGAAGTGGTTGGAGCAGGGAGGGTTTTCCAGTGTCCGGTCTCACTCTGAACTGCTCAAAGCTGTGTGGATAACCTGCTTTTCAATAAAGAGCCAGTGTTTTTGTCTAGATGCCCAATTACTCAGCCAGAACAAAAGGGGATATTAGTTTGATCTGGCTGCCCTTCCCAACCAGGCTCTGTCTGTCCCAACCTCATCCCCTCTACTCCCAAAAACAAAAGAGGAAAAAGTTTTGCAACCTTCTTCAGCTACGTTTTATTGTAGAGACAAATTTAAAATGACTTATCAGACCACTCATCACGGGGGAGGAAAATCTTGTTAATACGACCCACTCTGTGATCCATCTTCTGTTGATAGTACATAATGACTCGTGTGCTAGGATCATCATCCCATTTAAAAGGAAAAGAAAAACCACAACAACAAAAAATGTAAAATACTTGAACGAGAGCTTGTATTATAACATTAATATTATTCAGAGTATCTGCTTTCTAGGCTGATGTGATTCATTATTCTAGTAATGCTTTAGTCCTTTGTAATTTGTGGTAATTATGCTTTTTCCTTTTTAATACAAAAAAATGTATAAAAATAAAAACCTCAAAAGACAGTGTGGTATGGACTCTCCTGTCCCTGCAACCTTCCTTACTCTCTTCTCGGTCGTGCTCTGGGGTCTAAGGGTCTGAGCGACAGATGAGACACGTCTCCTGTGGAATGAATACTCGTGAAGGTGAGAGACTGATGGCACCTGATCAGTACACTGCCGCTAGGCACTATACAAGCTCTCAGCAGAAGAGCTCTTGTAGGACTACTTAGTCTCAATCCAGTGCACTCTTCCCTTGCTCGTTCCAGCCCCGGGCCCCCATACCGCTCTGCTAACACATCTCAGTCCTGACTTTCAGCACTCGCAGCTCTCGGTGCACCATGTGATACTTTCAGTTGTGTCTAATTGGGTAGTGGTTTTCTGACTGGGAGACCATTTTCTTTAAGGGTTTTGCAGCACTCCCTACTAAACAGCTCAGGAGAACAGTGGTGGTGGTGAGCTCTTCCATCGCGTATAACTTTATGCAATCCTAGGGGTTTCCCTCTGTCTGCTTTGCTGTGTTGGAAGTGAGGTGAGTCTCAGTGGGATGGAGCGGTCCGCCCATACTGGCTGTGCTAATGAGACTTCCGCTCCAGAGTCTCCCTCCTGGAAAGTTCCCTTAGTGACTTGCATTTTGGTTTCACCTGCCATATTAATTGTTAAAACAATAAAACCTACTCAGTGCTCCCAGTAATGTAGCACGGTACCGTGGGGGGGATAGCTTCTGTCTGACCCTCACTGGTGATCAGTGATGGTTTAAAGCTTGAAGCCCTTATGCCATAGGTATGGGGAACTGTACTGTGGGAAGTTGAGCTCTCAGGGCTGATGGTGCTGGCAAAGTGGTTACGAAGGGCCACGTGGCCTCAACAAGCATGTTTCCATGGGGTGTTCAGGTTGCTTATCCCAGGCCCAGAGTGCTGGGATGAGATTGGGCCAGGCTGAATGTCTGGAGTGCAGTGTTCTTGAATTCCTCTGCAACTCCCCATGCAGTGCAGGTGAGATGTCCTGGGCCCCAAAGCCTCCAGCAGGAAATGGAGATCTAAACAGCAGCCAATTCTGTGGGCTGGAAGGGAACCTGCGTGGGGCAGTCTGTGGGCAGCTTGATCCAGGGGACTAAAAACCCTACGCTCACTTGAGGAGACCCCACAGCTGTAGGGCTGCTGCTAGGAGCTCAGCTTTGCGCTCTGGGCTGGTGGGGGCCAAAGGGAAGCGAGTGCAAATCTCCCCGGCAACGGGTTACAGTTCCACTTTGTCTTTGATACTTAGGATGAACAATAACCTGCTTCTCATTAGAAAATTATTTGGCATAATCATCGTTCCAAGCTCTCGTGAGTCCCCATGTTGTGAGCGTGCCGCAAGCCGCGGGGAAGGCGGGTCACTTGGCTTTCTTGGGCGAGTCGGGAATAGTCTCCGTGAGAGGGGTGAGGCTCATCAGGATGACATGCCTCTCGTAGGCCTTGGTTTGCTTGAAGAGTGTGTCCGTTCCGTGCAGGCGGTCCAGCACCCCCAGGACTCCGTAGCACTGATTGAACCTGGCAACCAAGCAGAAAGGGACCACGCAGGGTACTGGGGGTTACAGGTGAGAAACAAGGTAGGCCATGCAGATCTCTTCCCTTTCACCCCCTCCCATATCCTGTGTCCCTATCAGAGCCCTGTCAATCCTGCTTTACTTTTTGTCTCTCCCAGCCTTTGCTTTGCAGCCTGCGCGGGACTGGATGGGGGTTTAGCCCAGAACCTGCCCGTCTTGCTACATAATCATCTAGGAGAGGTGTTGAGCCAGGGGGTGTTCTCCATCCCCAGGCACCGCGGGCTGCCTTTGCAGCCATCACCAGCCAGGGAGCGGGAGAGTGCGACTCTACGCCGGAGAGCCACAACTCCAAGGCACATGAGCGCCTGAGGTCGCAAGAAGACCAGACGGGCTGTACACACCCCTATGGCCAAGGAGGTTATGAGCTGGCCCTACAGCATTGCTCAGCCCCATAGGTTCTGATGTCCCCGGTGATCTGTGCTCCTGGCATACAGCATGATCAGTGCCGTGGAGAGGTGGGGGGTGATACGCACTCGCTGATACATCAAGTATCACCCCGTCCTTTGGCCGGAACTGAACTGCCGTCCCCGTTTCTGCAGGAAAGGGGAAGCGAAGCTAGCCGGGGAGTATGGTCAGGGAACAGAGCACAGCCCTGGGAACCAGGACCTCCCTCAGAACTCTACCTGCAGGCCTGACACGGCTTTGCTGCGCTACCTTTGCAAAAAGGTGCTAGTATTTCACCTCCGTTGGGGGGGTTTAACGATCACGTGTGCGCACAGCACTTTGACTAGGCGAAGCCTGGTTCCTGCTGTATCAGGCTTTTCAGCTGTGGGACTGTCTGGTTTTTTCCATTGCTGTCTTTGGCCAGAGAAGGAATTAAGTAGCCAGAAAGATGCTCCACAAAGCATTGTCCTTGATGCCCTGGCCCAGGGGTCGGCAACCTTTCAGAAGTGGTGTGCCGAGTCTTCATTTATTCACTCTCATTTAAGGTTGCGCGTGCCAGTCATACATTTTAATGTTTTTAGAAGCTCTCTCTATAAGTCTATAATATAAAACTAAACTAGTGTTGTGTGTAAAGTAAATAAGGTTTTTAAAATGTTTAAGAAGCTTCATTTAAAAGGAAATTGAAATGCAGAGCCCCCCGGACCGGTGGCCAGGACCTGGGCAGTGTGAGTGCCGTGGAAAATCAGCGCGCGTGCCGCCTTCGGTGCCATAGGCTGCCTACCCCTGCCCTAGATCACTGCTAGGAAAGCCCAGGCTATGCCTGCTTCTCTGGAACCTACACATTATTTTCTCTGTCTAATCCACCCAAGAAACCTGAGCTCAGATTCAGCCTTTGGTTTTCTGCTTTGTAGCCGGTTTTCCAGCTCAGCTGACCGCGAAACGGAAAGGAAAAGGTCAGTCATTTGTCTGAGGGTTGCAGGGTGCGTCAGTGGCTGAGCTGAAGTAAGGAAGCAGGAACTGCCTGAGGCCTGGTCCTCTGCTCTGACCTCTCTGTGCTTCCTGTTCACTGAGGGTGAGGATGCTGGACCCATTCAAGCTGCCTTCAGGTGAGCTAGACTCAGGTGGGGCAGATTAACTAGTAGTCATGTGAGACTGGTCCTCACAAATGGGCTACGTCCCGTCTCCGCCACTGATGGGGTGACCCAGCCTACAGAGCATGAGGGGAGGGGCAACTGTACGGATAGTGTCCAATGACCTTACTTGAGGTGGTGGAAGTCGTGGAATTCCGGCGAGGGGAGGAAAGGCAGGTGGTAGCCGCAGTGCGAGATGGATGTAGCCAGAATAGCAAGGCAGAGCCACACCATGATGGAGGCAACATGGGATCCCAGGATTATCGGACCCACCAGCAAAGGCAACATGTTGGAAAACTGGAATTCAGACACAAGCCCTGTCTCATTAGCATGCACACCCAAACCTTCTGTTCAAAAGGCCGCAACTGGCGTCTCCTCTTGTTGCTTGTATTACGAGAGCCCCTAGAACCCGGTGCTGCTGATGCTGAACGTGGCACTTGGTTGAAGTGGAATAGCGGGAGTCAAGCATCTCGTGGAGGTGTGATATCAAGTTAGCTAGTGCTGCCGTGGGAGACTCATCGCAGAGTCACTGGGAGTGTTCTGCCAATGCACCTAAGAGACTGAGATAAAGGAGGTGACCGAGGCCAACTCCCACTGTAACTCAAGTTGCTTTAACATCTCAACTCCCTCTCTCAGGTTTCACTGCTTACCGCCTGGCACGTGTGTCTGGCTGGGACAGTTCATGATGAAGCAGCCCAGCATTGGTCACCTGGACCTTTCCTAGGCTATGCAGCAAGATCTTCCACCAGATCTGCCACCTCAAGGAGGCCCCATTCCATCATGCTCAAACCTGCTGGAGGCCCCGGCTCCCAAAAGGTTTGTCTGACAGTAGATTGACCCTGTCTTACCTGGCTCTACCCTACGAGTTTGCAGTCCCAGTGCAAAGGGCCACCAGACACTTCTACAGTAGCTTTTTGGAGACGCCACAAACTCCAGCTTCATCTCCCACCAGGAAGGGTCTGAAGTGTAGCTACTCTCTTCCCTATCCACAAATCCTCACCCAGTGGAAATGCAAAGCCCACAGCCATGGGTTGGGTTTACTTGATAGGCTGCTGGGCAGTGACCCCCAAGAGTGCCCGCTTACCACATGCTCGACCGGATGAGCATAGAGGGAGACCACACCAACGGGGGCTGTCCATTCATGGTGCTTCTTGTGTATGCGCTTGTACAGAAGTGGGTGATGAACAAGCCTGCATGGAGAGAACCAGAATGAAGTCTTCAGGTCCAGTCAACCCTGAGACCAATGTCAGTCTGGGTGCATCCTCAATACTTTTCTAACGTATAGATTTCTAGAGCAGCCAAGTGGCCTAGTGAATTAAAGACTGGGGCTAGCCGTCAGGACTCATGAGTCAAGGCAGAACCAGAAATAGAACCCAGGGGTCCTTGGGCAATTCACCTGGCCTGTGTGTATTCCCACAATTGCTTTATTTGCTGTTAAACTGCCTCTCTCTCTCTTTCTTTATGAGGTGGGTTGTTTCTTTTTTTTTCTACTTTACTCTGCATCTGTTTTGGGGGTTTTATTGTGTAGTGGTAGCGCTCTGGAGGTCTGGAGAGTCGGTAGCTGGGCCCCATTGTGCCAGGCGCTGTACATGTGTATAGGAGGTCATGGTCCTTGACCAGGGAGTTCACAATCTTTTTGGTCTACATATACACAATACACTCTCTGTAGATTTTCTTTGCCTGGTGTCTAGCTCCTCCTATAAGCAATAGTTACAGCCTCCTCCCCCAGCTCGGGTGAAGTGCTTTAGATTATAGCTTGCATATAAAATCAACTTGTCTTTTCCCTCCCTTAGCCTGTGGGCCAGTCCATGTCCATCCTCTCACTTTCATCATCTCTGGTTAAACGTGGCCCCTGGTAGCCTTATACCACCAAGAGCTCCCAAAGGAAAGGCGGGTGCCACTGACTGGCCGAGGTCTTTGGTTGAGGGCACAATCGTCATTCCGGACAGAGCGGTTCACATTTCTTAGGGAGCGTAAAGGAGGAAGAAACAGCTGCAGGACAGACGAGTTCTCTTGCCCAGCTCACCGGTGCGAATAGTAGAAGAGAATTTCCTCCACCAGGATAAAGATGGACAGCTCCAGGAGGAACCAGTGAAAGGTGGGTAGTTCCTTGCTGCAGGGCTGTCCCCGCCACTTCATGAAGGGGAGCATGAGCATCATCATTGGGAGAGAGATGAAAAGCTGATTAAGCAGCACTGTGTGAACAGCCTGCCGCAGCTTCGCTGGGTCCACCTGCAAGAGAGGAGACTCCGCTAAGGCTAACCATGGAGCCATGCACCTCTGGGGAGAGGGAACTTATTTTTGGACCAAGTTTCACATTTAGGCAAATAAACAAGAAGCTGATCTGCCTACAGTTCAGCGCCCTCATTCTTCGTGTCGCTGGCCGCCTAGTGCCTGGCTCTGCTGGGGGCAAAGCACAGCACTGGAGGTGGGGGGGCGAGAGGTAGGATTGACGGAAACACACTTTCGGTACCAAGCAGCGGATCAGCCTTTGCTGTCTGAGCAGGACACTTCCCCCTGGCAGCCTGAGCAGCTCCAAGGCTGGAGTTCAAAGCGAGCGCATCTCCTGGGTGTGTGGCTCAGCATGGCCACGCTGATGTAAGGCTTTGTCTTCACTGCAAAAAAGGTGGGTGTGTTAGCGAGTCGGCAATCTCTCTGTAAAGACACCTGTCGGCAGTGGCAGATACGGACTCTTGTCAGCCCCCGGGTGCGCTGCTCCACCTTGCTTCAAGGAGGAGCAATAAAAAAGCCCAGTGCCCTTGTGGGTCCCCAATTGAATTGCCTCCCTCCAGCTTTCCCCGTGACTTCCTGCTCTGCTTGCTGCCCTGGGACAAACAGCTGAAGGGCTCTGGCTGAAATTTTCCTTTCTATAATCTTAATCTTTAATAAAGACCTGAGTGTCCAATTTGATGTCATTTGCCAGGGCCAGGAGTCCGAGTCGGGTGCTACAGGAATACGTCTCCACTCGCCTGCACGTTCTTTAACCTGCAGCCCCGTGGCTCTAGGAAAGGGGTAGAACCCTTCCCTGCCTCTGGTGGGGGTTTCTCTGATGACTTAGTCCCCGTGCCCTGTTGATCACTGTGGCCAGGGCGTGTGCACAGTGCGGTTATGCAGCCGTGGGACTGTGAATTGCTTTAACGTGCTGCCTAACTCCACTCCAGCAATTGAAATGCCGTTGAAAGAACTCTTTAGCCCACACAGTTATGACGAAACCTTCCAAATGTGCTATGAATAGCAGCCAGCTGCTGTCTGCCGGGACCTGGCAGTGAGCCGAGGTATGAAACATGTCCCAGTTACCAAACTGGGGTGTTAACACTGAAGTCTGACAGCATAAGCTTATTAACTGCTGTTTGGTTTAGCAATCAACTCACGCTGATGTATGTGTTTGCCTTTTTTGCATGTAGTGAAGAATACTGGGGCATTGGTGCAACTGATTGCTGTCAAAGGTCGGGGGGAAGGAGGAGTGAGTTAGCCATGGTCTAGGCTTAAAATTTATACCACAACTGTGTAGGTTAAGGGGGGGGCAGGACAAAACCCCTAGTGTAGACTTAGCTTCTGGTGCCTTAGCTCATGGTTTTGGGCAAGATAGTGCAGGCTGTGTCTACTCTGGAGGTGGGGTAGGCCAACAGAGCTATGCTGCCGTGGGCTCTGTAGTGTAGACGTAGGTTTAGGCCGTCTACACTCTATGGAGACTATACCAACGTAGCAACACCAGCATAACTCCGTCGTGTAGCTGTAGGCTATGCTGATGGCAAGGGGGTGTTTCTAATGGGGTAGGAACACAGCCTTGCCAAGCGACTTTGTCCATATGGACGGAAGCATTCTTCTCTTACCCCAGCTATGTTGACAGTGGGGAGTAGGTCACCCTAGTGACGTCTGCCAGGGGGTGGGTTTTTCACACCCCTGACTGCAGCTATGTTGACTTAACTTCACATCCCTGAGTACTGTAGCTATGTGGCCCCAACCCCACTGTCCATGCAGCTAGGTTGAGGGAAGAGTGTTTCTGTCTACCTAGGTACTGCTCCTCAGGGAGGTGGGTTACCTATATCAACAGGAAAACCCCTCCCATCGCTGGAGGAAGCATATCTGTTACAGCTCATGCTTCCAAATGCCTCTTGGAGCACATGCAGGCGTGTGGCTATAGCCTGGGGTTCAAGCACTTGCAGGGGAGTTGGGAGACCCAGGATCCACTCCCGCTGTTCCAATGACTTCTGTTGTTTAGCCAGAGTGCAACAGCAGGCACCTATGTCCAAGGCAGGGGTGGGGCTTAGCCCCACATCTCTCTTGCTAGCATCTCCCATGGGCTAGCTTAGGCAGGCCCCCTTCCCCCATCCCCAGCTAGCCTTTGTGGATTGCAGTCTAAGGTGCCTCTCTTCCCCAGGAGGTTAGGTGCCTAACTCAGGCTTGGGGCATCCTAGTGATTTTTCTCCGCATGTAGCTAGTGCTTGGGGGCATTGAGGTCTAAAGGATTTGCCCAAGGGTGTCTGAACTGGGAACTGACCGCAGATGGCCTGTGTCCCAAGCCTTGCCCTAACCACAGAACAATCTGTTCCCTCTACATTTTCGTGCCCTGTAGACTTCTTGCCTTGATTTTACTTTGCCAGCCCCCAGAATGGAAGAGCGGGAGGTTGCGGGGGGAAGGAGACTGACAGCTCCCCCTCCCCTCTTATTCTAAGAAAATGCAGGCGGTATTTGTCCAGCTCGGCAGGCACGGTGAGAAATACTTACAGGGTCATTTTTGCCCAACTGAATTCGGTAACGGGTGATGAAAGTTGGCTTTCCGGTCACATCTGCCACCATCAGGAGTCCGTTGAAGCACCAGTAAACAAGGCTCGGAACTAAGGCTGTGCCTGTGGTAGAGGGGGAGAGAGGTGGGCAGAGACTGCTGAAGCCAGGGGAGCCTTTGTCCATCAGAAATGATTGATATTGCACTGGTGCCTGGGCCAGGGCCTGGACAGAAATGAGTCTCCGAGCATAAGGGTTTCAGAGCAAAGACACCGCTCCTGAATGGGATGAAAGGGCAGGAGTGGAGTGGGGATGAGATTACAATAATATAGACATGCTCTCAGGCACCTTGCCCCCTGCCACCAAGTCATTATCACCAGGCTGTGTTCTGTAGACATTACCCCCAGGAGGAAACCTGGCTGCAATACAGGGACCACCCCTGCTAGAATATGACTAAGGTGTGTAGCCTTATCCTCTGTACTTTTGGCAAGAATGACTCTGCTAAGACGTGGGGTGTAATTTCACTTTAGCCCAACGAGGGCGGTGGGAACCTTGCATAGGCCCTGGATGGTTTGGTGGTTACAAATACTGGCAGTGGAAAGGGTGGTCCCAAAATGTTGGCTGGACCCTGACCATGGGAGAGGCATGGCAGGGATTTGGAGGCAATGCACACTTCTGGTACATGGAGCGCTGGGAGAGCTGGAATCCGGCTTTCCCGCAGCTGAGCTTTGGCATTCAAAACAACTCACCTAGAAAGAAAATTGCCCATTCGTTTCCTCCAAGCAGGTGGAGCACTTTCTCCCATTGGGCCTGCCAGAAATCGCCCGAAGCCCCCCAGAACTTCTGCAAGTGCCTGGGGAAAAGGGCCCAAGAATTACACCCAGGGTTTAGCTTTTCATTGCAAAAATCATGTCCATCTTATCTCCCCACCCACTGAGATGTTGCTTCTCAAACTATCGGTCTTACCAGGTGAGAGAGTTCCTGAAGGCAGCAAATAGCAGCAGGCTAGTACCCACTATGAAGCCAGTTGTCTTCATGGAGTCCCAGAGCTTCCCCTCCTGAGAGCAGGAAACAAGCGATTACACCTAGGTCATGGAGTAGCCTGTGTTTTAAATCACAGGCTATCAAGGGACAATCTAGTCCTAGGATCCCTTGTTTTCTGTTGCCAGCACTCTACAGAACAGAGTGGAGCTAAGTTGTTCTCCACCCTGTCAACAGATGCTAGGAGTGTGGGGATGAGGCTCTGAATATATGTTACCGTGTGTATCGGTGTGGTAAAAGAAATACACGTTTAAACTGGATCCAGATAGCAATCGGTCTGTGATTTCCTCCCTTCTCTTGTGTAACAGGTCATTATGATGAACAGATAAGAGCTCAAAACAGCAACGCGTTCATTAGGCTTGCATAATTAAATAACATTCGTTGCCCTACTTGTCTCGTCTCTTAGCAATGCCACAGGACAGGCACCAACAAGAGAAGTTTAATCCCTTACACCACCCATTGATCCTTTTGTAAGGCAACAGCCCCGAGTCCCCCTTCCTCAGCAGCCTTCAGTGCTATGCCCTGGGCTGTCTCTCCAATGCTCCTGCTCCAGGATGCTTAGGAAATGATTATCTGGAACTGGAAAGGATTTAGGTCATTTGCCCTGAAGACGCGCTAGTGAAGTGGTGTTGGCCCTTTTCGATCCAAGGGGCTAGTCGAAGTGGGAGGCCTTGTAGGTGGTTGCGGCTGGGAGTAGAATTTGATGATTGCACCTGGTATTTTCTTTGACACAATCTTGTTTCTTCTCCAGGAATCTACAGCGTCCTGCTGCTGCGAACGGAGGAGGAACCAAGAACAACAGGAGCAGTTTCTTTGCCTCCAGGCCTAATCTTCTCTACACCCCTGAGCCTTTCTCTAGGCTTCGCGCAGGGCTACACTATGCTTGGCTTTCTTGCAGTCTGCCTTGCTCTGAGTCTCTGGTGCTTCTCTGCACCCTATTTTTTCCCCCACCCACCGGAACCCTCCATTCGCAGGGTGCTAATTTCTGGGCAGACTCCATTATGCCTTGGTTTAGGTGTGGCCCTTAACTCTCCTTATGCTGTATCTTAAAATGAAGGGAGCAGTCACACCCATCAATTTCAGTGAGGTTTTAACTAACCCCTACCAAGGTTTAACTCGTCTGATAACGGTCTCAAACTATACCAATCAGCCTGCTCTGGGGGGCTTGGGAGAAGACCCTTTAAAGAAGTCCTGCTGTGAGTTTTCCAAATTTCAGAAGCCTAAGATCTTGTATCAGCAATCAATGCACTTGGCTCTCAACACTAACGCTCCATTGTCCTTAACTGTAGCAAAGTAGAGGTTGGAGGAATAGGCACTGTTGGATCTGGATCAGGTTTACTTGAGGTTATGGGTTTGAGGCAACGGGGTCAGATTTTGATCTCTCAGCATGTTTGTTTAGTAACTCCATTGATTCCAGTGACGCATCACCCTGCATACATGTGTGTGAGGGCAGTTGGTGCGGGCTACAGTCTGCAGCATCACCCCATCCTAGTTCACACACTACACCTGCTTTACAAGATGGTTA